>NC_044981.1:148188404-148498659 GCF_008728515.1 Papio anubis
TCTGAAACTGACAGAAAGTGGAGGACATGGAAATTTAAGGAAAATAATATTGTCTATTATGTTATTTTTTGTATGTATAATAATATAAGTATATCATTTTTCGTATTACATTTTTGAATGTATGATTACTGGGCTTTCATTACTTAGAACATATTCACAATGCTTATCCATTTGTATCTAAATTCCCTTTATTTTTCCACTGAAGAGTCATATTCCATAATTTGAAAATAGCATAGCAAGAAGAGAAATGTAATATAATCTACATATTGTGTGATGGTCTTCTTAAGAAAGTATTTTAAATCAAACAAGGAGAATATTTTTTTCTCTCAAAATCTTCCTCTCTTCAAATGAGTCTTTCATTTTATTGATTCTTTGTCACTGTCAATAAATTTCTTAAGTCTGATAAACTTGGGTTTCCATTTTACTCTGACATGTTTTCACTTATTTTTTCTCTTTTGTATCATGCATAAGACAATATTTCTGTCCTGCAAATGATAACTTGTGTAAAAAAAGTTTTTGAAAGGTAATATATCAAGAAAAAATGTATATCAATTGCTGTGGCCAGCCTGAAAGACAACAGAATTGCTTTGCATGTTGCAGTCCTACCTTTGTTCAAACAGAGAATACTTCATTTCATCAAACTTATAATGTTCTTTATTTTTTATGTATTTATTTTATTTTGTAGCAACTGCGTCTTGCCATGTTGCCCAGGCTGGTGTTGAATGCCTCACAGTAAAATTATAATTTAACTCGAAGTTGCTTTTGTTCTTTAATTACCATTTACATTTTTGTCTATTTGATTCAGATTATTTTAGTCTATTTTATTTAGGCATTTCATTATGTAGAAACAAAATGTGGATCTAGAATTCAACAAAATGCTTCTTTTAAACAATAGTCATGTAGTAAATGCTCAGCTGAATTTGTTGAACTTAACATATGTTAGGTATTCTGAAAAGATACCTGGTATCATGTGTCTCTGAGGAATCTGAGATTATAGTTTTGACTCTTAACATAAAGAATATTCTAACCCCTAGATCTAAATATGCTTTCGTTTAAGAGATGCAAAGTTATTCCTCTCTAAAGTACACAAAATGACACATCTAACCCACTAGACAGGAATGTAGAAAAGACATTCAACTATATGGGTGGTAAACCTATAAGTCCTTTTTATACACTTCTGGAAAGAACATGTTTTCAGATAAGAAAATCCATGTATCCATTCTAAAAATGTTCATTAGTTAGATCCTCTGAGCTATAAAGACCCCGCAGAGGATGCATAGAGACATGCTTAGCAGCTGGCAGTAGAAATCTGCAACATGGCAGACACTTAGGAAAGAGATCATATTTTTATAAAAAGAATAATTGCAGCGGCTGATATAGAAAGATTTTCTAAGAAATCTGTACATGTAGAGGCCCTCAGGAAGGCAATGACCATCAACAGAAACAGAGTAGGAATGAGCAGAGCTAAATGGTGGGATGTGGCTGGACTGACTTCTCTCTTGTGTTCCCCTCTCCAGAATGTTGAAGATTTTCAGTACTCCTGCTCTCATCAGATGCACAAAATTACCTCGAAGTTCGCACACATAAACACACCCCCCGCACCCCTGTGGGTTAGCCTCCAGATTAAAAGTTTTAAAACAATGTCCAACATCTCAGAAGCCTCTCTTGTACCCACTCCAAGTAAGTTAATACTCCCAACCCCAACAGTAACTACTGTTTTGATTATTACCAGACTCAAGTCCTTTTCAAACTTGCCTTATCTACATATGTATACATTTAAAAGATACGAAATGGACAAATGCATACTCATTAATCATCTTAAGAAATAGAACACTGTTTATTGTTTTCATTTTAATAATTCTGTTCTGGTTCATTATAAAAGAAATTTTAGTACAAATTTAGATAAATATAGCATTTTTTGTTTGTCTACCAGTGCCCCCCAAAATAACTTGGTTTGTGTGTAAATTTTCACTATTACCAAAGCCCTGTAAAAAATATGCTTTATAAGTGTCCTGGTGAATATTTGTGACAAATTTTTCTAGTGTGGATACCTAGAAAGTTGGTCATAGAATATGCATTCTTTTGTTCTATTAAAGTATTCTTACATGGGTCTCTGAATAGTTTACATTATTATTGTAATTACATTATATTAGTAATGTTTTTCCATTTCCTCCATGTTGTTTTCAGTATTTGGTGATATCAGACATAACATTTCAAACTAATGAGTATGATATGGCATTTGGTTTTTGTTTTAATTTGTAATCCCTTTGGTACTTTTAAAGTTGAACATTTGTATATGTTGATTGAACATTCAGATTCTTTATCAGTCAGATTATTTAACAGTCAGAACAGATGCACTGACTGTTCATTCTCTTTGCTAATTTCTCATTTTATTTTTCTCTTTAATTCCTGATTTGTAGACATATTCATATGTTCCAGAAACTAGTCCTTAACTGGTTATATAATTTTCAAATATCTTCTCATGTGTAAGTTTGTCTGTTAACTTTGAATGTGGTATGTTTGTTAAACATATGGTTAAATGAAGTCAATTTTGTCCAGTTTCGTGTTCTTCATTGTACATTTTATGTCTCGTCTACAAAATCTTTCCTACTGTCACTACATAAATATACTCTTCTCTATTTTATTTTTAAAATTACACAATTGTAATCTTTATGTTTAAATCTTTAATTCATCTGGAAGTTACTAACATATAAAGTGTGATAGGCAAATACAATTTCATCCTTTTTTCCTGTTACATTATTACATTGGTTCATTGATTGTCTCTGTGCTGGTATCACACTATTTTTATTAATACAGATTTATATAAAATCTTGATAAATGACAAACTTATTCTCTTTTATAAAAATGACTTACTTATTAACCACTTATAAATGTTTTATTTGTAGTTTAAGATCAGCTTGTGAAGTTCTGTAAAAAAGCCATTAAAATTTTGAATGGAATTGCATTGAATTCATAAGTTGAGTTGGGAACAAATAGCCATCATTAAGATATTGACCTTCTCTATATATACCTTTTAATTAGGTCTTTTTCTACATTTTCTTGTTTTACCTGTAAAAGTCTTTATATATAATGGACAGTTTAACATGGTTTGCTTATCAATTTACATATACACTTTGTGGTTTTTGTTTTCATTCATAAGGTAATTTTTTCTTAATTACATTTTAATATACTGATTCTACTTTCTTGTGTGTAAGAAAATTCTTAATTTTGAACATGAACTTACTTTTTGCAAATTATGAGTTTGATTTACTCCTTGATTTTTATAGATAATCATATTGCCTACAAATCATATGTATGTTATTTCTCCCCCTCTAGTCTTTACAAAATTTTAGCTGCTTTTCTTTTCTCGTGTCTTTCTTTTTTCTTTTCTTTTCTTTTTTACACAGTAAAATGTGTAATTGAAATAAACGTAGTGATAGCAGTTATTTTTATCTTTGTTCTGATTATAAAGGGAATGCTTTACTATTTCATTCTGAAGTCTAATGTTACTCTGATTTTCTGAACAATACCTCTTTGTGTTAAGTAAGACTTTTGTTGAATTAAAAACTTGAATGATGGCTAAATTGCATCAACATTTTTCTGCAACTACAGAAATGAGGATACATTTTTTCTCTATCAATCTGTTGAAATAGTGTTTTATGAATACATTTTACAATGTAAATATTATTTTATAATTTCTGTGATAAATTTTACTTGGTTATTATGTATAATATTATATACAACATAATATATAATATATACTAATATATGAGTCATGTACAGAAATGTCTTTGTGCATTGGATTAAGTTTACTATTATTATCTTTACATGTATAGACCTATTTGTTATCTGTGAGATTGCCTATAATTTTACCAGTATAGCCTTTACCCAGTTTTAAAATTAAAGTAATATTAGTTTCCTAAAGTACATTGAGAAGATTTAGGCCTTCTTTTTTATTTTTTAGGACAATGTACATGCATTCATGTCATCTGTCCTGTGAAAGTTTGATAGAACCTATATGCAAAAACTTATGGGAAGAATAAGAGGAGTAGTATTACTCCTCCTACCCCTTAGGACCTATTCTCTACTATATACTCTTTGAATCTGCTTACAAAAGCCTCAGTGCTGTTTGATAGAAACTTAGTGTGGAAACGGTGATGAGGACTGGATGGGAAGTCAGTTTTCAAGGAGCTTGGAGAAAAGAACTTGTGAAAACGCCATAGCAATAATTACTTGTTTCTTTATCATAGTCTCATAGTTGTTTTTGATATACTGGTAATTCTTCTTTTCAGCTAGAAATAAGTTATTCAAAGAGATCTCAACAAAGTACTTGCCATCTAAGAATGTTATATTAGGATGCCAAGGAGATAGAACAAACTGTATAATAAAGCCACTGAATTGTCTTCCAGTATATTCTATGATGCCCCACTGTCATACGAATTAACTTTAAGCACTTAAACTGAAATTTATATTTACTTCTTCAGCTTATTCGCAACCAAAATTTTAAGCTTCATGTCTCCCTGATCCCTTAAAAATATTCTAAACACACAGCAAGCTGAAGAACAAGAAACTGGCCTTTAATATTTTTAATACTGATATATTTGACCCAGTTGCATATATTTGATTCTGATAGTGTAAAACTCTTGAGGAAGTCTTGAGGAAACAATGCTATGTTTCTGTAGTTATACACGTGTCTGATGTAAACAAGGATAATTTGTGTAAAAACCTTAACACAAACCCTTTTTTACTTGTGGGAAGTCAAGGGCTAAAGACATTCATGTCAATCTAATATAAAAATGGTTATTTGATGAACTATTTAAAATGCTGCGGAGTACATAGAAAATTTATTCATTGTAGGAAAAAATTGTTTAGGATAAAATTTTAGTCTTTCCATTCCCTGATATTTTAATATTTGTCATTGAGACTGTGAATTACACATAAACTATGAAGTGCCAACAGCCAAAAAGTTAGTAGTACCATTTCCTACTCAGTAAAATTCCTTTAGAGCCAATTCCTAAAAATGTGTGACAGTAAATGTATAAAATGATTTATATTCATTATCTTTTTAAGACATTTGTATTCTCAACTCTGACAAAACGAAAAAAGTAAAACTTCAATTTAGAGTATAAAGAAAATCAAAAATTGCTGGAAGGCCGACAAATGATTAAGCTTTATCTATAAAGAATTTACTAGAAAAATGGAAACATTATATACTGGGAAAGACTTTCCTGCAGAGCTAGGTTAATAGGTTCAGATAAGCCCATGGCCTAAGTAGGTTCTTCACTACTTAGCTTTTTCCTTCAAGGACTCCTCCAGGTGTGTCTGCTGTGACAGCAGTTTTAGGAGCTTAACAACACAGTGCCTTTTGATCTCATTTCAACTACAGTGATTAAACAGACACACATCACTTGCTATGTTACCGTGAAAGAAGCTTGTGGTTCACCTTTGCTGAATTAGTACCTACTGAGCACTGCAAATATTTAAAATGCCAATCCATTTGATAATGTCAGGGAGGCCTGCAAATACCACAAAATGGCACCAAGGAAGCATTCAACACAGACAAAATAAAAAATAAAAAAAATACTTAACATCTCTCTCTTTCAAGGTGAAATTAGAGTTATATGGAAATAGTAAAACTCTGATAAAGTTACTAAGGTGGGCAAATGTAATAGCTCCAAATGAGACATGGGCTTGTAACTTACTGTTTTGTATGTTCTTGATCTTAAACCCAGTACTATTTTTGGGGAATTAATTTATATTGACTTGAGATTAGGGAGTTCTTACCACAAAATTCAACTGATGTCATCCTTAGACAGTCTGTGGATACCTGCCCCAAGAGCTCAGCTCTAAATGGAAAGCTCAAGTCTCAAGTGACATCTTTACTTCATCATCAAATATTTAATTCTAAAACCACAGAGCACACCTTTCTGGTGTAGAGTGGAAATATCAGCAAAACCAAAGACCACCCAGTAAACTCATGATCTTTTCATAAACTCCTGGTACTAAAGTCAAGCTCAAAATATAACTATCCTTTTGATGTATTTTAGTTTTGTCAGATAATAACTGTTGATACACAATAAATAGAATCTCAAACATTTTTGGTTTCTTCTACTTATGTTTGTATTCATTAGAGTAAATGCTAAATTGCCCTACAAAAATAACTAATTCATTTCTCAATTAGGTAACATTCAGAAGTAAGTATTCAAAGTCATTGGAAGCTCTGCTCCATGGGATATTTAGGGTCCAGGAGGGCAGGTCTGACATATTCACAGAGGACTTCCAAGACCTTTTGGTTTGCTGTCATTCTTGCCTGTGGAAAAAAGGAAAGAGCCCTAGATTCCCTCTTAAAATGTAGAACAGGCAAGGCGGCTCATGTCTGTAATCCCAGCACTATAGGAGGCCAAGGTGGGAGGATTGCTTGAGCCCAGGAGTTTGAGAACAGTCTGGGCAACATATTGAGAACTAATTTCTTAAAAAAAAAAAAAAAAAAAAATGAGGGGGGAGGATTGCATCCAGCAGGTTGAGGCTGCAATGAGCAATGATTGCTCTACTGCACTCCTACCTGGGTGACAGAACAAGACAAAATAAAAAAGAAGAAAGAGATAAAGAGAGGAAGGAAGAAAGGAAGGAAGGAAGGAAGGAAGGGAGGGAGGAAGGAGGGGGGGGGGGGGGAGGGAGGGAGGGAGGAAGGAAAAGAATAGTGTAGTGAAAGTTGCAAATATCTTTTTCTCTCACATTCTACTGATGTGAACTTAGTCACATGGCCACAATTGGCTACCAGTTTGAGAGTTATAGTCTAGTGTCCAAGAAGAATGAAAGAAAATTAATTTCTCCCAATTGAATGTTTGTTCATCTCTGGGTTGTAGTGTGAGTCCATTCTTGCCATTATACATGGGAAAGGATGACACTTGGAGTTGAATATGGTGAAAGGATAAAGAATATATAAGCACAGGAGTCAAGAATATTTAAATATTGATAAACATAAAATTCACATATAAAAAGTTAAAGAAATACTGGTACATTTGTGTCAGCATCCTGAGTCACAAATTTTCCTATCGAATACAGTTTTGTTGTATTTTCCTGTGCTCTAAGAAAATAAGTAACTTTTATTTTTTGTCATTAGATGCCTCCAAGTTTCAAATGTAAGGAAGTTTATAAGATGGAGTCAAACTTAATAATTTAAAATAGAGTTAATACTTCCTAGTGACCACAAGTTTAAACATTGTAGGAAATGGTGCTTGAAAGTAAAAGTTTATGAACAACACAATATTTCCATTATTTATTTTATTTATTAATTTATTTATTTTCTGAGTTTTAGGTCCCGCCCTCAACAGCAATTCAGTCTATTTATTTAAATTGATGCATAATAGATATTATGAGAATGCGCTTATCTTGGAAAATGAATAGTTTGGAATTGGAATTTTATGCTTGATTGAAAATCTTTCAAGCCTAATTTCACTCTATAACTAATCTTTCTATGAAACACTTTCTATCCTCAACTAGTGTTTGCATGCCTTCAATAATCATAGATGACTATTGCCTTTCCTTTAAACCACCTCTGAACCATCTCTTAAAATATAATTTTATTTTGAAAAGAATAATTTGATTTGACAAATATACCACAGATTAAAATGTAGAGATGAAGATGTATGATGTAGAAACCAAACCTATATCAGGGTCTATATGGAATGCTATTTAAGATGCAATGATGAGCTAGCTCATCATTATCATTCTTCCCACATGAATCAATCTCTGTAACTCATTAATCATTTTCACCATCTTTCTTGAAACTTTCCCCACTCTGTCTTCATCACATACTATTTTCTTAATACATTACACCTAAATGATACTTGTTTCAGATATAGCCTGAGCTATATGAAGTAGTGATACTCCATCACTTTTAGAGTTGGTAATTGTTCTTAATTTTAACTTGAATTAATTTTATGTTAATAATTATAATGAAGATAGCATCTCAATTTCAGAGTTTTTATTTGCCATGCTATGATACACACAATTCATTTATTTATGTCATTATGTAGTCAATATTTCTTGAGTGCCAGTTAAGTGCTAGACACTGTAGTAAGTACTGCAGCTTTCATGATGAGCACAAGGAAACACAAAACCAGGTCTCATAAAGTTTATAGTTTAGTAGGAAAAACATATTAATGGAAAAATCAAATATTTAAATTAGAAACTTTAGATGTGGCACTTTGAAGGAGAGTTGCTAAGTACTTTCCAAACTTACAATAAAGAAAATGGATCTAGTTAGTGAGAAAAGGAAGGCACTCTCCGAAGATGATTAGCTAAGCTATGACCCAAGGAACTGATGGAAGCAACATAAAAGCAGAGGTTGGGAAAGCTGTAAGAGGTAACAGTCCGTGTCAGAAAGGAGCATGGCTCATTCTGGAAACTAGACATAAGCCAAACTTACCAAAATATGGAGAGGAGAGAAACAAGCTGTGAATTAAAATTAGAGTGGTAGGAAAATAGTTACAAAAAGTCATATCAGAAATGTGGCTTTTTATATTACGCTTTTAGAGATCTTTTAGGCACATGAATAATATGCCCTGCTTTACGTTTTGAAAAAACACTGTCAACCCTATGGAGATCCACAATCCTAATCGTGGAAATCCAAAAAGAACAAAATTTCTGAAGTCTAAAATCCCAAAAATCACAATTCTAAAAGATCAAAATCCTGAAAATGTAATTACAAAAATAATAATTTAAAATTTATTTAAAAGATACATTTGTATTTTTAAAAGAAGACTTATTTGAGAAACATAAAATACATACCAGAACACTTCATAGTCCACTTTACACCATAGAATAGGTAAGAATAGCAGACATGTGTTTGCAAGGATAAACACCTAGTTATCTAACAAAAACTGCATCAATATAACAGTTATGAGCAGACAAATACTATTCAAAAAGAAATACATCCAAAAGAAAAGTATATAACACACATCGCTATGGTTGATCATTGTGTGCACAGCTTTATAACTATGGTCATCTGAAATACTGGGATAAACAACTTAAGCCTTTTGACAAAATTGATCAAAAACCACAACAGCTCACCATCACATATGCAGTTACCCAAAGAGACAAAACTCTAAGAAATTTTGTCTTTCACAAATGCAATTGTACAAAAATGGCATCTTTCCATTTCCTAAGGAAGTGTCAACAGTTTTACAACATGCACAATGCTTACACACAAAGTCAAGTTGGGATAATCCATTTTCATAGAGTCACAAAAAACACATGAAAATAATTACAACTCTAAAAGTACTGGAAATGATGGAAAGATAAAATATGTAGCAAGTGAATTGTACAAAATAATGCTCACAGTTTAAAATAGTGGGTGAAAACTATAAAAAGAAACAAGAAAAAAAAATTCCCCAAAAGCAGAAAAGAAAATTTGATACACACAAAAAAAGTGTATTGCAGGGAATCACCAGAATTAGTCCATATGGACTGGCCAATTTTCACAATCAGTAACTGTATTTTGAAGTCTTTCATAGCAATGATATCTGCTTTTTTTTTTTTTCCTTTTAGGCCAGGGCTTTTCTTGGAGAATACATTCACATACATTTTCTGTGCAGTGTTGCTCTTTTAAAAATTATTCTGTATTTCTATATACATTGACATGAACATTTCCTAATAAACCTTCCCATCTTCTGTGCCATGCTTGTATGTTGTTTTGGGAAATCTGTTCTTCATGCACTCAAACACCAAGCACATATTTGGTGTAAACAATACTGGTGATCAAGTAGTAACACTGGTGCATGGGTGTCTTCTTATCCTATTGTGCACATAATTATTTGCAAGCTGGTCAGTAATTTGCTGACTTTTTAAAGGCAAGTGTGACTTTAATTCATTAAAAGCTATTGGAATTTCATCAAATGGGAAGAACACTAAATCAGACAAATGCCATATTTTTAAACGGAAGTTTTTGTCATTGCTGTATTGTGTGGCAAATGCAGGCATCTAGATTTTTTGCCAAATGTAAATAAAGGCAATAACAAGGTAATAGTCTCAGCGATCATGTTGCAACAAACATGATGTAACCATCCTGCTTACAACCGAAAACATACTAATCTCTTTCTCAGAATTCAACTTCTAGAATTTCAACATATAGGATTTTAACCTTTTGGGATTGTGGTTTTTGGAATATTTTACATTAGGAATTTTAAACATTAGTGCTCCTTTGGGGTTTGAACATTCCAGATTCTGATCAGCACCGGGAGATTCAAAGGTGGCCTGAGAAGATCTAGAAAGTTAAATTAGGAGACTATTTCTGTGCTTTATACAATAAATTTTTATAATTTAGGCTATAGTTATGCTAGTAGAGAGATAGAGGAGCAGGTTCACTCTAGAGCTTCTTACGAGGTAAAATCAGTAAGACTTTACATAATGTATATGGGTAGAAAGGGAGAGAGCGGTATTTAAGATAGCCCTATGATTTCTGGTTTGTATGACAAAATAGATGTTGCTACTATTGTCTGCAATAGAATGGTACTCAGAACCAAGATGTAGGAGAAACATAAGATCCAGTTTTGAAAAGTTTGATTTGCATTTCTCTTAAGATATACAGTAGAACTCCAAAGTAGGCAGTTGGATAAATAGGTCTGATGCTCAGAGGAGAAGTATAGGCTGAAGATAAAAAGTTGTGAAACCCCTGAATAAAGGTGAAAATTTCAGCCATACACAGAAGTACACTTACCTAGGTATAACAGATAAAATAAAAAGTGAGAAGATAAAAGAAAAATATTAAAGAACTTTAATATTTAATGGCTTGGTAGAGGAAAATGAGCCTGCAGAAGAGAGAGAGAAAATGCATAGAAAGAAATATACAATAAATGTTATGTTACATCTAATCAGCAAAGGTAATAAACTATTTAGAGATGGAGGCAATGGGCAACAATGTCAAATGTTTCCAAAAGTTCATTTAAGATAAATAGTAAAAGATTTCCACTAGACTTAGTGACATTGTATTCACAGGTCAGATTATAATAGAGTGAGAGACGTAATCAAACTAGAAGGGTTGCTGACTCAGTGATAGGTGACAAAGTCTCTCATAAAAATTTGACTATGAATAAAAATAAGATCAAGAAGCAGTTGGAAGGTCTATTGTATTCACTGTTTTTATTAATGTTTTTGTTTATATCTTTAAAAATGCTTGAATGAGAAAGATTTCATTATGTTTAAGGATTATCGGAAAGAAAAAGTGGCTTGAATACGATGAGATAAGGGATAATCAATAGTGGAGAGAGAAGATATGAGGGATTAGGTTGCCAAACACATGTGGGAAAGAGGCACCCTTATGTTATTATCAGGGAAGGAAAAGATGGTGGTAAGATTAATAGAATGGGTTTCCTTTTTCAATAGAGGTATCTGGCCTTCTGATGGCTTCTGAATTCTCTGTGAAACAGAGGCTGCTTTGTCAGAAGTTTGAGGGAGTGGAACATTTTTTACAAAATCATTGCAAAAAGCAATACAGAATCTAGTGCATGTTACAGAATAAATTGAAGTGATTGTTAATAACATTTCTTGCTAAGGATATATCCCTTGATAAATCCTAATTTAATAGAAAATCAATAGAAAAAAATGTCTCTTTTCAGTATCATTTATACTAAATTAATTCACTTGTATATGACTGTTACTAAGGGTTACAGAAAAAAATAGAAAAAGACTAAGGACTTTAAGTTTCTTATAAAATCTGAGATTGAAAACAATTTGACATTTAGAATAAAATACTTTGCCTTTTGGTAAATGTTTTTCTTTTTATTTGACTAGCATACTATTTCAGCTACCTTCAAATGTGTTTGGTACAATAGAATTCTTCTTTAAAAATGCTTTAACTTCATTGCTAAAATTTGGCTTTTAGAAAGATACTGTAGTTTGTAAATTGTAGGGACCATATATTGCATCAGAACGTTTCTAGATCATTTACTTGGATGCTATTTCTTCAAAATATTTTGAAAGGAAAATGGTTTTAAAATCTTTGACATAAACAATTTTAAAGAAAATTACGCTTTTTCTATTACAAATAATTCAAATCATTGAAAAATTTGAAGTTAGAATAAAATTCAAAATTGGTTGAATTTTATTGAACATTGTTCATGTTGGTGTTATCAGTATAAGCTAAAAATATCACAAACAATAAATAAGTAGATTAGACAGCTTCTCTGTTATACCCATATTTTAATAAAAACTCCCACTCTTTTCCCAAAATATGGGTTAGCACTTTCACAACATTTATTTCACTCTGTTTAATTTTGTTGCCATTCAACTTCCCATGAAGCAATTAAGTATCAAAGATTGATAACATCAGTTTTCATAACAGTTTTCAGACTACATACTGACCACAAAGCATTGAAACTATGTCCCAATCCCATTCAAAGTGAAATGCTTTACAAAACCCCACAAAATTTGGAGTAGATAAATCAATACAAACGTTTCTACAAAAGTAAAAGATTTTCATATTTTTAATGATAAACTGTAAAATTACAGGTTTCATGGTGATTCTCAAACTTCTTTGTAAGCCTGACACAACTGAGGGACTCAGTCTGATCAATAATGTTTTCTATCTATAGCCGTATTTCTTGAAGTGGGGAAGATGAACTGAAAGAAGAAGGTAGTCTGCTGATGAACAAGAATGGAAAGGGAATATATAATCATCAGAAACAAAATAAGCAAGTTAAAAAAAATACTCCACATAAGAATAAACTGGCTGGGTGTGGTGGCTTATGCCGGTAATCCCAGCACTTTGGGAGGCCAAGGCGGGTGGCTCACCTGAGGTGAGGAGTTTGAGACCTGCCTGGCCAACATGGTGAAACACCATTTCTACTAAAAATACAAAAATTAACTGGGCATAGTGGTTGGCACCTCTAATCTCAGCTCAGGAAGCTGAGGCAGGAGAATCGTGTGAACCTGGGAGGTGGAGGTTGCAGTGAGCCAAGACTGCGCCACTGCACTCTAGCCTGGGTGACAGAGGGAGAATCTATATCAAAAATAAATAAATAAATAAAAGAAAAAAATAAATTAGCAAGATGGCAAAACCCTTCTCCCACCACTGAAAAATCACTAGTTTTCTATATTTGGCTCTAGGGTAGAAATCTGGCCCGTTTACTGATACGTTTTTCCATCAGTGGCACAGGAGAGAAAGATAAAGAAACAGACACAGATCTTGTTCTCTCCAGTTTGATTCTAGTTGTTTGTAGATCAACATTGTAAATCTATGTTTTTAAAATGTATTAACAGCACAAATATTCATCAGCGGATGAATGGGTAAACAAAGTGTACTGTATACACACAATGGAATATTTTTTATTCATAACGAAGGTTGACTAATGCATGCTACAATGTGTATAAACCTTCAAAAGATTATTCTAAGTAAAAGAAGCCAGACACAAAGTTCACATATTGTATGATTACATTTATATGAAATATGTGGAATAGATAAATCCACACAGATAGAACACAGATTAGGGGTTGCCGGGGGTAGGGAAGGAGTGCATGGGAGAAAATCCTTAATGGATAAGCAGTTTTACTTTAAAGTGACAGAAATATTTTGGAACTAGATAGTGCTGGTGGTTGCACAACGACATATTGTGATTAGTAAGTGCCACTGAGTTCATTTTAAAATAGTTCATTTTATAGTACGTGAATTTCACCTCAATGCATTATTTAAAAAAAATTTAACCGTATTACAAATGAAAATGCTATGAAATTTAATAAGTACTGGTAGAAATTGAAGTTAATATTTATTACATAATTATACTAGCTCCCATTTATTATCTGTTACTTCATTTAATTCTCCCTACAATTCTGTGAGGTATATGCTATATCTCATATTGAGAAACCAAAATATACCAAGTTTGAGTTACTTGCTCAAAATAATGTAGCTTGTGAATGGCAAAGCTGAGCTTTACTTTTCTGACTTTAAAACCTATATTCTGAAAGATAAAACTACCATTGACCCAGCAATCCCATTTCTGAGTATTTACCAAAAAAAAAAAAAAAAATTGTTCTAACCAAAAGACAAATGCACCCAATGGTCATAGCACTACTTAGATAAGCAAAGACATGAAAGTCAGCTAGGTGCCCATCGAAAATGGATTGGATAAAGAAATGTGGTATACGGCCGGGCGCGGTGGCTCACGCCTGTAATCCCAGCACTTTGGGAGGCCGGAGTAGGCGGATCACGAGGTCAGGAGTTTGAGACCAGCCTGACCAAAATGGTGAAACCCCGTCTCTACTAAAAAAAAAAAGAAATGTGGTACAGATATACCATGGAATGTACATTAGTTAAAAAGAACAAAATCATGTCCTTTGCAGCAACATGGATGCAACTACAGGCCATTATCCTAAGCAAATTAATGCAGAAAGAAAAAGAAAAACAAGTATTGCATGTTCTCACTTACAAGTGGGAGCTAAACCTTTGCTACATATGGACATAAAGAAGGGAAGAGTGGACACTGAGAACTCCAAAAGGAGGAAGGGAGGGAGGGGCACAAGAGCTGAGAAACTTCCTATTGAATACTATGTTCACTATCTTAATGACTGGGCCAACAAAGCCCAGACCTTAGCATTAAGCAATAAATCCTTGTAAAAATTCTGCACATGTAACCCCTGGATCTAAAATTAAAATATAAATTTAAAAAGTGAATTCCTTCTCTACCCTTTATTGTGCATGCTTGAATTCTCAAGTACATACCTTTTAAATCGAACTCTACTATATCACAGCCAAAGATGTGAACTACAGGGTCTTTACCTCCATTAAAAGAAACATTGTAAATAGTCAGAGAAGTCAGGGAAATGTATTTGGAGACAGATGAGAAGACAAGAAGAAAATAAAAACAAATCTATCTAGAATGAATATTTTTATTCCAAACTTGAATATGTAAACATTGGAAATGTGTGAAAGGCTAAAAGCAATGAAGCAATTTATTATTTAAAATAGCAAAGACTTGGAATCAACCCAAATGTCCATCAGTGACAGACTGGATTAAGAAAATGTGGCACATATACACCATGGAATACTATGCAGCCATAAAAATGGATGAATTTGTGTTCTTTGTAGGGACATGGATGCAGGTGGAAACCATCATTCTCAGCAAACTCTCGCAGGAACAGAAAACCAAACACCGCATATTCTCACTCATAGGTGGGAATTGAACAATGAGATCACTTGGACTCGGGAAGGGGAACATCACACACCGGGGCCAATTCTGAGGAGGGGGGAGGGGGGAGGGGGGAGGGGAGAGGGGGGAGGTACGGCATTGGGAGTTATACGTGATGTAAATGACAAGTTGATGGGTGCTGACGAGTTGATGGGTGCAGCACAGCAACATGGCACAAGTATACATATGTAACAAACCTGCACGTTATGCACATGTACCCTAGAACATAAAGTATAATAATAATAATAATAATAAATAATGATAAAAAAATAAAATAAATAAAATAAAATAACAAACTGAGAAAATAGCTAATAGGATAATCACATGGAAACAATTAAGGAATTAATTTTCCTCACAAATCATAGACATGAAGTCATAAACATAGGTATTAGTGTTTCACCCTCAAGGTGAGGGATTAGCTGGTATAGGAAGGAGACCCTGAGAACAAAGATGCAAGGTGGGCACATAAAAATATATAAGGGGAATATGGTGGAATACCCTTTTGTTCAGTAGCTGTAAAATATGATAAGGCAGAAATCTAATTGCAATGCCTTTCCAGAACTATAATTGATGAAGGACATAAGGGCAAAAAATTAGCAATAGTGAAATTATTAATACATCTCTCTTCTTTATCTCTCTCTCTCAAACATTTATACACACACACACACACACACACACACATTTATATGCCCACGTGTAGGCACGCGTGTGTGTATGAAACCCTGGACTAATATAATCTGCTCATTCATACTTTTCCCTTCTCCCATTATTTTTGGTAACATTTATCATAATTTTCTAAGAGAAAAGTATAAGAACCAATTAACCCTCGTTGCTTTCAAATTCATCTATTTAATAACTAAGACAAAAATGTATATTCTAAAGATTTATGAAAACAGCACCAAAATTCTAAAATAAAACAAAGGAACTCATTTGTACCTTATCTTTTCAATAGTTACACTTCTGCCTTACTATATTGATACTGTTGCTGTATTTCTTTTTATTTCTAACCACCTATATGTTTGCCCAATGCTTTTGAATAAGCCATGGAGCTCAGAAAAAAATATTTCTAGCATTTTACAACTCTGTATTATTATAGTTTGTGTCTCCTGCCATATGACTTTCTATCAATCATTATGGCTGTCTTTGTTTCTATTACATTATTGCATTTATATGCACAGAAAGTTTAAAATTTTTGAGATATTTTCTATACCACTTCTCGGATAATTGAATTTCTCTCATTGCGTCATCTTCAAATAGAGTAAGATCAGAAAATGGTTCAGAAAAAAAAGATTCCAGATTTTCAAAATGACAACATATGCCTCGTTTGGATATTCTAATTCCTTATTTTTTCAGTTTTCTGTGTATGTCTACATGATAAGACCAAAGCATTTAATCTGTGCTGAGATTTAATCTCGCTCAGCATGTTTATTTTGCTTTCACAGGCTCAAGATTTCAGCCAGTGATGAGCTTACCACGGAACCTGAATATGTTCTAAAAACATTTCACACTTTTTCTGATGTCATTTTATCAGTCGGTAGTTTCTCACATGAAAGAGATAAAGGGAGAGTGCTGATAATGAAGATATTTAATATCACAGAGCTTCATTTTGGGTTGTTCTAATTTTTCCTCGGAATGTGTTACTAGGTGTTTTAAATTATGTTCTTACTTCTTGTCATTTAGCTCTGTTCTCTCCCCACATCCCGTGGAGAAACCATTGTACTGCTGATTAACACCCATGTTATTCAGGCATTCTTCAGTGTATAACTTGGTTTATTGATTTCCCTGAACATTCCCTTCGAAGTTTTAAAGTACCTCCAAACATTGTGTTATGGTTAGAAATTACTTTTAAAATGGAGTGTGATTATATTTCTCTCAAGTTAATTGATCTACTACCCCATAAACATGCAGAATAAACTTAATGCAGACCCATTTATGTGACTTGACATAGTAAATATTAGAAAATATTAGAAAAACTATATGCTACCCTGACTCCAAAAGTATGCCTGGCATTATATTTGAAAGTGAAGTTTTGAAAAGTATACTGGAAGAAAAATTTTGAAAAAAGGAAAAATGTTTTAGGAAAAAGTCATAACATTTCTTTTAAACTTTTCAAACAGAAACTTACTTATTTTCTTTAGGGTGTTTTAAATTTGATTTTTACTGCTTTATTTGGTTTACATAAAAACTTATCACAAGAAAGACCTTTACACTCTGTTTCTTTTTTACTTTAAACCCATGGCATTGAATGACTTACTTTGCAAGCACTTCGAGAGATTTGATGTAGTAGTATATGATAGTAGTATATGATATAGTAGTAATTGATAACATTATCAATTCATAGATCCTATTAGAAAGTAATTTATCAAAAAGCTCATGTATTTGTGTTGAAAATTTTGTCATCATATGTGTATGATTTTAATGTCAAAGCAATTTCAATAAAAAAGCTATTATTCAGATACTGTACATTACTTGGTAATTATATCTGGCCATAATTTGTTTTCTTTTTTTTTTAACTCTTAAGTTCAGGGGTACATGTGCAGGTTTGTTACACAGGTAAACTTGTGTCATAGGGCTTTGTTGTACAGATTATTTCATCATCCAGGTATTAAGCCTAGTACCCATTAGTTATTTTTCCTGATTCTTTCCCTCCTCCTACTCTACATTCTTTGAAAGGCCCCAGTGTGTGTTGTTCCCCTCTATATGTCCATGTGTTCTCATCATTTAGCTCCCATTTATAAATGAAGACATGTGGAATTGGTTTTCTGTTTCTGTGTTAGTTTGCTAAGGATAATGGTCTACAGATCCATCCATGTCTCTGCAAAGGACATGATGTCGTTCTTTCCTATGGCTGCACAGTATTCCATGGTGTACATGTACCACATTTTCTTTAATCAGGCTATCACTGATGTGCATTTACAATGATTCCATGTCTTTGCTAGACAATTGAATTTTTTTAATATAAATGAAATAAAGAAGAAATCACCTGGTTATCAGTAAAGAAAACAAAATGGGTAAATTCTGTAATTACATTGCTTTACTGCACAGTCTCATTTGCTCATGCACTATCAGACACACTGAGTTCTGAATTCCATCATCCTGAATTTTAATCTTGATGCTGCTACCAGAATACTAAGTATGTGAGCTCAAATTAATCCTTTAATTTTTATATAAAATTGGGATAATTTTTAACTTGCAGGATTGTTGTGGGAATGAAATCAGATCGTGTTTCTGAAGTGCTTAGTAAGTTCCCAGAGCCATATAAAGAAAACAATAATTAATAGCTATCATCTTTAACTAATTTTTTCTTCCTCACATAAAAACATCTGCTAATGCCCTACCTAGCTCCTCTCCAATAGTTTACTCTTAGCAATTCGTAGAAACCCATATTCAACCCAGTGAAAATTATCCTGTTTGAGATGTACTGTATTAATCTGCTTTCACATTGCTATAAAGATACTACCTGAGACTGGATAATTTACAAATAAGAGAGGTTTATTTGACTCACAGTTCTGCATGACTAGAGGCCTCAGGAAACTTACAATAATGGCAGAAAGTGAAGAGGAAGCAAGACACGTTTTACATGGCAGAGAGAGAGAGAGAGAGACAGAGAGAGAGAGAGAAGGGGAAAGTGCCAAACACTTATTAAACAACCAGATATCATGCTAACTCACTTCCTATCATGAGAACAGCATGGGGGAAGCCACCCCCATAATGCAATCACCTCCCACCGAGTCCCTTCCTTGGCATGCAGGGATTAAAATTTGAAATGAGGGCCAGGCGTGGCAGCTCATGCCTGTAATCCCAGCACTTTGGGAGGCTGAGGCAGGTGGACCACCTGAGGTCAGGAATTCAAAACCAGCCTGGCCAACATGGCAAAACTCCATCTCCACTAAAAATACAAAAATTAGCCAGGCATGGTGGCATGAGCCTGTAATCCCAGCTACTCAGGAGGCTGAGAGAGGATAATCACTTGAATCCGGAGGCAGAGGTTGCAGCAAGCCAAGATCATGTCACTGCACTCCAGCCTGGGAGACAGAGCAGAACTCTGTCTCAAAAATATAAAAAATAAAATAAAATAAAATTTGAGATGAGATTTGGTTGGGAACACAGAGCCAAACAATATCACCTATCTACCTTAATACTGACCTATATCACCTATATTGAGTCTCTCACAGTAATTAATAATCACATCAAACATACACATACATCTACATAAATCTAATGTATTCCTTTAAATTATATGTATAAATAATAGTTTATTCAAAAAGTACCATTTACCTGATAATTACTCACCAGCTATAATGTGACCATAGATTAAATTGAAAAATGTGTGTGTTTGTTCGTTTGCTTTGTTTTGTTTTGAGACAGCGTCTTGCTCTGTCCACCCAGGCTGAAGTGCAATCTTGGCTCACTGCAACCTCCGCCTCCTGGGTTCAAACTATTTTCCTGCCTCAACCTCCTGAATAGTAGCTGGGACTACAGACATGCACCACCATGCCTGGCTAATTTTTGTATTTTTAGTAGAGATGGGGTTTCATCATGTGAGCCAGGCTGGTCTCAAACTCCTGACCTCATGCAATCTGCCCTCCTCAGCCTCCCAAAGTGCTGAGATTACAGGCATGAGCTCCTGTGCCTGGCCTAAATTGGACAAGTTTCTAAAGGTCTAATATTTGGAATATTTTTTCCAAATGCTGGAGGCATAGTGATTTCACTTGTGAAGTAGCTTGTGGAATCATTAGCATTTTTCTGCATCGGTGAAAGCATGCTTGATTTCTTCCATGCAAAGAGAATTACAGTTGGAAAGTCACCTATTGTGTACAAGTATGCCTTGATACTGCAGCCTTTTTTCCTTATTTTTGCCCATGAGCTTATTGATCTGAACACTTTTATTGCAATCTATGATTAAAATAGTGACATTATCAATAAGCATGAAACCAAATTTAAAAAAGCAAAGAAATTAATGGTAAAAGTCACCAAGGCAAATAAATGACTAAAGGATTATATCTTGTGCTAATATGAAAATTATAAAAAGTGACAAGCTTATTTTAATAGAAACAATATTTTCTTTTTGGAAATTGAATGGAAGGCTAACTGTAGCACCAACAGTAGAAAAGAGTTGAGTACAGAAAAATGCTTGTATCCCCATGGCCTAATATATGGTGGTTATACAGCTTGGCTTCCCCAAAATAGTTCTTGTTTATTTTTTCAGCTCAATTACTAATACGTATAATTCATTTCAACTGTTAAAATGGTATCAATTTGAGTTAGATTCTTTGTTTGCATTACCAAAAAACAAAGGGCTCTTTAGTTCATTAAAAATATTGTCCTATGAGGTCATAGTTAATACACATGAGAGCGAGAGAGAGAGAGAGAGAGAGATTTTATTCTAACAACATTATACTTGGCTTTCATATAGTGTACTTTTTAAAACTTATATCATATTTCTTGCTAATTTGAATACATAAAAGATCAAATGCATTCATTTATCAACCTGACCAACATGGTAAATCCCATCTCTACTAACAATACAAAAAAAAAAAAAATTAGCCAAGTGTAGTGGCATGCACCTGTAGTCCTAGCTACTCAGGAGGCTGAGGCAAGAGAATTGCTTGAACCCAGGAGGCAGAGGTTGCAGTGAGCAGTGAATGCATCACTGCATCCTAGCCTGAGTGACAGAGTGAGAGCCTGTCAAAAATAAATAAATAAATAAAAAATAAAGGAAGAAAGAAAAGAAAGGAGGAAGAGGAAGGAAGAAGGAAGGAAGGAAGGAAGGAAGGAAGGAAGGAAGGAAGGAAGGAAAGAATGAAGGGAGGGTAGTAGATACATTTAAAGAAATAATGGCTGAGAATATTCCAATATTGATGACAGATATTAAACCACAGATTTAAGAATTTCTGAGAACACCAACCAGGATATATATGATAAAAATCTGTACCTAGAAAAATTAATTTAAAACTGTCAAAAATCAAAAGAAAAGAGAAAATCTTTTTTTCTTTTTTTTCTTTTCTTTTTTATTTTTATTTTTTGAGACAGAGTCTTGCTCTGTCGCCCAGGCTGGACTACAGTGGCACAATCTCGGCTCACTGCAACCTCCACCTCCTGGGTTCACACCATTCTCCTGCCTCAGCCTCCCGAGTACCTGGGAGTATAGGCGCTCACCACTACACCTGGCTAATTTTTTGTATTCTTTAGTAGAGACGGGGTTTCACTGTGCTAGCCAGGATGGTCTCGATCTCCTGACCTCGTAATCTGCTCGCCTCAGCCTCCTAAAGTGTTGGGATTACAGGCGTGAGCCACCGCGCCCGGCCGAAAAGAGAAAATCTTGAACCAAAAGAAAAAGTTAGGAGTGGAGAAGCAAGGATAAAAACTATAACAAATTTCAGAAACCAAAATGTAATAAAAGTATTTAAATATTAAAAGAGAACACCCACTAGTGTAGACTTCTATGTCCAGTAAAATTATCCCTCAAAAGTGAAGAAAGAAATTAAAATATTTTTAGACAAAAGCTGGGGAAATTCATCATCAGAAAATCTTTCCTTTGAGATATGCCAAAAAACGATTCTTTAGAGAGAAACGATATGTCAGAAACTTGGAACTATATAAAAAAAGAAAGAGGGTTTGAGAAGGAATAAATGAAAATAAATTATTTTATTTTTTATTCTTAATAGAAAACTGTTCAAAATAATAATAGTAACAATGCATTGTGTAATTATAACATATGGATAACTAAAATAAATGATATCAACGTTATAATGGACGAGGTGGAAGAAATAGGAATACTGTATCATAAGATATTGTAGTATCTGGAAAGCAGTATAATGTTTTCTGTAAGTATAATTAGATTAGTTGTAGATGCACATTGTAAACTCTAGGATAAATTTTTTAAGGAAGCATAATTGATATGCTAATAGAGGAGATAAAATGAAATTATATAAAATTCTAAATTAAAACCAGAAAAGGCAAAAAAAGACAAAAAATGCATTAAATTAAAAATTGTTACATGCATGGTAGGTATTAATCAAACTCTATCAATAACCACTTTTAATGTAAATGGAAAAAAATAAAATAATTAAAATACAGAGATTGTCAAAAAGATTTTAAAAATTTTAAGAGCAAATTATGGTACCTCCAAAAACCTATTTTAAATATAAAGACACAGATATATTAAAAAGAAAATGATGGTCATGGAAAAAGCTATAACATAATAACACAAGACCCAAATATAAGCTACCTGTAAAAGCCTGACTTCACCTATAAAGACATGCATAGAATGAAAGTGAAAAGATGAACAAAAACATTCCACACAAGTGGAAACCAAAAACATGCAGCAGGGCTACACTTATATTAAGCAAAAAGGACTTTATGGCAAAAATCTTAAAAATAGACAAAGAATGTCCTTATATAATGATAAAAGGATAAATTAATCAAGAGAATATAATTGTAAATATATATGTACCCAACATGAGAACATCCAGATATATAAAGCAAACATTATCAGAGTTAAAGAGCACATTAAACTCCTATACAATGATATCTGGGGACTTCAGAGCCACACTTTCAGGATTAGACATGTCATCTAGATGGAAAAAATCTACAAAGGAACATCACACTTTATCTGCACTATAGGCTGAATGGACTTAGACATTTATAGAACATTTCATACCACAGCGGCGAATACACATCCTCCTCATTGGCACACAAACATTCTGTAGCATAGACCAGATATCAGAACACAAAACAACGCTCAAAAAACTCAAAATAATTGAAATCACTTCAAGTATTTTCTAAAATAGCAGTGGAAGAAATGACAATGGAAGAAAGTCAGTCACAAGAGGAACTTTGAAAACTTTATAAATATATGGAAATCAAACAACATGTTTTGTTTCAATAAAGAAATTAAGAAGGAAATAAAAACATTTCCTGAAACAAATGAAAATGAAAACACAACATACCAAAACGTATGAGATATAGCAAAAATAGTTCTAAGAGGGCAGGTTATAGCAATACATGACTTCATTAAAAAAGAGAGAGAGGGCCGGGCGCGGTGGCTCAAGCCTGTAATCCCAGCACTTTGGGAGGCCGAGACGGGCGGATCACGAGGTCAGGAGATCGAGACCATCCTGGCTAACACGGTGAAACCCCGTCTCTACTAAAAAATAAAAAAAAAAAAATTAGCCGGGCGAGGTGGCGGGCGCCTGTAGTCCCAGCTACTCGGGAGGCTGAGGCAGGAGAATGGCGGGAACCCGGGAGGCGGAGCTTGCAGTGAGCTGAGATCCGGCCACTGCACTCCAGCCTGGGCGACAGAGCGAGACTCCGTCTCAAAAAAAAAAAAAAAAGAGAGAGAGAGAGAGAGACTCAAATAAACAATCCCATCATGCACCTTAAGAAACTAGAAAAGTAGGAACAAACCAAACCCCAAACAAGTAGAAGAAAAGAAATAATAAAAATGAAACCAGAACTAATGAAAATAGAGACCAAAAAAAAAAAAAAAATTCCACAAAGGATCAGTGAAATGAAAAGTTTGTTTTTTGAAAAGATAAAGAATATTGACAAAATTCCAGCTAAATTAACCAAGGGGGGGGGGGGGAGAGAGGACCCAAATAAATAAAATTAGAAATGAAAAATAAGACATTACAAATATGTTTTACATTTGGTGAAAACACAGAAATACAAACGCTTATTAGAGATTGTTATGAACAACTATACTCTAACAAATTGGGAAACCTAAAAGACATAAATAAATTTCTAGATACACATTATTCATTAAGATTGAATCATGAAGAAATAGAAAACCTGAAAAGACTGAAAATTAGTAATACAATTGAATCAATAATAAAATGTCTCCCAACAAAGAAAAGTCCAGGACTGGTTCCACTGCTGAATTCCACCAGCCTTTTAAAGAAAAACAAACACCAATTCTTCTTAAACTATTCCCAAAAAATCAAAGAGGAGGGAATTTTTTTTTCCAACTCATTCTAAGAGGCCAATATTACCCTGATATTAGAACCAGACAAGGACACAAGAACAATAACCACAAAGAAAAAAAAAAAAAAACTTACAGTTCAATATCCCTGAAGAACATAAATGCAAAAATCCTCAACAAAATATAAGCAAACAAAATCCAACAACAAATCGAAAAGACAACACACCATGAACAGGTAGGATTTTCCTCAGGGATGCAACGATTGTTCAGCATATAGAAATAAATAAATGTTAGACATTACATGAACAGAATAAAGAACAAAGAGTTTATGATCATCTCAATAGATGCAGAAAAATATTTGATAAAGTTAAATAGCCCTTTCTAAAGAAAATTCAACAAATTAGGCATAGAAGGAACATATCTCAACATAACAAAAGCTACATATTGCAAACTCACAGCTAACATTGTAATGAATGGGAGGAAAGCTTTTCATCTAAGAATTGGAGTAAGACAAGAATGCCCAATACCACCATTCATTTTCAGCACAGTAATGAACGTCCTAGTCAGAGAAATTTTGAAAGAAAAAGAAATATGCTGTCCTTCTTTGCAGACAGCATGAACTTAAACATAGATAAATCTACAAACTCCACCCAAAAAAACCTCTTACAACAGCTAAACAAATTCAGTAAAATTGCAAGATACAATATCAACACACAAAAATCAGTAGCATGTTTATGTACCAATGATAAACCAGTTGAAAATGAAATCAGAAGAAAAAAGAATAAAAGAAAAGCAATACCTTTTACAATAGCTATGAAAAATACCAAGGAATAATTTTAACCAGAAAGTGAAAGAAATCTATAATAAAAACGACAAACACTAATGAAATAAATTAAAGAGAACACAGACATATTTTCATGGACTCCTGGAAGAATTAAAATAGTTAAAATGATCATACTACCTACGGATCTACAGATTCAAGCAATCTACAGGAATCTACAGATTCAAGGTAATTCCCATCAAAATACCAATGACATTCTTCACATGAATAGAAAATAAGTCCTAAAATTTGTATGGAACCACAGAATAATTTGAATAGCCAAAGCAATACTGAACAAAACGAATGAAACTAGACAAATCACACTATCAACTTCAGATATACAAAAATCTACGGTAACCCAAACAGAATGGCAGTGGTATAAAAACAGGCACATAGACCAATGGAACAGAATAGAAAACAGAAACCCAACTTATTTTTGACAAAGCTATGGAGAGCATGCTCTTCAATAAATGAGGCTAGTGTAAGAATGAAAGAAAGAGGAAAGAAACATGAAAAATGGCTTGGCAGTCAAGGACAGGTTTATTTTACAGAAAACAAACTTAAGAGGGGCTTCTGGCTGAGATAGGTCAGAGGCACACTCTCATACAGAATAAAAGATATTAAGGATTCAGGGTGGGAGAGTTTATCAGAGGCTTGGACTGCTTCTGTGCCTCTTTGTTGTGCTTAACAGGGAGGGACAGTTGTGTGTCTATTTTCATACATCTTTCTGCAGCTGCAGGCATACCCCCCAAGTCTGCATTTAGCCTGCCTATCTTAGTGTACCTGAAGGGAAAGGAATGTGCTTATTAAGGCCCACTATATTATTGGGGCCCATTGTATGAGGGTGAAATTTGGCAGTTACCCAAGAGACTTTTCCCCCACCTCCCTCTGTGCCCAAGCTGTCTTATCTGTGTTTTACTGTGTGTGCCTTCTGCTTGTAGTTAGAAGTGATTTCCTTGAAATGCATGAGGTTAGAAAGGGAACTGGAACTTCGAGTGGTGGTGTTTGTCCGAGATAATGGTGCACTTGCTCTGTCACCTAGGAAAACTGTATATTCATATGCAGAAAAATAAAATGTAACTCCTGTCTCTCACCATATACAAAAATAAACTCAAAATAGATTCAGGACTTAAACATAAGTCTTGAAACGTTAAAACTACTAGAAGAAAACTTAGAAGTAATGTTCAAGACATTGGTTTAGGAAAATATTTTATGGCTAAGACTTTAAAAACACAGGAAAAAAAAAACCAAAAAAAAAAAAACAAAACCCAAAAACCAAAACATAAACAGACAATGAGGGTATATTAAACTGAAAAGCTTCTGCACAGCATAAGAAATAATCAGCAGTCTACAGCCATACCACCACCTTGAACCTGCCTGATCTCATCTGATCTTGGAAGAAATGATCAACAGGATTAAGAGAAGAAAGTAGAAAGAGAAAATATTTGCAATTGATTTATCTGACAAAGGACCAATATCCAGAATATGCAAAGAATTCAACAGCATAAAAAGCAAATAATCTAATTAAAAAGTGGATAAAGGAACTAAATATACATTTCTCAAAAAGAAAACATACACATGGCCAAAAAATATGAATAAAATGCTCAATATCACTAATCAGAGAAATAAAAACCAAAATGACAATGAGATATCACCTCATCAATTAGAGTGGCCATTGTCAAAAAGACAAAAAAAGCAGCAACAAATGCTGGCAAAGATGTAGAGAAAAGAAAATTCTTATTTACTATTGGTGGGAATGTAATTTAGTACAGCCAGTATGAAAAACGGTACTAAGGTTTCTTGAAAAAGTAAATATAGAACTATCATACCATCCAGTAATCCTGCTACTGGGTATTAATCCAAAGGAAAGGAAATCAGTATATCAAAGAGATAACTGCGCCCTCATGTTTACTGCAACTCTATCCATAATAACTGAGATATAGAATCAACCTAAATGTCCATAAACTGATGAATAAATAAAGAAAATGTATTATATACACAATATAGAACAATTCAGTGATGAAATGAAGAGGGTTCTGTACATCATTAATTAACTTAAAAATAGGCAATATGATTGGGTTATAGTGGATGAGGAAATCATGGTTAGAGATGTGTGCAAGATGATAAAGACCACATCACACAATGCTTTCTAGGTTAAAATTAAGCATAATAAATTGTGTTAATATATTGAGCACTAATGAATCAGTCTTATATTCTTGACATAAACCTTTCTTTGCTATGGTGAATTATTTAGTTAGTGCTCTCCTGGATTCCATTTACTAATGTTTATTTATATATTTTGATCCACATTAATGTGATATTGGGCCATAGGACAAAAGAATCTCTTTTTCTGCTTCCCTTATGAGTTATGGATGTTAAAGTATTCAGCTTCTTAAAATGAATTAGTGATAACTTTATTGTTTTTGTGGTTGCACAAGTTAACAATGTTTGTACAAAATATAGTCTTCAACTAAAAATCTATTAGGATTTGCCAATAGACCTGTGCCTTTTTAAATATGTAGAACGATATTTACTTTTATAATCTTGTTCTTCTTAATTTGCCTGCTTAGTTATTTTATATTTTTTTCTAGCATGATTAATTTTGTTTTGGAAATGATTCAATAAGTATAGACTTACATATTTTGAAAACAATGTAGCATTGTACCTGATAATCTTTTATATCAGTTTTAATCTCTCCTATGACTATGAATACATTTACTTGTTAATTCTTAATAAACTGTCTCTCTCTTTTATTTTTTAGATTAAAAAATTATAGAAAGACTGAAAGAAGTAATCCTAGGAATAAATTACAGGAAGACAGAGTAGTCCTTTGAAAGTGCGGTTATTGCATTTTAAATACTTTTTACTGTATTTTGTTTTTAATTAATTCATTATAGGTTTGGATTTAATTTATTCATAATAAATTTTACTCTAAATTAATTTTCTAATTTATTAGTATGAGAAGTTATTTTTTCTTTCTTTTAAAATATAAACACATTTAAATTATATAATTTGCTTTGAGTACAGTTTTAATTGCATCCCCAAATTTTTCTATGGAGTATTCTTTATTTTACTAGATTCATGATGATCTGTCATTTTGTTTTTAAAAGCCTCAGTTATACAGGGTATTTTGCCAGTACCTTTCTTAATGTCAAAAGAGCTTTTATTTGATGTCATTTTATGCTTAAAGCATTTCATACTTGTAAATATTAAAATATTTAATTTTTGAACTTTATAAAGGAGTTTCTGCCTGTGCTGATTCCTGCTTGTAGGTGCTAAGGCGTCTACTAAATTGGACTTTTTGTATTTGTGTATTTGTGATCATTTTTTAAATAAATAATAAATTTATAGTTTAGTATATGTTAGTTCAGGTGAGAATTTAGTATCTAATAAAACAATGCGCTCCTGGATGTAAATATGTAAACAGAAGGATGAAACTAGTATGACAATTAGGAATGGAGTAAATAATCTAATAAATGTAGACAAATGGAAACTATTTCTTAAATGTCTATCTGATTACCATAATGTCTTAATTTTCTTCTAGAAGTTTAAAATTTTAGGTTTTTAAGAACAATAGCTAATGTCTAATGTCTATTGAAGTAGAAATGTATTAAGAGTAGGAACTGTGAGGAAATGATTAAATAGTTATCAACATTAAGTTCTACTTTAACTGTCATTTTTGGAAAATTGGCCAAAATATCAGACATTTAATATCCATAATGAATAAAATTACTTAATTCTTTTATTGTAATTCTTACTTAGGGGATCTAAAATTATTACCTAAGAACCCCAAACATAAAACCTTGCCTCAGTTGCTAAATAGTAACACAAATTTTAGGAAAATCAAGCAATAATAAAGTGAGCTGGCCAGATAATTAATATATAAATAAGGAGAATAAATCTGTAGAAATAATAAATATAATATTATCAGTATAGATAAAAAATGCTTATTCACATATGCCAGATGATAGGCACATTAAATCATTTAATTCTAAAATAACCTTGCATGGTAATGATAAATACTTGTATTTAGCAAGGAGAAAAATGAAGTGCAGAGAAATATTTTGCCAAGGTTAATTTTTTTTTCACCAAGCCAGGCTGTTCCCAGTGATATCTCTTAAAATAAAAACAGCAATGCCAAGATAAAACTCCACAGAGAAGAAAATTTATAACTTTGGTAATTGATGATAACTCAAGGAACTAAAAGAGGTTTATTTTAATGATTGCAAGTTATTTCATGAAACCCAATGGCAAAAGTAATAATATCAGCTAACATTTATCAAGTATTTATTATGTGCCAGGGTCTGCTATAAATACATCAGCTTGTTTAATCTTCTTACCAACCTTATAGTATTATTATGAGGGTTTAAAGTACTATAACTCTTATAATAATATATACCATTTTTATGGCATTATATACTATTATTATCTCCTTTTTATAGAGGAGGAATTCGAGGTACAAAAAGCTAAGTTTTTTTCGCCTATGTTCACAGGGCAGGATGAGAAGGCTTACAGTCTGGTACCAGAAACTTACTGTGTTTTGAAGAGTGTAATTAAACAGTGGAACTGAAAAATCCACCAGAATGTTCTTTCTCAGCTCTTCTCTTTTGAGTATTACTGAAAGCTTCTAAGTTTAGGTCATATAGGCCTATTGTAAGCAGCCCCTCGCAACCGTTTCTAAATCTTGCAGGTCTAATGATTTTCAATTGACAATCTATTTGAGTCAGTCGTCCAAACTTGGTCCAAGAGAAATGAGATCCCATATTACAAATTTGGTTACTGGGATCTTTCTACTATAGATAAAGGGAAGAGAAAAATCCCTCCCAAAGAAAGTCACTCTGAATAGACAAAATAAAAACTACCACTGAGGCAAAAGTAAGAATCAAGGTAAACAAAAAAGTACCATTAGCCGTGACACAGTATGATTATTACTTGATCTGATACAAGTTTCTCTTTCGAAACAGCCTATTCCTTCAAATTATGAACGGTGTCTTATTTAACTTTGTGTTTCCATGTTGTGGGCATTGTCTGATGTAAGAGGCTGACTTCGAATGTTTTAGAAGTGAACTGAATGACATACTAATTTACATTTTCCCCAAGATGTGTACAGTTCATCAAATATTCTCCCAAGGAGGTGTATTTATTAGGAAAAAAATACTGCAGATTCTACATAAGTTTTAAAAATGCATTTCTATAAATGAATTAGCTGTATATTATCTTAATCACATTAATAAGAAGTGGGAATAAAGAAATAATAGGAAGTAATATATTCACAAAAATGTAAGCATTAACGGAGCCAGAAACTCTGAATTGATACAGTGTAAACCTCATCTTATGCACCCATGACCCCTGGAGCACAATGAAGAATTTGATAATCTCCCTTGGGTCAGCAGGAGACCAGAGGGCTAGAAAGGGGCCAATAGCAAGCCAATTTTTAATAGGACTCAGAAGGAAACAGAAATTGTTTGGCTTAATCTAGATAAATAGCAGAGGTTCACCCAAGAACTTTCATGTTGTAATTAAAAGCATTTATTACGTTAAACTAAACACAGAAACATTTTGGAATAGAAGCAAAACATACATAATTCTGAGGAAAAAAAACAGGAATTTTTTAGGAAATTGCGTCTAGAAAGGACTACATCCTTCATTTTTTCCAGGTGTGTTAGTTCACTTCTTCCTGCCAAAATGTGATTCCTCACCTTATTTTGTATCATATGTAGTTTCTTGGAATTAATAAAGACTGTTCCTAAATTATTATAAATTATTACATAACACATTAGTATAAGAACAAAATCACATTTTTATATTCAATTTCAGAGGGTTCAACCTCATCCACATATTCTCCAGAGGTCATGGTGCTGCAAAATAAGAGGGCTTGCTGGGTTAGAGTATATCAATTTCTAGAAAACTCTGAGAAGTACTGTTCAAAGGTATTGGCCAAGGGTAAGAAGGAAAATGTGGTTAAGCCATTATTAATAATTAGCATTTTGTTGCAGTTATCCCAACTCTTTTCTATTTGATAGCTGGATAAGTCATATACACAGAGCGGAAAGTTTGACTGGATACACAGATCTTAGATTTACCTGAGATTGGCAAAATACTAGAGAAATCAGAGGGAATTTAAGGATATAGTCAAGGACAAAGCCTTTGCCATGGTTAGCAATTTTTACCAATTTTTGTTCATTTTCATTCTGAATAGCATTATTTTAGATGTATAGCCGTAGTACATTCTCTAAACAATAAAGAAAATTCCACTGAAATAATTTTAAAAGTGATTAAAAATAATATTTAAAAGCTTCTGTGTGAGCATTTAAACTATGTATTATATTTGTGTTTGTGTAGCATGTGTGTGTTTGTGTGCACAGGAGAGAGAGGATGGTATGGTTTGGTTGTGTCACCACTGAAAACTCATCTTGAATTCCCATACGTGGGTAGGACCCAGTGGGAGGTAATTGAATCATGGGGGTGGGTCTTTCCCATGCTGTTCTCGTGATAGTAAATAAGTCTCATGAGATCTAATGAGTTTAAAAATGGAAATTTCCCTGAACAAGCTCTCTCTCTCTGTCTGCTGCTATCAATGTAAGATGTGATTTGCTCCTCGTCACCTGCCATGCTTGCAAGGTCTGTCCAGCCACATGGAACTGTAAGTCCAATAAACCTCTTTCTTTTGTAAATTGCCCAGTCTCAGGTGTGTCTTTATCAGCAGTGTGAAAACAGACTAATACAGAGGGTGAGTGAAAGACAGACATGAGGAGATACAAAAGATAAACCAGTAGATAAAAGTCTAAATACAGATCTAAATATTCATATGATATCATATTATAATAATTCTCATTAAATATATACATAAAATACATTTATTGAAAAGACTTAGAATCTTAGGCATTAAGAATTTTTTCTACAAACATTAAAATTTAGAAGAATTAATGATGGCTTTTGACAAAATTATCAATTTTTTCTGGATATATAATTTTGATTTAAACATGTCGATGAAATAATTATTTGCAGGTTGAACTGTTTCACCATTATCAATATCCAATGCCTCAAAAATGACCTCTTTTTCTTTATATCAGAATCTATAGAACTAATTTGTGGAAAACAGCTTACCAGTTTGCTCAGGTTGAAGGCACACAATTCTCTTGTAAATATAAGATTCCTAAGTTATAAAGTTCATTAACATTCCTGAAAATAATACTACCACTCAGTTCATTACATATGTATTATTAGGATAAAGGATGATTAATGAGCTCAAATAACTCAATCAAAAACATATAATTTTTTAAAAAATTATAGATTGTTTCAGTATAAATAATTTTGGTTAAGTATATTTCACTATAGGTCAATTAATCCTGAAATATTTATAGTTATCAGTTTTTTAAGCATTTAAATGCTATACTTTTTGTTCCTCACATTTTTTATGGAAGCACCTAATAATACTCTGATCATTCTGTTATAAGGCAAGTTATTTCATTGTTCTTGAAGTAATGATCTACTGATAAATATTTTTAAATAATTGAGATGTACTAATAAAAGGGATTTTTCATATATTACACTACAATTTCTGAGAACTCCCCCATGACAAGACTGTATCAATGCATATGCAATATATAAATTCTTAACATAGAATCCATTTCTTTCATAAAGCTATATATCACTTTAGTAAAATATTTTTATATACAACTTAAGACAGTATTAGATTGAAGTGAATTAGCTTAATTGTAATTATATATAATCATTCTAGTAGTAAAATCCACAACATTTTGTGAGATATATATACAAAGAGGGAATATTAACTAAGAAAGCTTATAGCCTACATGCATGTCTTCCTGTTTCCAATTCCTCCAATTTCTTACCACAGAAATGTTTTTTGAATCATTTTTAACTTGTCTTACTTCGCTTTCAACTAGTCATGGTGACTTGCAATTGTCTACTGCAACAGATTCAAATCGTTTATTTTGCTTTCATACGTCTTCATATCTGATCTTTCTGCTCAATCCCCGTTATCAACTGCATTCAATAATCACCTTTGCCTTCAGTTCAGGCCAAGTCCATTACTCATCCAGCCACACATCATGATTGAATGAATTATCCAATCATTCATTTATATGTTCAACATTTTTTTCTTAACAAAATATTTATTCAGTCAGCATTACTATGCCACATACCAAAAAAAAGAAAAAAATTAACTACAAGGAGGTTAAAATATGCAAAGGAAGATCATGTTCATTCACATATTTAAATAAAAGGTATTATCCTACTCATTATCTCCATTAAAATAGTATCATTTATTGAGCACAGGCTATGTGGCAGACACTATTCTAGATGCTTTCTATGTATTATCTCTTCTAATTTTCAACATCATCCTATAACATAGCACTTATTATAATCCTCATGGTACTAATAAAGAAACTGAGGCCTGGAAATATGAAGTAGCTTCTCCAAGTCAGAACTTGGAGGTGGTAGAGATGAAATCAGCAACTGGGCAGATCAATTCTTTGCACAAAAAAGATCTAATCTGATTTTCCCAATTGTTCCATGAAGTAGACCAAGTACATGATATTTACTCATTTCATGGACCATGGAAAAAAATGGTGAGAAATAAAATGACTTGTTCAGCATTGGATGACAAGCCAGAATTTAAATTCAGATCTTCCACTTTTTAGTCCCATATTATTTTTTTTTCACTTATGCCACATTCAAAAATTTAGTGTTAAACTATTTCAGAGAAGTACTTTACTTTTGGTTGAGGCTTGCTGGATAGAGCTTGTGCGGAAAGTATCACTTAACAGTATGTTTTGAATAGACGGTATTTTTTATTTGATGAGAAATAAAGGACAAAAGGAAATATGTGGAAACTTCCTGGAGATTATTTAGGTGACAGCAAGTCTTTCTGTTTGAGAGAAGCACAGAGCTATTCCTTATCTATGAGCTGAAATCAGATTATGGAGTATCTTGAAATGAGGACTTCATTAGCTCACAAGGAAAAAGGCACTAAAATCCTGTTTAGAATAGAGTGAGAGATTTAGGATGACTTATCTTACAATGATTTGTGAAGTACAGTTCACTAACATTGTATAATCACCAGTATGTGTGCTGTTGCACCTGAGTTACCTAGAGACCTTGTTTGAAACCCACTTGCTCTTGAGTATAGGTAGGTCTAGGCAGATCTGGCAAAGTCCTTAGGACCTACAGTATTTATATGAACAATGATGTTTGGGCTTAGATTGGAGGATAAATATATAGAAAAAATGGACCCAGTAAGGATATTGCAGTATTTAATATAAGAAAAAAAAGAAAACTTGAACTTGACTATTTTCAGAAAGAAATGGAGAGAGAAGGCAAATGTGCCCTACAAAAGATTCCATATATATTTGCAAGTAACAAAATCTGGATGAAGAAGAGATCTGAGGTATTTCTAAGACATTAAGACTGTGAGGCTTTGAGACCATAATTTAAAGAATAAATAAGAGCATGAATCAAGACAGGAAGGAGGCAAGAAAGAGAAGAATTTGAAGATCATTAGGGAATTTACTTTGAACATGGAGTATAGATGATTGTGATTGTTTCACTGCTTGTAGTCTCTTGAAAAACCAGAGCCAAACCTCACCTTTAACTCCTAATCGAAAGGTGGGTCTAGGTAGCCTTATTTATTCCAGATTACGCCATATCCTTGGCCACAGTTTTTAAGATCAGGGTGGCATCAGATTCAACCTACCCTAGAGTCTTGCAGAAGTGCGTCTAGTTACTCTGCTTACAATGTTAGGGGTTAACATCAGCTTTGAGGCTTCAATTTAGATTAATAGGAGATTTTTCCATATTCTGGTTACCTAGCTACTCCTGTAATTTCTTAAATAACTACCTAATCATTAAATTCAGATGTCAGCTGTCATCTCATTCTCCTCTTCAAGCTCCTTCTAAAGAAAAAATGTTACTCATATATTTATGTTTTTGAGCAGCATTGTATTTATTAAATATTTCATAGAGGAAATGGAAGAGAGGGTACAGATTTCATGCCATACAGCAGTCAGTTTAGTAAAATTTTCACTAGACACAGAGCAGCAGGGTATAATTGGGCAGAAGTGCAGTGCACAAAAGCTCCCTGCTGAGGTGGTAAATGAGACAAAAACCGTGTTCCACTCACCAAGTCGTGAGCCCTGGCAAGAGACTACATCAGTCTAGACAAGGAAAAGAGCTTCTTTGTACCCTACTCTCTGGGAGAGCTGCCTTCCTGAAAATCATCCTCTTGAAAGGGTGACTTTATGTAATTCATGGAAGAGTGTCATATATGCTAAGAGGCACACTTGTTTAGATATTACAGTTTAGCTCAAAGTCCATCTTTGGCCATACCACCATTTAGAGGTCCTTTTCCTCCCTCCATCCCTGTCCTACCACATCCTTTCTGTATTCAGCATTTAATCTTGTTCCATTGTTCTTTCAGCACCAGCAATTGTAGAGGGATGTAGCCATCACCAGAAAATACAGCCAAAAGTAGGAAAAGAGCAGGAAAAACAATAAGCTTCTCTACCCTGGGATCTCCTGCCAGTGCTTAGTCTCAACTATCACCAGAAAGAAACCAGAAAGCAAGGTAACCTTGGTGAAGCAACTCATAGATATCAGCCTTCTGCTTGATACAGAAAGGTAAAGGAGGGTAGAGAATGGATTGGAGTGGACAGAGCAGCAAAATCATTTTCATTCCAGTCTCTGCAGTCTGAATACATTACCAATCTCCTTTAAGGTCAGTCATTTTCAGGTGCAAAATACATTTTTTTTTTTTTCTGTAACTCTGAATTTAAAAAAATATTAATTTGAAGCACATGCTCGACTTGTCTGTTCATCTTTTCCACATTTATGTAAATATCAGTTTGAAATCATGTGTTAAAAGGAAAAAAACTTTTAAATTTAGCAGAGTGTATTTGAGTAAAACACATAAAACAATTAATGAATCCAGCAGTCCCCAGAACGAAAACAAATTCATAGGACTCTAGCCAACAACATAAAAGGAAAGTGAAGTATAGAGATAACTTATTTGGTTACAATGTAATTGGTTAATTGGTTACAGAACCTCCTGCTGTTAACCCATCCTTGGCTACTGTGATCAAACTCTATACTGTATTGGTTTGGCCCACTGAGCCTATGGCAGGAACCGGGCACAAATCAGTGGCCTCTTACAATTTTATTTAACAACAGAAAACATTGATTCCAAAATCTTTGAGTTTGAAAATTCTAAGACATATACTATATTTGATTTAAGAAACTAGAGAAGTAAACTTTATATTTGAAATACTTCTCAATGTATATAAAGCCCTTTTTTTCTATAAGCATTCTTGTTTTATTAACATAACATCCTACAGGATCCCCCAAAATATATTTTGTTGTTATCTAAAAGAGAAGTGTGTCAAATGTGGCAGCAGGTCATTTCTAGATTCAATTTGGTTACTCGCTTTTGGCAGAAGAATCATACATTAGCTGGGACAAATTCCCTGGGGATACCTGAGGCTACTCACTGTGTTTAGCCTGGTCAGTCGTTTTGAGTAAGTTGAAAAGACTTGATCTCACATGCAAAGACAAATGATAGAGTGATTGTGAAAAAGCTTCAAGATCCAATTTCGGGCAGGTAAGAGTTCTGCTTTTACTGGTCAGTTGAAAATGCTTTTCGACTTCACCAGATGGGAATTTGAGTACTTTCTCTGTTGTCATTCTTAAACAAGAAATGAATTGTCAGGAAAGGGGAAAAGTAGAGTTTATTTTAAAGTGAAGACATTTGCATTTCTCTGATGGCCAGTGATGAGCATTTTTTCACGTGTCTGTTGGCTGCAGAAATGTCTTCTTTTGAGAAGTGTCTGTGCATATCCTTTGCCCACTTTTTGATGGGTTTGTTTGCTTTTTTCTTATAAATTTGTTTGAGTTCTTTGTATATTCTGGATATTAGCCCTTTGTCACATGGGCAGATTGCCAAAATTTTCTCCCATTCTCTAGATTGCCTGTTCACTCTGATGGTAGTTTCTTTAGCTGTGCAGAAGTTCTTTAATTTAATTAGATCCCATTTGTCAATTTTGGATTTTGTTGCCATTGCTTTTGGTGTTTTACACATGGAGTCCTTGCCCATGCCTGTGTCCTGAATGGTATTGCCTAGGTTTTCTTCTAGGAGTTTTATGGTTTTAGGTCTAATATTTAAGTCTCTAATCCATCTTGAATTAATTTTTGTATAAGGTGTAAGGAAGGGATCCAGTTTCAGCTTTCTACATATGGTTAGCCAATTTTCCCAGCAACATGTATTAAATAGGGAATTCTTTCCCCATTGCTTGTTTTTGTCAAGTTTGTCAAAGATCAGATGGTTGTAGATGTGTGGTATTATTTCTGAGGTCTCTATTCTGTTCCATTGGTCTATATCTCTGTTTTGGTACCAGTACCAGGCTGTTTTGGTTACTGTAGCCTTGTAGTATAGTTTGAAGTCAGGTAGCGTGATGCCTCCAGCTTTGTTCTTTTTGCTGAGGATTGTCTTGCCAATATGGGCTCTTTTTTAGTTCTATATGACTTCCAGTGGAGAAAGTCATTGGTAGCTTGATGGGGATGACATTGAATCTATAAATTACCTTGGGAAGTATGGCCATTTTCATGATATTGATTCTTCCTATCAATGAGCATGGAATATTATTTCGTTTGCTTGTGTCCTCTTTTATTTCATTGAGCCAGTGGTTTGCAGTTCTCCTTGAAGAGGTCCTTCACATCCCTTGTAAGTTGGATTCCTAGGTAGTTTATTCTCTTTAAAGCAATTGTGAATGGGAGTTCACTCATGATTTGGCTCTCTGTCTGTTATTATGTATAGGGATGCTTGTGATTTTTGCACATTGATTTTGTATCCTGAGACTTTCCTGAAGTTGCTTATCAGCTTAAGGAGATTTTGGGCTGAGACAATGGCATTTTCTAAATGTGCAATCATGTCATCTGCAAACAGGGACAATTTGACTTCCTCTTTTCCTAATTGAATACTATTTATTTCTTCCTCCTGCCTGATTGCCCTGGCCAGAACTTCCAGCACTATGTTGAATAGGAGTGGTGAGATACCATTTCACACCAGTTAGAATGGCAATCATTAAAATGTCAGGAAACAACAGGTGCTGGAGTGGATGTGGAGAAATCAGAACACTTTTACACTGTTGGTGGGACTGTAAACTAGTTCAACCATTGTGGAAGACAGTGTGGCGATTCCTCAGCAATCTAGAACTAGAAATACCATTTGACCCAGTCATCCCATTACTGGGTATATACCCAAAGGATTATAAATCATGCTGCTATAAAGACACAGGCACACGTATGTTTATTGTGGCACTATTCACAATAACAAAGACTTGGAACCAACCTAAATGTCCATCAGTGACAGACTGGATTAAGAAAACATGGCACATATACACCATAGAATACTATGCAGCCATAAAAAAGGATGAGTTTATGTCCTTTGTAGGGACATGGATGAAGCTGGAAACTATCATTCTCAGCAAACTATTGCAAGGACAGAAAACCAAACACTGCATGTTCTCACTCATAGGTGGGAATTGAACAGTGAGAACACTTGGACACAGGGTGGGGAACATCACACACTGGGGCCTGTCGTGGGGTGGGGTGAGCGAGGAGGGATAGCAATAGGAGATATACCTAATGTAAATGACGAGTTAATGGGTGCAGCACACCAACATGACACATGTATACATATGTAACAAACTTGCACATTGTGCACATGTACCCTAGAACTTAAAGTATTATTAAAAAAATAAAAAAATAAAAATAAAGTGAAGACATACAGTGGAAGAGTTAGTAATAAGCAATTCTCAATCAAAATTCAATACAAGAAGTTACCAGAACATGTTACAATAATAAACAAGGCAGGAAGTAGAGTGATGTTGCGAAAACAAGGTTCAAAAAAGTGTATTTTAAAAAGATAAACAAAATTCTGAGGAAAAATCTTCAAAAAGGGTGTCCTTTAATTTGTTTTGAATTTAGATCCTCCTGTTATGAGAAAATGCCCTGTGACAATCAAAATGATATATTCAGTGAAACTTAAGGTAGATCAATGACCCAATTATGTGATGCATATGTCATTTTTGTATAAAGAAAAATTGTTGGACAGGAATGGTGGTGAATACCTGTAATCCCAGCACTTCAGGAAAGCAAGGTGGGTGGGTGGCTTGAGTCCAGGAGTTTGACACCAGCCTGGGTAACATGGAAAAAAACCCATCTCTACTAAAAAAGACAAAAATTAGGCAGGTATGGTGGTTCACCCCTGTAGTACCAGCTACTCCGGAGGCTGAGGTGGGAGACGACTTAAGTCCAGGAGGTTGAAGCTGCAACAAACTATGGATGTGCCACTGAACTCCAGCCTGGGTGACACAGTGAGACTCTATCTCTAATAATAATAATAATAATAATAAAAGAAAAAGAAAAGAAAAATTGCTAACTAGAAAAATATTAGTACTCAAGTCCCATCATTAAGTTGAAAGGAGAAGAAATGAAATTAGCTGAAGTTGGAAGGTCACTTTGAACCTCACATAGACATGGAGATAAATGGAATGCTGTCAACACATGCAACTAACTCTATGGTTACAAATATAACTTTTATAGTTCTTTCTCTTTTAACTGTTACTTTTGCTGACTGTGATACATATTCAGCCTGAAAAAAAAATAGGATAACTTCACACTGGGATCCTAAACAGATGGGAAAGAGAATATAAGTCATTTTGACAAAGCTATACCAAGATTAGACTGAAAGTGGATTACACTAACAGAGAGAAAACTCTAATACAGAGGCTGGGCAAGTACAGAAAATAGAATGGATAAGAGAGTAGTACTAAGATCTTAACCGCGGGTAAGAGGAGGTGGTAAGCAACTCTCTGAGTCATGTTTTAAGGGGCAGAATAAGACGTGGGGTGAATGATTCTTTTTTACACTGGTAACAGTCTTTCATTTAGCAGTCTGTCCAGGTCCCCCTTCTGTATTGTCTGAGACAAGGGAATAATAAGGATTTTGTGGCCTCTTTACACTGAGGCAAAGGGTGCACATTCTTTACTCCTGAGTGTGTCTTTCAAAGCAGCACTATGCATTCAGGATTAAAAGGCCACCTTCTGTTCCCTAGATTTCCAGTGTATGATTCCTCCCAAATGCTTCCCTACATAGAGCATCTGATTGTTGAAATTCCAACCATATGTTTCTGCTTTATTCAAAGAAATCACAGTCAACATACCAGAGTCCTCTAAAACGTCTAAGTCAAGGCAATACTTAAGAAAATACATTTTATGTCCTGTTTAACTTAGTCAGGAGAATATAATCCCCAAATACGTCCAAGAGTAGAAGAAATTCTAGGGTTACCCAGAAAGATTTCTCCATTTTTTACTTAATAAAATGAGAACCAAAATCAAATAATCTGATCTTTACCTTCACCTCGAAACTCGCTAAACACCTTAGCATCTTTGTCACATCAGAGAAATATTTTATTGTGCTAGAAAATAATCATTTGAGACTACATTTCATGCCTTTTGAAGTTTGGTTATGGGCATCATTTGACTCAACTCTTAGCATTTTGAAAACCAATTGGGTAGATAGAAATGGGAAGGAAAAATTACTTAATAGTCAATATTAGGACAATTCATACAAATAATGTGATGCTCGCCAATTAGAAAAATATAACAGTGTTTAAATAAAACATTACATACCAAAGAAAATTAATGGACTACAGCTACGTATATTAATGTGAGAGATGCAAATCTCAGGTTTATAAAAGAGTATGGCCCAACAATAGTCAGCCCTATCTAGAAAAAGAACAAAGTAGTGTGATTTGCTTTACTAGACATAAAAAATAACATTCTATTGAATAATATAAGGTATTATCAGTGTAAAGATATTGGAACCTAGAAATAGACTACTTTTAAGACAAATTTTTCATTATTTCTTTAGTATTGAAGATTAGTAGAAAAACAATAGGCTTTTTAATGGTGCTGAGATAATTTTTACATGGAAAAATGAATATAGAAACCTACCTGATACTAGATTCAGAAATTCATTACATATTTATTGAATTCACAAATTTTTTAAGTTATAAAACATTTAGAAGAGAATACACAGAAATATCTTAGGATATGGAAAGACATCTTAAGCAAAGAACAAAATTTATAAAACATAAGGGACAAGAGCATCTTTGGATTGTTTGCAACACCAAGGATAAATGCTTGAGGGGTTGGATGCCCCATTTTACATGATGGATTATTATGCTTTGCATTCCTGTATCCAAACATTTCATGTACCCCATAAATATATACACATACTATATACCCACTAAAATTAATATAAAAACATTTAAAGTATGTATTTTAAAGAACCAAAATATATCTCATAAAGAATGAACATGGTAAATCATAATCAGGAAGAAATTGTATTACTATGAATATTCAACTTGTGAGAAGAATAACTCCCTATCAAAAAAAAAAAAAAGTAAAATGAGAGCAAAAGAGCTTAAGTCACTTCATAGGGTATTGAATACAAATTTAATGAACATAAATATATATAAATGCAAATTACAACTATAATTAAATGATGTTTTATACTTTCCCACCCTCTAAACCACACATTTTCACTAGGCATCTTAATTTTCCCATTCTGGTGGATGTAAAATGACTAATTGCCATTGGTCACTTATTTTTCTACACAGAAAATTTGCCTAATTAATTATTTGTACCTTGTTGATACCATAAGTAATGGATTTATGTTAAGTGCTACATCTTGTTTGTGAACTTCACTCTCCCCTATGCTAGAGGAAAAATCAAAAGGCCCACAGGTCTTCATGAAGAAACCTAAACTTCACAGAAACATCCTAAGCTGAGGACCATAGCTTACTTGTTCTACAATGGGATGTAGAAGAGAGAAAAGTAGGACATTTCAAATGGAGTATATCTGTGTGTTAACACACTTTTCTTTTTCTGACATTTATTCAGTCGGAACAAACAGCAATGTAAACTGCTTCTTTGGGCAGCAAGCTGTGTTCTAACTGTATTAAAGTCTGTGGTCTCTAGAAGAACCAAGTAGTGTCCAGATGCACTGATTTTGCTCACTGCAGGAGTTCATGAGTCCAGCAGAGCTGCTTTAGAACTGCATGCTGGGGCTTTTCAGTAGAACAGGACATGCCTATTTGAAAACAGATGAAGGGGACAAGAACTCAGAAACAATAGGAACAGGAACCTATGGATCATACAAGGACTAACAGTGGAGTGATTTAATTACTGAAAAGGAGATATGGAGAAAAAAGACAATCGTGTGAAGGAAGTGCATAAATTAAGACAGAGAAGGAGATGAAAAAAAATGAGCATAATCAGGGTCTCACATACTCATACAATGGAGAAATATAAATTTAAAGAAAAATGTGTTCGTTGAACCTCTCAGTAAGCTGTATCTTTTTTCAGCCACACTAGGATACCTGTTTTTCAGAATTTAAATATTTAAAAAACAATAAATTGTTTATTTTTTTCCTGTTTCCCCTTGAATTGCATTTTGAATTTTTTCCAAAAGCAGTATAAGCTGTGCATAATTCTCCAATACAGCTACTGAAATTCTATATTGATATTTCTAGTAGCCATCTTACATAACTTTTGTCAGTCCCATGTTCTCTCTTCTCCAAAAAACTAATTTTAGTGTCATATTTAATTTTTTCTCTAACATCATATCCCAAATAAAGATATCTTTTAACAAGATACACTTTAGATGACGAAGCAATGAGCTGAATGCTTTGATATTTTTGGGATAGATATATATTTATCAATAGAGAAATTTTCTGGTAAGAGTTTTATTTTCCCAGAAATGATGTGGGTTTTTATTTGTGTGTATGGGAGGCTTTTGGGGGGATTTGTTGCTTTTAAAATGATCTCCTTTTCCTTCCTTTTTTTGTGTTTGAAGGTTGTGATATGTCTTATTTTAGTCAGTTTCCTTGGTTATAAACAACAGTAATCAACCAGCTAACTGAAGCACAAACCAAAGGGTTGGCTCAAAATCTTGACAAGAAGGCTAGAAAACCAAACTCACTTAATGGGTAGAAACAAAAGAGGGTAATCAGCAAAGAACTCATCCAACATCAAGCCAAGAATATTGTGTATGCATACCACAGCATTGGTGATAACCAGCATCAGGCACTCAGTGCTGCCCTATTTGGACTCCCACTGACACTATCTCCTCTATGGATAGTGTATCAAATGGCCTTGGACATTTGGACCGTTCTCTCAAGGTTCAAAGCCGAAATAGAGCATACAAACTTGAATTATATACCTGTGTCCTATCTCCCAGTAGCTATTGGGAAAAATACTCATTGTTGAGTTTCTAATAATGAGAAATTCTGCCTCTAATCATATCTCACACAATGATGGATGCCTTTAAATTCAGAATGATGTTTTGATGCGAAGCTTAAAAAGTAACAATTGTGCACATATATAATTATTAAAATCACTTTTAACATATCTCATTGAATTTTCTAGTCTATCCTACTTTATGTACAGCTGAAGCTTCTTCTCCAATGTACAAACAATAAATTTTTAAATTTACTACATATATCAGAAACCACTTCAATCTTTGTAGTCAATTATTTCATCTGTCTTCTTCAAATCCTTTGAAAATATCAGGTCTTTCTGTTTTAATATTGTTTATGCCATATTACAAGATCCATCATGTTTTGAATCCTTTGGTGTGAGATTCAGCACATAAAAGTTATAAAGTGACTGTCTACATTAAAAACAAATTACTAAGAGAGGACAAAATGATGACCAACTAGATGCATCCAGTAAGCACCACTTCCACTGAGAAAGACCAAATTTTCATGGAAACCAACATAATTTGGACAGATCTTTAGAGAGAAATTAGCAAGAGCATATGGAGATGCAATGCAGATGCTGAGGCTGAGGAGGCAGGAGGTTGGGAACCCTGTGCAGGATAAACAAACGCTGGGGCTAGTTCCTGACCCCAAACAGCTCCTGTGGAATGAATGAGTGAAGGGACTGTGGGACTGCCAACTCTTGCTGCAGAAGTCTAGGATCCTGGCTACAGAAGGCCCCATGTCCCCATGAATGTTTGAGCTGACAGGGTAATCTGTCCAGAGAGTAGACAGAGATCAAGGTTCAGCTGGCATAGAACCAGAGGCCACTGTGCCTAGTGCAGTTCTGGCAGAGCATGACCACCCATTCCCCAAGACCTCCCATCTCCATCCAAGAAGCTCTAGCTTCAGCTGCCAACCAGCTAGGAGAAAGTGGGGCTGGCTTTCTCATGGGACTGGAGCACATCTGTTCTATAGGCCCTCTTGCCCACCAGCAAGGGCCCCTAACTAGCCACCCTGAGGAGTGTGTGCATTGTACAGCCTCTGCTACCCAGCCTGGGTGTTTTGCTCCATATAAATATACTTCTGGCACACTGGGAGCACCTTGGATCCCCCAGCACACCTGAACTTAATTCAGAGGGTCCAGAGGATAGAGCTGCAAGCCAGTCCCAGAGCCCCAGGGCTGCAGTGCACAGGTCAGGAATACTAAGCCAAGATCTGTGTCCAGCACTTGATTGGGAGAGGAGCTCACACTCTCAGAGAACTGAGTGAGTGAGTCATGTGGGTTCGTGAACTGGTGTGGGAGTAGAACATGCGATTCTCCACAGGGCTGGCCCAGAAAATATATAGCTTATCTCCCTGCCCTGGTCTTTGCCCAAGGGAGCTCCATGGCATGAAACACCTAATGAAAGAAATGCAGGTGCAGTGCCAGTTTGTGAAGGAGTCTCCCCCAAGGCCCAGGAGCAGACCTGGTGAGGTTGGGGGGGGGGGGGCACCCTTCTTATTCCCATATCACAGAGCATGGCTGCAAATGTGAGGAAATATACATGAGCCAGACAGCTAAGAGCCTATCTACTGCCCATTACTTATAAGCACCATCTGCTGGATTGCAGACCAAACTACAACAATAAAAATGCTTTACTAATATACCTTGCTGCAAAACCAGGGGTAAGAATTTAGCCACAGATAAATACCCTTGAATGAGCTTTGGCCCTCTGAAAATATCCCAAAATGGAGCCAGCTGACTACAGTCAACTAATACCACAGTTAAAGGAACATCAACTCTCCCAAATGAGAAAGGGTCAGTGTAAGAACTCTGGAAATTCAAAAACCCAACATATACCCTTGCTTCCAAAAGAGTCCATTAGCTCCCCAGCAATGCTTCTTAACCAGGCTGAAATGGCTGAAATGAGAGACATAGAATTCAGAATCTGGATGGCAAGAAAGCTCAGTGAGATTCAGGAGGAAGTTGAAACCCAATCAAAGGAATCCAAGGAATCCAATAAAATGATATGAGAGCTAAAAGATCAAATAGCCATTTTAAGAAATAATGAAATTCACTAAAGAAACTTCATAATACAATCAGAAGTATTAAGAGCAGAGTAGATCAAGCTCAGAAAAGAATCTCAGAGCTCAAGGACCAGTTCTTTGAATCAACTCAGATTTTAAAACAAGAAATGCAAATCAAAACCACGATGACATAGCATTTTATGCCAGTCAGAATGGCAAATATTAAAAAGTCAACAAATAACAGATGCTCATGAGGCTGCAGATAAAAAGGAATGCTTTTACATTGTTGATGGGAGTATAAATTAATTCTGCCATTGTGGAGGGCAGCGTGGTGATTCCTCAGAGACATAGAGGCAGAAATACCATTTGAGCCAGCATTCCCATTACTGGGTATAAACCCAATGGAATATAAATCCTTCTAATATAAATATACATGAATGCATATGTTCACTGCAGCACTAATTACAATAGCAAAGACATGGAATCAACACAAATGCTCAAAAATGATAGACTGGATAAAGAAAATGTGGTACATGGTACATTTACACCATGAAAAACTATGCAGCCATAAATAGGAATGAGACCATGTCCTTTGCAGGGACATGGATGGCGCTGGAAGCTGTTATCCTTAGCAAACTAACACAGAAACAGAAAACCAAACACTGCAGATTCTCACTTATAAGTAGGAGCTAAAATGATGAGAACACACGGACACATAGTGGGGAACAACACACACTGGGGCCCATTGGGGGTGTGGGAGAGGGGGAGGGAGAGCCTCAGGAAGAATAGCTAATGGATGCTGGGTGTAATACCTGGGTGATGGGTTAATCTATGCAGGAAATCACCATGGCTCACATTTACCTATGTAACAAACCTGCACCTTCTGCACACGTACCCTGGAACTTTAAATTGAAGAAAAAGAAAGAATTTTAAAAACTGACCATAACCTCCAAGAAATATGAGATTATGCTTGGCATTCCTGAGAGAGAACAAGAGAGAATAAGCAATTTGGAAAATACATTTGAGATGTAGTCCACAAAAATTTCCTTTATCTTGCTAGAGAGGTTGACATGCAAATTCAGGAAATACAGAGAACCTCAGCTCTGTATTACAAGACAACCTTCCCAAGACAAATAGCCATCAGATTCACTAAGGTCAATGTAAAAGAAAACATAGTAAAGGCAGCCAGAGAAGAGTCAAGACACATACAGAGGCAATCCAGTTAGGCTAGCCGCAGATCTGTCAGCAAAAACCTCATAAACCAGGAGAGATTAGAGGCCTATTTTCAGCATCCTTAAAGAAGAGGAATTCCAACCAAGAATTTCATGTTCTCTCAAACTAAGCTTCATAAGTAAAGGAGAATTAAATCCTTCTCAAACAAGCAAACAACAGGGGAATTTATTTCGAGTAGACCAGCCTTACAAGAGGTCCTTGAGAGATCGCTAAACATGGGATTTAAATAATGACAACTGCTACCACAAAAACACACTTAAGCACATAGCCCACAGCACTATAAAGCAACTACACAATCAAGTCTGCATAACAACCAGCTAACAACACCATGACAGTATCAAAATCTCACATATAAATACTAACCCTAAACATAAATGGGCTAAATGCCTCATTTTAAATATGCAGAACGGCAAGCAGAATAAAAAGACAAAAATAACTATCTGCTATCTTCAAGAGACCTATTTCACATATAATGACACCCATAGGCTCAAAGAAAAGGGATGGATAAAGATCTACCACACAAACAGAAAACAAACAAATGAAAAAAGAGCAGGAGTTGCTATTCTTACATCACATAAAACAGACTTTGAACCAATAAAAATTAAGACGAACATAGAAGTGTATTACATAATGACAGCAGGTACAATTTAAAAGAAGAATTAACTATTTAAATACATATACATCCAACACTGGAGCACCCATTTATAAAACAAGTTCTTCTTGACCTACACAAAGAATGAGACAACCACACAGTAATAGTGGGAGACTTCAACAACTTACTGACAGTGTCAGACAGATCATCAAGGCATAAAACTAACAAATCAGTTCTGGACTTAAACTTGACATTTGACAAATTGGACCTAATAGGCATCTAAAGAACATTCCACCCAGTAACCACAAAATATAAATTATTATCTTCTGCACATGGAACATATCTAAGATTGACTAAATGCTCAGTTAAAAATCAAGTCTCAATAAATTAAAAAAAAATTGAAATCATACCAAGGACATACTCATACCACAGTGCAATAAAAATAAAAATCAATATAAAGAAGACCTCTCAAAACTGCACAAATACATGGAAATTAAAAGTACTTGCTCATGAATAACTCCTGGGTGAACAGTGAAATTAAGGCCAAATCAAAAAATTATTTGAAATTAGTAAAAATTGGGACACAACTTATGAAATATCTTGGATGCAGACAAAGCAGAGTTAGGAGGAAAGTTTATAGTGCTGAACACCTTCATCGAGAAATTAGAAAGGTCTCAAATTAACCATCTTAAATTTGCACCTGACAGAACTAGAGACAAAAGAACAAACCATCCCCAAAGCTAGCAGAAGAAAAGAAATAATTAATGCCACATAAGAACTGAGTGAAATTGAGATGCAAAAATTCATACAAAAGATCAGTGAAACCAAAGGTTCATTCTTGGGAAAAATAAACAAGATCAATAGACTGCTAGCTAGATTAACAAAGGAAAAAAGAGAGATAATCCAAATAAGTACAATCAGAAATGATAAAGATGAAATTACAACTGATTGCACAGAAATACAAAAGATCCTCAGAGAATAATATGACCCACTCTATGTATACAAATTAGAAAATCTAGAGGAAATGAATAACACACATTCTCCCAAGATTTATTCGTAAGACATTGAAATCCTGAATAGGCCAATATCCAGTTCTGAAATTGAATAAGTAAAACAAATCCTACCAAAAAAAAAAAAAAAAAGCCAAAGACCAGATAGATTCACAGCTGAATTCTGCCAGATGTACAAAGATGACCTGGTACTAATTCTACAGAAACTATCCCAAATTATAAAAGAGGAGGAACTACTCATTAATACATTCTATGAAGCCAGCATCAGCCTAATACCAAAATCTGACAGAGGCATCATGAAAAAAGGAAAACTTTAGGCCAATATTCCTGATAAGCATGGATGTAAAATTACTCAACAAAATATAACAAACCAAATCCAGCAACACATCAAAAAGTTAATATATCATGATGAAGTGGGCTTTATTCCTGAGAAGCAAGGTTGTTTAAACATGAGCAAGTCAATAAATGGGATTCACTACATAACAGAATTAAAAGTAAAAATCTTATGACCATCTCAATAGGTGCAGAAAAAAACTTTTGGTAAATTCCAACATCCTTTCATAATAACATCCTCAAACAGGATAGGCATCAAAGGAACATATCTCGAATTAGTAAAAGGCATCTATGACAAACCCAGAGCCAATATCATACTGAATGAGAAAAAGCTAGAACTATTTTTTCTCGAGAACTGGAAGAAGACAACAATGCCTACTTTCACCTCTCCTATTCAACACAGTGTTGGAAGTCCTTGCCAGAGAATCCAAGCAAGAGAAAAAAATAAAAGGCAAACAAATAGGAAAATAATTCAGTGAGTTCCAAGATGGCTGAATAGGAACAGCTCCAGTCTACAGCTCCCAGTGTGAGCGACGCAGAAGACGGGTGATTTCTGCATTTCCAACTGACATACCAGATTCATCTCACTGCGGCTTGTTGGACAGTGGGTACAGCCCACGGAGTGTGAACTGATGCAGGGCGGGGCATCACCTCATGCGGGAAGCACAAGGGGTCCAGGAATTCCCTTTCCTAGCCAAGGGAAGCCGTGACAGATGGTACCTGGAAAATCGGGACACTCCCACCCTAATACTGCACTTTTCCAATGGTCTTAGCAAATGGCACACCAGGATATTATGTCCCATGCCTGGCTCAGAGGATCCCATGCCCAGGGAGCCTCACTCACTGCTAGACCAGCAGTCTGAGATCAAACTGCAAGGCAGCAGTGAGGCTGGGGGAGGGGAGTCCACCATTGCTGAGGGTTGAGTAGGTAAACAAAGTGGCCAGGAAGGGAAGCTCTACCTGGGTGAAACCCACCACAGCTCAAGGAGACCTGCATGTCTCTGTAGACTCCACCTCTGGGGGCAGGGCATAGCTGAACAAAAGGCAGACAAAACTTCTGCAGATTTAAACGTCCCTGTCTGACAGCTTTGAAGAGAGTAGTGGTTCTCCAAGCATGGAATTTGAGATCTGAGAATGGACAGACTGCCTCCTCAGTGGGTCCCTGACCCCCGAATAGGCTAACTTGGAGACACCTCCCAGTAGGGGCCAACCAGCACCTCATACAGCTGGATGCCCCTCTGAGACAAAGCTTCCAGAGGAAGGATCAAGGAGCAACCGTTGCCCTTCTGCAAGCTTTTCTGAAACCTCTGCTGGTGATACACAGGCACACAGGGTCTGGAGTGGAACCTCCAGGAAACTACAACTGACCTGCGGCTGAGGGTCCTGACTGTTAGAAGGAAAACTGACAAACAGAAAGGACATCCACACCAAAATCCCATCTGTACGTCACCATCGTCAAAGACCAAATGTAGATAAAACCAAAAAGATGGGGAGAAACCAGAGCAGAAAAGCTGAAATTTCTAAAAATCAGAGAGCCTCTTCTCCTCCAAAGGAACACAGCTCCTCACCAGCAATGGAACAAAGCTGGACAGAGAATGACTTTCAAGAGATGACAGAAGTAGGTTCAGACGATCACTAATAATAAACCTCTCCAAGCTAAAGGAGGATGTTTGAACCCATCGCAAGAAGCTAAAAACCTTGAAAAAAAAATCAGATGAATGACTAACTAGAATAAACAGCATAGAGAAGACCTTCAATGACCTGAGGGGGCTGAAAACCACGGCACAAGAACTACGTGACACATGCACAAGCTTCAGTAGTCGATTTGATCAAGCAGATGAAAGGGTATCAGTGATTGAAGATCAAATGAATGAAATGAAGCGATAAGAGAAGTTTAGAGAAACAAGAATAAAAAGAAATGAACAAAGCCTCCAAGAACTGTGGGACTATGTGAAAAGACCAAATCTACATCTGATTGGTGTACCTGAAAGTGATGGGGAGAATGGAACCACGTTGGAAAACACTCTTCAGGATATGATCCAGGAGAACTTCACCAACCTAGCAAGGCAGGCCAACATTCAAATTCAGGAAATACAGAGAACATCACAAAGATACTCCTCGAGAACAACAACTCCAAGACACATAATTGTCAGATTCACCAAAGTTGAAACGAAGGAAAAAATGTTAAGGGCAGCCAGAGAGAAAGGTCGGGTTTTCCACAAAGGGAAGCCCATCAGACTAACAGCAGATCTCTCAGCAGGAACTCTACAAGAAAGAAGACAGTGGGGGCCAATATTCAACATTCTTAAAGAAAAGAATTTTCAACCCAGAATTTCATATCCAGCCAAACTAAGTTTCATAAGTGAAGGAGAAATAAAATCCTTTACAGACAAGCAAATGCTTAGAGATTTTGTCACCACCAGGCCTGGACACATACATCCTCCCAAGACTAAACCAGGAAGAAGTTGAATCCCTGATTAGACCAATAACAGGCTCTGAAATTGAGACAGTAATTAATAGCCAACCAACCAACCACAAAAAGTCCAGGACCAGATGGATTCACAGCCAAATTCTACCAGAGGTACAAAGAGGAGCTGGAAACATTCCATCTGAAACTATTCCAATCAATAGAAAAAGAGGGAATCTTCCCTAAGTCATCTTATGAGGCCAGCATCATCCTGATATGAAAGCCTGGCAGAGACACACACACAAAAAGAGAATTTTAGACCAATATTCCTGATGAACATCGATGCAAAAGCCCTCAATGAAAACTAGCAAACTGAATCCAGCAGTACATCAAAAAGCTTATCCACCATGATCAAGTGGGCTTCATCCCTGGGATGCAAAATATACAAATCAATAAATGCAATCCATCACATAAACAGAACTAAAGACAAAAAACACATGATTATCTCAGTAGATGCAGAAAAAGCCTTTGACAAAATTCAACAACCTTTCATGCAAAACACTCTCAATAAACTAGGTATTGATGGGACGTATCTCAAAATAATAAGAGCTATTTATGACAATCCCAGAGCCGATATCATACCTCAGTGGGCAAAAGTTGGAAGCATTCCCTTTGAAAACCGGCACAAGACAGGGATGCCCTCTCTCACTACTCCTATTCAACATAGTTTTGGAAGTTCTGGCCAGGGCAATCAGGCAGGAGAAAGAAATAAAGGGTATTCAAAGAGGGAAAAAGGAAGTCAAATTGTCCCTGTTTGCAGATGACATGATTATATATTTAGAAAACTGCATCATCTCAGCCCAAAATCTCCTTACGCTGATAAGCAACTTCAGCAAAGTCTCAGGATACAAAATCAATGTGCAAAAATCACAAGCATCCCTATACTCAATAACAGACAAACAGAGAGCCAAATCATGAGTGAACTCCCATTCACAATTGCTTCAAAGAGAATAAAATACCTAGGAATCCAACTTACAAGGGATGTGAAGGACCTCTTCAAGGAGAACTGCAAACCACTGCTCAATAAAATAAAAGAGGACACAAACAAATGGAAGAAAATTCCATGCTCATGGATAGGAAGAATCAATATCATGAAAATGGCCATACTGCCCAAGGTAATTTATAGATTCAATGCCATCCCCATCAAGCTACCAATGACCTTCTCCACTGGAAGTCATATGGAACCAAAAAAGAGCCCGCATCTCCAAGACAATCCTAAGTCAAAAGAACAAAGCTGGAGGCATCACGCTACCTGACTTCAAACTATACTACAAGGCTACAGTAACCAAAACAGCATAGTAGTGGTACCAAAACAGAGATATAGACCAACAGAACAAAACAGAGCCCTCAGAAATAATACCACACATCTACAACTATCTGATCTTTGACAAACTTGACAAAAACAAGCAATGGGGAAAGGATTCCCTAGTTAATAAATGGTGCTGGGAATACTGGCTAGCCATATGCAGAAAGCTGAAACTGAATCCCTTCCTTACACCTTATACACAAATTAATTCAAGTGGATTAAACACTTAAATGTTAGACCTAAAACCATAAAAACCTTAGAAGAAAACCTAGGTAATATCATTCAGGACATAGGCATGGGGAAGGACTTCATGACTAAAACACCAAAAGCAATGACAACAAAAGCCAAAATATACAAATGGGATCTAATTTTACTAAAGCGTTTCTGCACAGCAAAAGAAACTACCATCAGAGTGAACAAGTAACCTACAGAATGGGAGAAAATTTTTATAATCTACCCAAGTATACAGGAAGGGGAACATCACACACTGGGGCCTGTCCTGGGGTTGGGGGTTGGGGGAAGGATAGCATTAGGAGATATACCTAATGTAAATGATGAGTTAATGGGTTCAGCACACCAACATGGCACATGTATACATATGAAACAAACCTGCACGTTGTGCACATGTACCCTAGAACTTAAAGTATAATAAAAAAATTAAAAAATTAAAAAATGAAGAATTCAAACTATCTCTCTTCATTGATGATATGTTTCCATACCTTGAAAACTCTAAAGACTCCACCAAAAGGCTTCTGAAACCAATAAACAACTTCAGTAAAATTTCAGGATACAAAATTAATGTATAAAAATCAGTAGCATTTCTATACACCAATAACATTCTAGCTGGGAGCTAAATCAAAAGTGTAATCCAATTTACAATTGCTGCAACAACAATGAAAATAACTAGCAATACATCTACACCTACCAAGAAGGTGAAAATGTCATATAAGGAGAACCACCAAACACTGCTAAAAGAAATCATAATCGACACACAAAAATATGAAGTAACATTCAACAGTCACGAATTGGAATAATCAATATCATAAAAATGGACAAACTACGCAAAGCAATTTACAGATTTAACACATTCCTATCAAGCTACCCAATATTATTTTTCACAGAAGTAGAAAAAACTATTGTAAAACTCATATGGAATCAAAAAAGAGCCCAAATGGCAAAGCAATCCTAAGGAAAAAGAAGAAAACAGGATGCATCACATTTTTCTACTTCAAAATATGCTATAAATCTACAGTGATCAAAACAGCATGGTACTGGTACAAAAACGCATAGACCAATGGAACAGAATATAGAAGCCAGAAATCCTCATACCTTACAGCCATCTGATCTTTAACAAAGTCTACAAAAGCAAGCAATTGAGAAAGGAGTGTCTATTCAATAAATGGTGCTGGGATAGCTGGCTAGCCATATGTGGAAGAATAAAACTATACCTTTACCTTTTACCATATACAAAAATTAACTCAAGGTGGACTCAAGATTTCAATGCAATACCTCAAACTAAAGAATCCTAAAACCTAGGAAACACTTTTCTCGACACTGGCCTTGACTAAGAATTTTTGGCAAGTTAAACTAAAGAGCTTCTGCCCAGCAAAAGAAACTACCAAGAGAGTAAATAGACAACCTATAGAATGGAAGAAAATATTCATAATCTATACATCTGACAAAGATGGATTCAGAATTTATAAGGAATATAAATCAAAAAGCAAGAAACAAGCCCATTAAAATTAGCAAAAGACATGAACAGACACTTCTCAAAAGCTGACATACATGCAACCAACAAACATATGGAAAAGGTGCTCCACAACACTAATCATTAGGGAACTGCAAATCAAAATCACAAGGAGATACCATCTCACACCAGTCAGAATGAGTATTATTAAAAAGTCAACAAAACTTGCTGGTGAGGTTGCAGAGAAAAGGGAATGTTTATATGCAGTTGCTGGAAATGTAAATTAGTTCAGGCACTGTGGAAAGCACTTTGGGTATTTCTCAAAAGACTTAGAACTACCACTTAGAACCAGCAATCCCATTACTGAGTGTATACCCAAAGGAAAATAAATGTTTCTATCAAAAAGACACATGCACACATATGTTCATAGCTGTGCTAGTCACAATAGCAAAGATAGGGAATCAACCTAGGTGCCCGTTAGTGGTGGATTGGATAAAGAAAATGTGGTTCATATATATCATGGAATACTATATAGCCATAAACAGAATGAAATTATAGCCTTTGAAGCAAGACAGATGGAGCTGGAGGCCATAATCCTAAGCAAATTAATGCAGGAACAGAAAACTAAATACCCCATGTTCTCACTTATAAGGGTGAGCTAAACACTGAGTAAATATTGACATAAGCATGAGAACAACAGACACTGTGCACAACTCGTGGGGACGGAAGGACAGGGGCACAGGTTGAAAAACTGCCTGTATGCAATATACTCACGTAACAAACCTGCATATGTACCTCCTCCTGCGTCAAAAATAAAAGTTGAATTTAAAATAAATAAATAAATAAAATTTAAAAATAAAAAAATTACAGTTCTGTCTTTGCAAGATAATAGAAAACAGAATATACTTTTTTTCAGAGCTGTGGATTGTTATAAAGAAAACATCTTTAAGAGAACAGGTGGGATTTGGCATACTGTCTTCTATTTTGGAAAGATATGTGCTGAAAATAGACACGCCCTGTGTATCTAGGGATGAAAAATATAGGTGTGATCCCTGTGATCATGAAATTTGTGTTGTTGTGCAGCCTCTGGTTGTAATTTCTTCTCTAGATTGTCAATTTATATAAGTAAGGAATAATGGATTTTGTTCTTCTCTATTGCTATATCTATGATAAGAACACAATACTCACATAACTAAATAAGATTTTAGAATTTCAATTAAATTTGTCTGTTTCATTATTATTATTATTTGATTGAGTTTTTATTTCCTTTGTATACCTAAGGTGTCTTTGGAAGTTACTAAATCAACTTTTATTTTGAGAATGGCACTAAGGCAGGATCTTCTTGAACTAGAATTTTCGTTGTTATTGTTAATTGGTTGACTTAAAGGAATACACACTCATGGTGGCAATATGAAACACTGCAAAAGTATATAGAATTAAAACTATTTTTTCTAATACAAATCTCAGCAAGTTATTTTGTGGATATTGACAAGCTAACACAAGAGTTTGCATGGAAAGGCAAAAGATCCCGGAGCTTCCGATACAATATTCAAATTGTGAGAGAAGGGGAAGGTACTCACCTATTAACTTTGGAAGTGAGTGGTGTCTATAAGACTAAAAGCAAAAAGAATTGTACATAAAATCTGACCTCTAGTTGATAAAATTGTTCTCCATGTGGATATGGATTAGCAATATTGATATTGATATACATGTATATTGGTACTGATGGTAGGTTGTAGGAATAAGATTTCTTATTGTTGGGCTAGGAAGTTACAGTTAAGCAGGGGGAAGAAACTAGAATGATTCATATTGTAATAGATAAGATTTGAAGAGATCCATAAGATTTCACAGTTAGCTTAATATGGGTACAGATGTGTACATATAGAAATATTTATATATATGAGAGACCCTCAAAGCAAAACCATCCCAGTAGTAAGGAACACTTACTCACATATCAGTTTCTAACTGTATTCTCCAGTGATCTTTGGAAAAATAACTAATTCTGGGACTGGGGTAGAAAATACACAATATAAGCCTGCAGCATTATGTAGAGACAGAAAGTAAGGAAGTGCTAAACAAACAAAACATTTTGGAGTGAAATGGACTGCATGCTTGTGTCCCCATAAAATTTATATTTTGAAATCTTAATCCCCAGTGTGATGATATTAGGTGGGGCCTTTGGGAGGTAGTTTGGTCATGACAATGAAGCCCTGATGAATAAGGATTAGGACCTTTATAAAAGGTATCTCAGAGAACTCTGTCACCCTCTTTCTGCCATGTAAGGATACAGTGAGAAGGCAGAAGTCTGCAAACTGAAAGAAGTCCCTCATTCGAAGCTGATTATGTGAGCACCCTAATCTTGGACTTCCAGACTCTAGAATTGTGAGAAATGAATTACTGTTGTTTACAAGCCACCCAGTCTATAGTACATTGTTACAGGAGCCTGAACTAAGATATTGGGTATTTTAAAAGAGCACGGAAGCCAACTAAAAGAGTTTACAATGCCCAACGCGGAAACAATTTGAGCAGCAAAGGAATAAGATAGTATTAAATTTTAACCCAAAGTGTAATTAAATATCAATAAGTCTATACAGACATAAATAGATGACTAAATAACTAACTGAATAAATAACTAACAAATCTCTCATGCATAAGAATTCCAAATAATTTAGGCATATACTTTACCCTAAAGAAGGTGATGCATAATTCCCCATTACTTAAGTATATGTCAAATATAGTAACTTACTTCCAAACAAGTCAGTGTGAAAACAGGGCAAGGCAGTGGGAGGGAGAGTAAAGGTACAGCAGTGAAACATGACAAACACTACCTCAGCCAAGTGATAAGGGTTAATGTCAACGGTGACAGTCACATTGATAGCATATATCCTTGAAATGGTGTGATGGCATTGGAAGTATGTATGTGTGGTCTTCCTCCCCAATACCCACTGTCCCAGTCTACTCATGAGAAAATGATCAGACAAGCTGAAATACAGTGGCATCCTATAATATACTTGACCAGTACCCCTGAAAACTCTGAAAGTCAAGGAGAGTCTGAAAAAGTGTCACAGCCAAGAGGAGCCCATAAATATACACACCTACTGTGTACCCATCCAAATTTTTAAAAGACAGAACATTAGAGAAAAATGAAGAAATCTGAATATAGACTTTAGTTAACCATAATGTATCAATAGTGGTTCATTATTTGTGAAAAGTGTACCATACTAATGCAAGATGCAAATAGTAGAGAAAACTGATTGTGGAGTACACAGGACTTATCTGTACTATATTTGTAATTTTTCTGTGAATTTAAAACTTTTCAAGTAAAGTGTATGAATCTGAGTAAAAGGTGTTCTTCTGTCTTATGTAAATTCTAATTCTGAACTCTTCTTCACAGAGGTAAACACCAAACCCAGTTTCTTTGTCAATTTTCATAATCTACATATTCATGACAATATGTATAATATGTATATGTGGTAATTTATAGAGTATTAGATGTGTAAATGTGTACAGGGGTGGATATGTACAGTAGATAAATACATGGTTAATTATATTTGTGTTTGTAATACTACACATTTTATATATTTAAGAGCACATATATTTGTAAACATACTCTTCACTTACATAAATTTTAGCATTTAATATATAGACATTCTATTCTGAACATTTGTTAATATTTCTTAGAACTTATATGCTGGTGCATATATGCTCATTTTATTCATGTTCCAACAGCTAGCAGCACAGCATTGAATTAATTAGCTGATTTAATGAATTTCTTGTTAATGGTAATATGTCGTTTTTGCATATAAACATGACTGTATTTATTCTGCAAATGGAATTGCTGCATCATAGTATATATGCATATGAATTATTTGATAGATACTGCCAAAATACTCTCCAACAAGGTTGTACCATTTTGCCTTTCATCAAGTATGTATGCAAGTTCTTGTTATCTCTCATAATCAGTAATATCATCCAGTACCACAACTTTTTATACAAAAGTATATGATGTTGTTCTTTTAATATATATTTGTATGATCAAGATTGCATATCAATTTACTATTTAAAAGCACTATGAACCTCAAATCAGTAGTGATAAATGTGAATTTATTCACCAATAGTGTTTGTTAGACAAATTGCTAGCCATTTAAAAGAAGATAACATTGGCTTCATATCTTATACCAAACCACAGGATAAACCACAAGATTGTCAATACTTGAAATGTTTGAAAAAATGAAACCTGCAAATAGATGAATAAAATGGGGCTTTGGAAGCGGAAAATACTTTTGATCTATTCCTCAGGAGCTACTTTAAAAATGTTCAGGAGCCACGGGAAAAAAATCGAGTCTTTAACTTTATCAAAATTAAAATTATCTGCACATTCAAGAAAGATTCAGAAGCAAAAACAAACAAAACAAGTACAAAATATATTCATATGTACACAGAGACATAAGAAAACAAAATGACACTGGAACATATGAAAAGACATTCCATCTCATTCATATTAAGTGGAATTACACAAAGATGTAAGTGTGTTATCTATCCAGACTGTCAAAAAGCTAAATGTTTGTTAACACTATTTGCGGGGCTTTAAGAAAAGAAGCACTCTTACACATTGCTGGCAGGAGTGTAAAATACTTCAACCTCTAATCGAGGGAAATTTGACAACATCTTTCAAAATTGCAATTACATTTACTCTTTGACTCAGGATTTCCACTTTGGAAAATACATCTTACAGACACACCAATAAACATAGAAAATGACCTATACATGTCATTTTTCATAGCCTTCTTGTTTATAATAGCAAAATATTGAACACAAGCCAAAGGCCCATCTATATGGGAGTTGTTAAAATAAACTATAGTATATCTGTATAGTGGAACATGTACAGTTTTTAAAGAATGAGAATGCCCTCTATGTACAAAAAGGAAAAACTCCACATTATGTTTTTACCTAAAAAAATGTGTGGTTAGAAGAGTGAATAATATGTGCTATGTTCTGTGTAAGGTAAGGGTAAATAAAACTATATATTTTCATTTTCTTATGTCTGTATGAATGAATGCTAAATAGATACATTTAAAAAATAATAGAAATTGTTTCCCTCAGCGGATGGGGGTTTGGTGTGGACATGGGCAGAAGGATAGGAATGGCATTTCAATGTTTATCATCTATCATTTTGATTTTGATCCATGTGAATATATTTACCTATTGAAAAAAACCTAAATAAATACAAATTAAAGGCAGAAAACTGCTTTTTATATTCTTTGTTTATTTTTATATTGAGTTGTGTCTTTCTTACTGAGTAAAGCTTTCTTTTCAAAATACAAAGATTGACCCTTTGTAATATATTTTGTAAATATATTTTTCACATTTGATATTTCTTTTTGTTTTGTTTGTGGTATTTTTCCTATCGGAGAAATGCTTCATTAGTCAGTGATCAAATTCATTTTTATTTTATAACTTCTGTGTTTTGTAGGTTACTTAAAATGAGTATTTGCCTCACTATTATTAAAGAAAAATTTACCTGTTATATGATTTCCTTTTATTCAACAATAGTCTTTGATCTATATGTTAATTTATTTTGGTGTTTCAAAAAAAGTAGATAGCAATTTTTCTAACCTTGAACAATTCTAGCCAATTATTATAATATTTATTAAGTGATGCACTTTTCCTCCACTACTTTAAATTACACTTTAATTACACACTCAAATAAACTACCTTCTGTCATCTTTCTTTATACATTATTTTTGATCATTTAACCTATTTTCTGCTGTTATAAATAGAACATTTACCTTCATTATATTCTCTTATTCTTTTCCTTGTTTTGTTATAGAAACTATATAAGCTTTTATTCCTTAGTCATTTAATCAACCACTTACTAAGTTTTCTTATTGCCGCATAGTTTATGGTTAATGTTTCGGGATTCACAAGTATAAAATCATATCAGTTCAAAAACTTAATTAATTCACCGCATAAATTTAGAGTAATAATGTGTGCTTTAATTAGTTTGAACTTGTCTAAATGAAATCACTTCTTGGTAAACCACACAGAATAGAGACATATTAACGTTGCCTGTGTTGTCTCTGGGTGCTTATTTTAATAATTTGCTTTGCTTCCCATAGCCTAGCACTGGTGAAAATAAAAAAAAGAGAAACAAAAGTATAAATGTCATATTTTTTCCTAGTCCCTCTGAAGTCGATTTTGTATAGGTAAGAATAAGAATTGGAGTTATTTTTCACAATCAGTTGCAAAGATTATTTTCAACTTTGTGATGGAGGAGGCTCAAGATTTAGAAGAGAATGCATTACCTCTAAAAGAAGAGTATAAATAACGATAGAGGTCCGATTACTTAGTAATGTATAGCATTATTTTCATCTTGGACTATTACATCCATAATCCTCAGCTAGCATTTTTGCTCTAGAATAATCAATACTCAATACAATGTAATGATGTTGACTAACACTGCAAACAGTTTTCATAAATGTTTTGCAAAAGTCTACAGGACAAACGATCCCTTTTCCCATTTGCGTTCATTTACTTCATTTTACTTTTGTTAGTTATTCCTTGTTTTTTAGCAAAATTATTAGCCATTTGAGCTCAGTTGCTTTATAATTTATGTAATTATCGCTGTGTTCTGTCTTAATGTTTCTCTTCAGAATATGTTAAATCCTTTTTACTTTTCGAAAACTGAAAACATGACAAGCATCAGGTTCAGTTTTTTTATATGTTAACACTTAGCGACACATACTCAACATTTAAAAAATTATGTAATATCTTGACATATCTGTTACAATAAGAACTATTTCAATATAATATTTCTAAGATCTGTATTGAGAAAGCTTTAATTCACATTCCCATGTCTTCGGTGTGTCCATGTGCTGGCTGCCTTCTTTTGCTGACCTATTCTAGGAGTGAAAGCGTATTTTCATGTGCACATATAATAGATAGAAACTATCAGTTCCTTCCTTCGTGTGTGGATAAATTTAATTCAGAGGATGATACATTATCATAAATTTAAGTGAAGATAATTAGGGAGTGCAGTGATTCTGGGCAATTTTAAAAGTAACTCAGAAGTATGTAAATTAGGTTGTCAATAATCAATTATCTGAAACAGTATATCATCAGGATTAATATATAAATGTAGAAGTATGTGTTTCAATATATAAGTATCAATGGTGCTTATGATGTGAAACATTGGATATTTAGAAAATGTTGCCAGGTAATGTTAAGAAAATCATGGTTTTAAATATTTTTATCACTTCAAAGGACACTTCTAAATTTGTGCATCTTTATTAGACTGAATTACAAAATACTTCAGTTGTTCTAAGGAGATGCAATGACAAAAGAAATTTTAAAAAGTAAAATTTGAATGTAAACTTTCTGTTGCAATTAAAACTAAACTTGCAGAGATTACAGTATATTATGCAAATTCCTTTATTAGTTAGAACATCACCTTAAGACACTCTAATTTCATTAATATTGACAGTAAAATATCACTAGATTTGAGTTTTAGTTTTGAGGATAGATTTTGTATTTTGACCTTTTTAAGAATGAGTAATGAAGTTCCTTTTAAAAATGATATCACTTACAACATAACCATTTATGTTTTTATCACTTATAATTAAATTTGAAATTTTCTTTTTTAGTTCCTACCTTTTGAAACATATTTGAAGTACTATTTTACATGTCTTGTGGTTTTTTTTCTGAATGCTAATTGGGACATACTCCCTCATACTAACTTCTAAGAATTTAGTATTTCCTCCTTTAACATATTTTTGCTGTAGAAAAATGTATAAAATACATGCAACAGTTATCTATTTTTTATAAAAAAATTGCATAAATCATTTGAAACTGTAGAACGTCAAAATAAGATTGGAAAATGCTTGAGTGATGTCTCTACTAGCTATTTGCATTGCAGTTGGGTACCACATTGGAGAAGGCCTGTGCATATAATCTTAACTCTCTTCTCAGTGAACTCAAAGCATGGTTCCTTGTGACTTTTACCTATTACTTTCAGTATTAATTTCTGGGAAAATAAAAATGTTTGGCATTTATTCTATACTATTCCCTTAAACGATTAGAAAAACTATTCTGTTTCTTATAGGATTCATGTCTATAAACAAGAAGTAATCCCATCCTCTTTGTATGCATTAATTTTAAATGTCATTCTTGATACTTTAATCTTAGAATTTTTAAAAAACTTGGTATTAAATAAATAAGTGTTTTGATGATTTATGAAGAGTTAGGATTTTGCGCCAGGTAACTTTTTGAGATTATCTTACTTAGTACAAAAACTGTGTAATATAATAAATAACTCCCAAATCTCAGTGACTTGATGCACTAAAAGTTTTTGTTTGCTACGTCACAGTTCATTGATGTCAGCAAAGATGGGAAGTAGATAATTTCGTATGGGAAACTTATGGGTAAGGTGAAGAGATTGTGCAACTTTCATTCAGGTTCCATTGGCCAGAGGTCAGCCACATGGCCCAAATCTAACTACAAAGGACTGGAAAATGTGGTTGGGTTGTGTACACGGGAAGAAAATGAGACTCAATTGCTCAATACCTAACATTATTACTGCCTCAGTCCACTTTTATCAACAAACATTTGTCCCTCTTAGTTTTCCAAATGAAGACAATCCTCCCTGAGTCAATGGTCCAGTTAATACATTCAGCTTTAAGATAAGGTCCTCTGTTTTACATACAATTCCCTGTCTGGTGTGAAGGTGGCTCTTTGGTTCAAACAGCCTATGAGCTAAAATGGCAAAGCAGAGAAAACAATTATTTCTTTTTGCAAAGGGGAAGAATAAGAGTCCTATGACAGTCACTGGCCAATAGCAATTCTGAAATTCCTCTGGATAAACAGCATAAAAGCCTTCTATTCTGAGGATCAAATAGTTCCTTGAAGAGGCCATGATTCTGCTCTCTGTGTGGTTTTCTTCATCCATTTTTTTCTAGTAATATTCTGTGGAAGGTTTCTTTCATCTGTTGATGGGGAAGGTGTTGTTTTGTAGCCTTCTCCGTTACCTAGGGTCGTTTTAATGTTCAACTAACATTATCAGGCATTTTGAAATCAGGCTTTAATGTTCTCAAAACCAATGCAAATCCCTCCCAGAATTAGTAAGCTTCTGATCCATTAGCTTCCAGCAGGCCCTGTATCAGTACTTGCCACTCAAATACTATTTTCCTAGACATGATTCTGCAATCTTTGCTCTGTATTTTTTCTTCTTTCAACTTGTTACTGCAACTTGGCGGCTAATAAGCTTGTGTGAAAATGACACATCTTTTATCCATTCATTGTCACAGAGTCATTATTTTCAAGGGAGAAGGCATATTGGGACTTTGTCACTGAGAGTCTATTAGAATCTCGTCTATTACTATTTATGTCTAGAAGTTGTCTTTCCTAAATCTTCAAGAATCCAAGTTTCTGAACACTAGTTTTTTCCTTTCTATTTTCTATTTGGCCAGTTATTTTTTTAATTCATTTTTTTCCTATAATTATTTGCTAAGTGCAGTCAATGAAAACCAATGTAGATGATTACTAACCATTTTCCCCTAGAGCTACAAGCTCAGTAAGCATAATAATTTCTTTGAATTTTCACAGGTGATGGTTTTAGCAAAGGTGCTGCCGTTATACTGCATTAACACACTTAATTTAGGTATTTTTAAAAGGTTAATGTTATAAAATGTCATATTAATTTACATTTTAATAAAAATGAAATTTCAATTATAAAAATATTTACCATTTAATTTATGGTTACCAATTGGTCTAAGTGGAAGTGTAACCTTGAAACATCAGTAATGTATTTATGATAAATTCCTAACTTCGATATCAATTAACCTGTCTTTAGAGGTTACAAAAGCAGTGATTAGTGTTAAGTAATAAACTTGAGAATAAGGCAATGCAGATATTAGAATACTGGTGATTTAGTACATGAATAGTAAAATATTTAACCCTGACTCAAAGTGAAAAGACATTAATATTCACTGATTGTACTTTATAGCTAACATGCATAGTAAGATTTGTATAAGAAAAAACATTTTGTATAGGCCTTCAACTTTGTTCAGAATTTTGCATAGGCCAGGCACAGTGGCTCACGCCTGTAATCCAGCACTTTGGGAGGTTGAAGCAGGCGGATCGCTTGAGGTCAGGAGTTTGAGACCAGCCTGGCCAACATGGTGAAACCCTATCTATAATAATAATGCAAAAAATATTAGCCAGGTGTGGTGATGCACACCTGTAGTCCCAGCTACTTGAGAGGCTGAGGCAGGAGAAGAGCTTGGACCCAGGAAGCGGAGGTTGCAGTGAGCCGAGATGGTGCCACTGCACTACAGCCTGGGTGACAGAGTAAAACTGTGTCTCAAAAAAAATAAAATAAAATAAAATAAAGAATTTTGTATAAACACATTAAGAGCATTTAACTCAGCAATGACAGTTCAAAAGTAAAAGTTATTAAAAACTTACCACCTTTGGTCACGTCTTCTGGAATGCTGCAGTCGAAAAGAGATTCCTTTTAGAAGCGAGGTGGCCGGCGCCTGTAGTCCCAGCTACTCGGGAGGCTGAGGCAGGAGAATGGCATAAACCCGGGAGGCGGAGCTTGCAGTGAGCTGAGATCAGGCCACTGTACTCCAGCCCGGGTGACAGAGCGAGACTCCATCTCAAAAAAAAAAAAGAAATATGAATCACGAAAGCCCAACAATTGATTTCCTTCCAGTCCAATACATTAGACAACTTTCAAAATAAACACACACTTGCCACAAAAAAGGAGAATAAATTAAATGGTGTGATTTCAACCACTTTCCTCTAATGTTACGTTGATGAAAATATTTACAATAACTTGCATTTTGATCACATAATACATGCCATGTGCTGTAATATGTGATTTATACATTTCATCTCTATTAATTGCTATAATTTCATGGAGGATGAAATTTTCAAAAGATGAAACTAGGACTTAAAGAGGTGAAATAAATCTTCTAGTCAAAAAATGCATAACTCAGGACCCAATAGCTCATGTCTGGCTCATTGCGAAGCTCATACCTTAACAACTACGTTAAACTGCCTAAAATTAATTAATGAAAAGCCTTTAATATTTAAACATTACTCCTATAGTCAAAGCTTTTTTTATACTTATTTTAAGGAACTCTTCTTTTAGTTAGTAAGTAATACATTCTTACTTACCTAGAACACGAATGTTATTATACTTTCTCATCTCCTTTAGCCTGAAACTATATGAGATATCTAAGGCATGATATTCCTGAGACTAATGATGTCTAGCTAATATGCTCTTGACCTTTAGCAAAGATGTTAAGGGATAACGATGTTCATAATTATACCTTATATTTAAATGGGTGATGCTTCTCGAATTGTCTGTAAGCTTCCTTATTTTATATTTATTGTAGGCCTGTGAGGAAATAAGTATTATTCTATATTTTTGTAGAGAATTAAACACAGCATATATGAAAACCCTTCTGTTAAGGATAACCTTAAAAAAAGACAATTATGAATAAAACATAGAGAGTCAGAATGTGTGGACGGAGTGAAGATGAAGAGGTGGGTAGGGATCTGTGAGGGAAATGTGTGATGTTTCTGGAGACACAGCACTTTTTATATTCCTTTTGGTGCTGGGAACATTTCCTGTCTTAAGCATCCCACATACTCCCAACTTAGGCAGAAGCAAGAATTCCACTTTGCTAACCTCCATTTGTACCCAGGTTGCTGGCCTGTGATGTTGGCTCTGCCAATCAGACTCAACTGCATGAGACTTTAATTCAGACGTGGTCAGTGTGACATGTCTTAAGCAGACATATTAGATAGACATCATTATAGTCATTAATCACATAGTCATTATAGTCTCTGAAAGATCATTCCTCAGATTTATCATGTAGTCTTCTAAAAAAGATGAAAGTCTAATAACATTCTTTTTCTAGGTAAGCAAGTGTGTACTACTTATGTATACCATATATATATATAAAAGGAAAATATTTTCCAAATGATAGTGTGAGTATAGGATGCTAACATATTCTTTGGAGGTTAATAAAGAAAGAAGAAACCAAGAGGAATTTATTTGAGAATGATGGTGGCATTAAACTTCTAGGGCAGTAGGATGGAGATTCTGCCACTTGGGTCAGCAACAACTAGTATGGCGTTTGTGTCGTATCTACAGTGACTAAAATAGACACAGTAAATGTGATTTGAATATTGTCTTTGAATGTGTGATCTTTGGCTTGACCATCTGGCTTTTCTATTTGGCAAGCTCTTTAATAGTCTTAAATATTTTTTTTAAAAAACTACTTCAAGAGGTTTTTATTACTTGTATCTGAGATCACTGACTGACACAGGACATGGCTTCGTAAGTCTTTAGGTGTTAAAGTTTACTGTTTAGTATATATTTAGTAATGATCAGAATACGAATTTAAAGATTATATTTTGTTAGGGAAAATAAACTTGCCCATTTTGACTACTTAAATTTAGCTTCTTAGAAATAAGCACCTGAGAAGTCCTAGTTCACTAAGAAGAAGACATCATTTCATGTAGCGGTAATTACCTCAACAGAATAGATAAATTTCACAACTCTTAATTCACAACTACGTATTTAACAATATTATGTTTGGGCTACAGTAAGTTAGTGCAGTCTCTATCCGTGAAGAACCTATATTCCAGGGAGACCATGTTTTTAATACAATCAGTTTCAACAATTTCTCACAGGATTCTTAAATTAGATATTAATGTAAGTAGCATCAACCATCAACAGTTTACTTTAAAAATGTATAAATTTATGAGGTACAAGAGAAATTCTATTACATGCATAGATTGCTTAGCAGTCAAATCAGAGCTTTTAGGATATCTATCACCCAAATAACATACATTGTACCCTTTAAGTAGTTTCTTGTAATCCACCTCCCTCCCAACCTTTTAACTTCCTAAGTTTCTGTTGTCTATCATTCTACTCTCTATGTCCATGTGTACATATTTTTATTTCCTACTTACAAGTGAAAACCTGTGATATTTGACTTCCTGCGTCTGAGTGTTTCATTTAACATGTTGACCTCCATTTCCATCCATGTTAGTGCGAAAGATAGGATTTCATGGAAATGTAGTATATACACAATACAATACTATGTATCCATGAATAGCCCTGTGATAAACATATGAGTGCAGGTATCTTTCTGATATATTGATTTCTTTATTTTCCTTTGCGTAGATATCCAGTGGTGGGATTGCTGGATGGAATAGCAATGCTATTTTAAGTTCTTTGAGAAATCTTCGTACTGTTTTCCAAAGAGGTTGCACTAATCTAAATTCCCAACAACAGCGTATAAGAGTTCCCTTTTAACCTCATCCTCACTAACATCTGTTTTTTAGTAATAGCCATTCTGACTGGTGTAAGATGACATCTCATTGTGGTTTTAATTTGCATTTCAGGTAATTAGTGATGTTGAGCATTTTTTTTTCATATATCTGTTGGCCATTTGCATATCTTCTTTTGAAAATTGTCGTTAATGTCATTTGACATCATTTTAATAGAATTATTTGGTTTTTTGTTGTTGTTAAGTTCCTTGTATATTATGTTAGACAAATCATTTGCAAATATTTTCTCCTATACTGCAGGTTGCCTGTTCACTCTGTTGATTATTACTTTTGCTGTGCAGAAGCTTTTTAGTTTAATTAAGTCCATTTGTCTATTTTTTGTTTTGTTGCATTGGCCTAAAGATTTTGTTGTTGTTGTTGTTGTTGTTGTATCTCTGCCAGCTTTTTGTATCAGGACGATGCTTGCCCCATAGAATCAGTTAGGGAGAAGTACTTCCTTTTCAATTTCAGTTTCAGTAGGAATGGTACCAGCTCTTCTTTGTACCTCTGGTAAAATTCAGCTGTAAACCTGTCTGGTCCTGGGCTTTTTTGGGTTAGTAGGCTATTTATTACTAACTCAATTTTATAACTCATTATTGATCTGTTTGGGAATTCAATTTCTTCCTGATTCAATCTTAAGAGGGTGTGTTTGTCCAGAAATTCATCTGTTTCTTTTCTTTTATGATTTTTTTTTTAAATGGAGTCTCATTCTATTGCACAGACTGGAGTGCAATGGCATGATCCCAGCTCACTGCAACCGCTGCCTCCTGGGTTCAAGCGATTATTCTACCTCAGCCTCCCAGGTAGCTGTGATTACAGTGCCCATCATCACGCCTGGCTAATTTTTGTATTTTTAGTATAGACAGGGTTTTACCGTGTTGACCAGGTTGGTCTCGAACTCTTGACCTCAGGTGATCTGCCCGCCTCAGCCTCCCAAAGTGCTGGGATTACAAGCATAAGTCACCCCACCCGGATTTCTTCTAGATTTTCTAGTTTATGTGCATAGACATGTTTATAATACTCCCGAATGGTTGTTTGTGTTTCTGTGGGGTTAGTGGTAATATCCCCCTTACTATTTCTGATTGTGTTTATCTGATCTCTCTTCTTCTTTATTGGTCTAGCTAGCAGTCTATCTATTTTATTTTATCTTTTTTTCAAAAAACCAGAAACTCAATTCATTAATCGTATGAATGATGGTTTGTATCTGTATCTACTTGAATTCAGCTTTGATTTTGGCTATTTCTTGTCTTCTTCTAGCTTTGGGATTTGTTTGCTCTTGGTTTTCTAGTGCTTTTAGTTGTGATGTTAGGTTGTTAACTTGAGATCTTTATAACTTTTTATATGGGCAGTTAGTGCTATAAATTCCCTCTTACCACTGCCTTAGCTGTGTCCCAGAGATTCTGGTATGCTGTATCTTTGTTCTCATTGGTTTTAAAGAACTTGACTTCTGCCTTAACTTCATTATTTATTTAAAAGTCTTTTGGGAACAGGTTATTCAATTTCCATATAATTGTATGGTTTTAAGTGAATTTCTTAATCTCGAGTTCTAATTTGATTTTCGTGGATCTGAGACTCAGGAAAATCAATGTTTGTTATTATTTCAGTTATTTTGTATTTGCTGAGGAGTGCATTCTTCACAGAACTGGGAAAAAAACTATTTTAGATTTATCTGGAGTAAAAGCTGGAGGCATCAGCCTACCTGACTTCAAGCTATACTACATGGCTACAGTAACCAAAACATCATGGTACGGATATAAGAACAGACACATAGACCAATGGAACAGGATAGAGGACCAAGATATAAGATTATACACCTACAACTACATGATATTCAACAAACCTTACAAAAACAAGCAATGAGGAAAGGATTCCCTCTTCAATAAATGGTGTTTAGATAACTGGCTAGCCATATGCAGAAGATTGAAACTGGACCCCTTACTTACACCATATACAAAACTTAACTCAAGATGAATGAAAGACTTAAATGTAAAACTAAAATTATAAAAACCCTGGAAGACAACCTAGGCAATGCCATTCAGCACAGGCATGGGCAAAAATGTCATGATGAAGATGCCAAAAGCAATTGCAACAAAGGCAATAGTTTACAAATGGGATCCAATTAAACCTAAGAGCTTCTGCACAGCAAAATAAACTATCAACGGAGTAAACAGACAACCTACAGAATGGGAGAACATTTTTGCAAACTATGCATCCAAGAAAGGAGCATCTATGAGGAACTTAAACACATTTAGAAGAAAACAAAAACAACCCCTTAAAAAAGTGGGCAAAGGACATGAACCAACAGTTTTCAGAAGAAGATATACATGCAGCCAACAATTATATGAAAAAAGGCTCAACATCACTGATCATTAGAGGAATCCACATCAAAACTACAATGAAATACCATCTCACATCAGTGAGAATGACTACTATTAAAAGTCAAAAAATAACATGCTGGCAAGATTGTAGAGAAAAAATGAATGCTTATAAACTGTTGGTGGGAATGTAAATTAGTTCAGCCATTGTGAAAGACAGTGTGATGATTCCTCAAACACATAAAGACAGAAATACCATTCAACCCAGCAATCCCATGACTGGGTATCTACCTAAAGGAATATAAATTGTTCTATCATAGAACAATTTCTGATAAACAAATTTCTGATAAATAAAACAATAAATTTTAAAAACGTATGTACCGAAATATAAATGTATTTAATTAATGGATCAAAATATTTAAAGGGAAAATGTTTTCCAGATGATATTATAAATATAGGATGCTAACGTATTCTTTGGAGGTTAATTTAAAAAAAAACTGTTCTTTATCTTATCCTGTTCATCTCTGTTTTCCTTCATGATTTAAAGAGTGATTTCTGGTGGGATGACTAATGGGCAAACAATTTTTCTAGCCCTGATTTTTCTGATACTTCCTGGTTTGGAATACTTTTGCCAATGATGCCTTCTATATATTTATACTTCTTACATTGATGAACCATCAAGAAAAATGATGTCCAGATTTCTTACTTAGTTACAGGCAACCAAGGAACCACATGCAAATTAGCATATGTGGTTGTATTTTGAATAGCATTAAATTACATTCATTTGCCTTCATATCTTTATGTTTACCAGAAGTAAGACAGGTATAGTTATTCTTGCTTATTTATCTTAAAACCTGTAATTTATACAAAATTTAATCATGTAATTTAGCTTGTAAGATGCCATGTAGACAGCGTTTCAGAATCTCCGACTTCTGGGGCAATAGTCTCTCTATTATACAGTATTTCACCTTAAATTAGCCACGCAATTATAAACAACATTAGTAATGTACAACTTTTTGAAATTATAAATTATATTCCACATTTTGTACCAAGTACTCTGGATATGTTGATTCATTTAATCCATACAACTACCTTAACTTCATTTCATACATGAAGAAACCATAGCTTAGGAATAATTGAAAGGCATAAAAATAATTTAATCATTTTAGTTCCAAAAATATAGATATGGTATCACAAATACCAAGATATAATCTCCAAGAAGCTGATTCTTAAGAAGGAGACAGAAAATACTAGCTTTGGGCATAGAAGCCATGGTTTCAAGTGTTCCTTCTGAGGCTTTCCAACTGTATGAAAGCCAGAAATTATCTGAAACTTGGAGTCTTAAGTGTTTTGTATTATTGGTGGTAGATTTTGTTTGTTTGTTTGTTTTGTCTTGTTTTGAAACTCCGTATTTGAATGAGAAATAACTACTCCTTTGCTAGTTGTTGGATATCAGTGAGATGATGTAGTTTGTGACATTTTGTAATATATAAAGAGCCACATTTGTGTGATAAATACCATAATTGCTGTTTATACATGGCTAATTCTCTGATACTACCAGAAAAATTATTTTGTTAAACAGGGTGCACTGAAAGAATATTGATATTGATTGAAAGCTAATTCCAGTTTCTAATATAAATTAAATGAATATATTTCTATATTGATTATGTATAAAGAAGAAAGGGGCTTATAAGTTCTAAGCTAGTAGGCTAAAATAGTTATAGTTCATGTTCCTCATTTCAATATATAAAATTCTTATATAATCGGAATGCATTTTAATATATTATTTAAATGTGAGTTTATGGATCTAATAAATTTGGAATCGATTCTAAACTCTTAAGTAAAAAAAAAATGTGCCATCTTAAATTTTAATTAATTCATTCACTTAAATTACCATCAAGACTCTTGTTTCAGAAATAGACTTACATAAACACAAGCTTGAATAAAGAAAAATATAAATGTGATAGGTAAAAATATTCTTTGTATTTTTAAAAAATATTTTGGCGCATACCCCTATACCAAAGACGGTTAAAATAAAGTGTGCTTATGGTGCCCTACAGATAGTGACACTTGTGATCATGTAATAAAATGCTTCATGGCTGGGTTCTGTTCTATAATTCCATTTTGCTCCAAAAGCATAGTGCCACAAGTTATCTTATCTCCCGCCGTTAGAGTATGTATCGCCTTTCTAGTCCACATGCTAGGAATAAAACCAGACAACCCTGGTGCTCTAAGGGCAAGAACATTTTCACCCTATTTAGCCCAGACAGTTGGTTTTACTCTTTTTATTCAGTATGTAAGTGAGTATTAATGTATAGGAAATGTAGGGCACATATACCAGGATCTGGAATTAGAAGATGAAGATTTAACATTTGTACCATTGCTTATATTCTATTTGACACTGGGAAAATTGATAAAATTCCCTAATCTCTTATTTTTATATCTGTTAAATAGGGTTAATAATAACTTCCACTTGGCCAGGCATGGTGGCTCATGCCTATAATCCCAGCTCTTTGGGAGGCCGAGGCTGCAGATCACGAGGTCAGGAGATTGAGACCATCCTGGCTAACACAGTGAAACCCTATCTCTACTAAAAATACAAAAAAAATTAGCCAGGAGTGGTGGAGGGTGCCTGTAATCCCAGCTACTCGGGAGGCTGAGGCAGGAGAATGGCGTGAACCTGGGAAGCAGAGCTTGCAGTGAGCCGAGATTGCGCCACTGCACTCCAGCCTGAGTGACAGAGACTTCGTCTCAAAACAATAAAAATTAAAATTAAAAAATAATAATAACCTCCACTCAGTGTTATGGTGATGAAGGAGATGTAGATTGCCAGACACTAAAATGCAGGTAACCATTGTCTCTGGCTGAATTATAGATCTTATACAATGAAGCCAGGTGACCACAGCTGTCCTGGATGTGACATTAAGGCAAACTCTAATTGGAAGAGAAGAAATATTAATTGCTTCCGTCATTCTTTGTATTATTTTTGGCACTGAATAAACCAAGCTCCATTTTTCAAACCACATTTATTTCTTTTTAAAGTTTTGGGACAGTATTTGTGCAGACTCCAGTATTTTTTTGTTGTTAAATTCTAGATAGAAAACAACAATCTAGCCATCCTTTGAGTTACCCATGTAAAAAAGTTTCACAGAACAAGGCAGCTATCTTACTTTTCCTCCCAATTATGTTTTAAAACATATGTTTACTCATGACTGTACTTGGTTATATTTTGTAAAAAAAAAAAAAAAAAAAAAAAAAAGGAGAGAGAAAAACTGTATGCTTACCTTTCTAACACCAGTTTTCTTTAACTATTCCAAGCATCTGATGGGAGCCAGTGACCTAAAAGTAATCCAATTGCTTCCAAGTCCTCTTCAATGTGTACAGTTGCAGAAGAGAAAACCTGGAAACCGAAATCAGAATTTTAGAGCAAGGGGTCTTAGAGACTTTCGAATTCAATCTCTTCCTTGTGGAGGTGAGAAACCTAAGGACCAGTGATTGCAAGTGATATTTGTTAATATCATCAGTGAATAGGGGACTCAAAGCTGGGTCAGAACTATCCCCATGGCTCCATGCAGCGTCTATATACATTCTTCAGTGTTCTCAATTGCTAATTTTTTTCTATTCTGAAACAGTTGTTTCCTAACTATAAACCACAGCTTCCTGTGACGCCTTCAGGGCCAGTTTTAAAAATACATCTCAAATTTTGGGGATTTTGTAGCATCTCATGACTTTTCTGCTTTGAGATGATTTATAGTAGGGTGCTTCCATTAAGAAATAGCCTCAAGTACTGGCTGTAGCAGACATGTGCATAAAAGAAACATAAAAAAGAAGACCTCAAAATAGTGATGTATCTGTATAGAGGAACAAATAGTCTGCCTCTGAGATAATATTGAAAGAGGAGTTTTTAAACAAAAGAGAATGCTATCGACCAATTGCTTATGTCCTCCCAAAGTGTGTATGTTGAAATTCTAACTCACAGTGTGATGATATGAGGAGGTGGGGCCTTTGTGAGATCATGAGGGCAGAGCCCTTCTGAATGGGATTGGTGCTCTTATAAAAAGACACGGGGAGCATGTTTTCTCTCATTCTGCTCTCTGCCATGTAAGAATAAAGGAAGAAGATGGCAAGCCAGGACGTGGACCTTCACCAGGCACTGGATCTGCCAGCACCTTCATCACACCATAATCTTGGACTTCCCAACTTCCACAACTCTGAGAAAAAAATTTCTGTTGTTTAAGCTACCTGGTCTATGGTATTTTCGTTATAGTAGCCCAACTGATTAAGACAGAGAATGAAACAAAAAAGAAGAAACAAAACCCTGGATACTTCACAGGGCCAGAATAAATGATATGTCCTCCCCAACTACAACCTAGCTTCCTAATTGAGTACAATGTGGTTCTCATTAAACTTACGCTGTTGTCAATGTAAATATTAAAAATCCATCAAGAAGAAAGAATACTGGTCTAACTTGATCACTGATGATTTCATCTTCTGCATTTGTTTCTAAACCTGTAAACTGAGAAGGGTTAAAACTAAATTACTTCTAAATTACCTTCTGTTAAAACTTTTATAAATTTTAAGGCATTTAACCCATTATCCTCACCTTTCATCCTTCCTCTGTTGACTAATCGAGACCAGCAATCGTATAAAGTTTCATTACCTAGAAAGTTTATATTAAAAATTGCAGCATCTCATTCATATTCTGCACTCATTGGTCAAAGTAGTGCAATATTCTTTGAACCAGAACATCTTTGAATTGATCATAATATAAAGCTGGATTAATGCGTTGCATTCCTAATTTAATTATTGCCAAGTCTGACTAATGTATATAAAACATACTGAATGATGCGTAATATTTTCTTTCCCATAAGAGAAAGCAGAGTGGAAGGAAAATAAAGTGATCTATGTGTAAAAATAGACCTTAGTGATAGTTATACATGTTATTGTGAGGCAGCAATTGTATCGTATGACCAGAATCAAGGTCATACAAAACAACTGTGTTTCAGACTGCCTCAGCTTCCGATTACACCTCTGACCAGGGCTGTTGCTGAGGGTGGAATTGGTCCATTATAGAAATTAGTTCAATTCTCGGGTCTGGGTGAAGGTGTTCGTGAGTCAGGCCACTAAGGAAAAAGCAGCAATGGAAGAGCTGCCTGTATAACCCTCACTAGAGAGCACCTCTTCTCAAATTATATCAGAATATAAGTGAAAGTAATTCAAACCAATTCTCACCATAAAGATATCAGAAGCCTATTTCATCCCAATGTTAAGGCAGACATATTTTGTGTGGGATCTGTTAATAACTTTTGTGTAATTTTTGGCTGAAAGCATGCATATTTAGTCAAATAGCTCCCTCCCAAATTGTTTATTATCTCCCCAAATTCTGTTTTTACCTATTTCTCCTCTATAGGGAATTATTTTTGGCAACCACATTATTATAAAAGCTCAACATAAGATTTTTATTGCGGCCGGGCGCGGTGGCTCAAGCCTGTAATCCCAGCACTTTGGGAGGCCGAGGCGGGTGGATCACGAGGTCAGGAGATCGAGACCATCCTGGCTAACATGGTGAAACCCCGTCTCTACTAAAAATACAAAAAACTAGCCGGGCGTGGTGGCGGGCGCCTGTAGTCCCAGCTACTCGGAGGCTGAGGCAGGAGAATGGCGTGAACCTGGGAGGCGGAGCTTGCAGTGAGCCGAGATCGCGCCACTGCACTCCAGCCTGGGTGACACAGCGCGAGACTCTGTCTCAAAAAAAAAAAAAAAGATTTTTATTGCTTTAAATAATGAATTGTAGTTTTTACGCACAAAATTAATGGACCATTGTCTCTCCACCACACACCCTCCCTCTCTCCCACCCCCACCAAACCAGTGGTTTTATTTCTGCCTAACAAGTTCCCTGCGATCAGCTGCATTACAGTGACAGTAACTAAACTGAGCACAGAGTGTGTACGAACGAATTGATGTGGCAAAATTCTGCTGACTTTCTTGTTAACACTTGAGATTTTTAGGAACACTACAACATAAATGTTTTCTCCGAATGTCTCTTCTTTGGAAAGATTATATTGAGGCAACAGGGAAGGCAAAAGCTTTAGGCTCTCAAGCTAGATAGAATTTTGATTCAAATGTAGGATCCATAACTTTCTAGTTGCGTGACCTTGGATAAATTGTTTAACCTAAACTTCAGGCTGCTTATCTACAAAATGGGTGGGTAAATTAAATCTATAGTCTTAAAGAATTGTGAGGTTCAAATGACATAATATGTAAAAGTATATAGCACAGTGAATTCTTGGCATATGGAAACACCCCATGGATGGTGTGTTATGTTTAATGTTATTTAGGTGTCTTTTATTTATTATATTATTCACTATTTGTGAGTTTATTTTGTCAGATGATTATTCTTTTTCATATTTAGTCACACTTACTATGAAGGAAAGAAAAAGAACTAAATGTGGTACACAAATACATGAAATGGCTTGGCAATTTAAAATACGATTTTAATAATTTTGTGGCTTACTTTCTCTAGAAATGTATTTTTTTGGTAGTTTGCAAAAATATCAGTTACTAATGGTTGGGTCAGGGGCTCATGGAGAAAGCAAACTGGTCACTCAGCACAAACAATTAGAGAAACCCTACCTAGAACAGGACATCTTTAACTTTTAACGCTCACACAAATCACCCATACCAGGGTGAAAATGAGATTACACATTTTCAACGAACTCCAGGTGAGGCTGATGCTGCACAGAGGACATAATTTAAGTGGTAAAATATTAGAGGATTCAGACTAACCTGCAGAACTTGTGACTCATTTATATTTAGTAGACAACCATATTGGTTGCCATAAATAAACTGAACTGGTCACCTTAAGTTAACTGAGTGCACTGATGAAGTATACATAATGCTCAATACCATGCTCATGGATAGGAAGAATCAATATCGTGAAAATGGCCATACTGCCCAAGGTAATTTATAGATTCAATGCCATCCCCATCAAGCTACCAATGAGTTTCTTCACAGAATTGGAAAAAACTGCTTTAAAGTTCATATGGAACCAAAAAAGAGCCCGCATCTCCAAGACAATCCTAAGTCAAAAGAACAAAGCTGGAGGCATCACGCTACCTGACTTCAAACTATACTACAAGGCTACAGTAACCAAAACAGCATGGTACTGGTACCAAAACAGAGATATAGACCAATGGAACAGAACAGAGTCCTCAGAAATAATACCACACATCTACAGCCATCTGATCTTTGACAAACCTGAGAAAAACAAGAAATGGGGAAAGGATTCCCTATTTAATAAATGGTGCTGGGAAAATTGGCTAGCCATCAGTAGAAAGCTGAAACTGGATCCTTTCCTTACTCCTTATACGAAAATTAATTCAAGATGGATTAGAGACTTAAATGTTAGACCTAATACCATAAAAATCCTAGAGGAAAACCTAGGTAGTACCATTCAGGACATAGGCATGGGCAAAGACTTCATGTCTAAAACACCAAAAGCAACGGCAGCAAAAGCTAAAATTGACAAATGGGATCTAATTAAACTAAAGAGCTTCTGCACAGCAAAAGAAACTACCATCAGAGTGAACAGGCAACCTACAGAATGGGAGAAAATTTTTGCAATCTACTCATCTGACAAAGGGCTAATATCCAGAACCTACGAAGAACTCAAACAAATTTACAAGAAAAAAACAAACAACCCCATCAAAAAGTGGGCAAAGGATATGAACAGACATTTCGCAAAAGAGGACATTCATACAGCCAACAGACATATGAAAAAATGCTCATCATCACTGGCCATCAGAGAAATGCAAATCAAAACCACAATGAGATACCATCTCACACCAGTTAGAATGGCGATCATTAAAAAGTCAGGAAACAACAGGTGCTGGAGAGGATGTGGAGAAATAGGAACACTTTTACACTGTTGGTGGGATTGTAAACTAGTTCAACCATTATGGAAAACAGTATGGCGATTCCTCAAGGATCTAGAACGAGATGTACCATATGACCCAGCCATGCCATTACTGGGGATATACCCAAAGGATTATAAATTATGCTGCTATAAAGACACATGCACACGTATGTTTATTGCAGCACTATTCACAATAGCAAAGACTTGGAATCAACCCAAATGTCCATCAGTGACAGATTGGATTAAGAAAATGTGGCACATATACACCATGGAATACTATGCAGCCATAAAAAAGGATGAGTTTGCGTCCTTTGTAGGGACATGGATGCAGCTGGAAACCATCATTCTTAGCAAACTATCACAAGAACAGAAAACCAAACACCGCATGTTCTCACTCATAGGTGGGAACTGAACAACGAGATCACTTGGACTCAGGAAGGGGAACATCACACACCGGGGCCTATCATGGGGAGGGGGGAGGGGGGAGGGATTGCATTGGGAGTTATACCTGATGTAAATGACGAGTTGATGGGTGCAGCAGACTAACATGGCACAAGTATACATATGTAACAAACCTGCATGTTATGCACATGTACCCTACAACTTAAAGTATAATAATAATAAATTAATTAAAAAAAAAAAAGACAAGTAAAAATGTCATCTAAATTGGCAATATTATGTAATAATATTTTTCAACCATTAATAGTATAAATGTACTGAGATGCCTTCATTCTTGATATGGAGAAGATCTTAGCTCCCTGTTGAACATAAAGGTGTTCTTCGAGAGGCAAGAGACATAATTTTGGTATTCTAAACTATTCTGGACGGGAGACTGATTACCATGTCACAGTGGAGGTCACCAGGTATACCCAGACTGCTTGTAAAGCTGCTTCCTGAATATAGGAGACCGGAAATTTCTGGGCTGTTTGCCTCCCGTACACTGAGGAGAGAGGAAGAGGAGAAATTTTTACTGAACTCATAGATTTGGTTAAAAATGCCTGGAGTCAATTCCGAGTGAAGACAGGAATGAATTGTTGGTGAGGAAAGTAAATACTGGAAGAGACTCCTGAGCCAACAATGTAATGAACAGAGAACCACTGCCATCTGATTTTTAGGAGCTCCCATGTGCCTCTCATCAAATTAAGACTCTGCAGTAAAGAGATGGTAAGGATTTTTGCCGGGTGTTGCTGTCTCTAATACGCTCCCTTATAAATGTTCTTGCCCTCAGCATCTAGCTGAAGATAATTGCTTTTAAAATAAATAAATAAATAAGTGATTCCTATTTATGCATATATGTTTAAAATTTCTCTTGGAATCAGTTATTAAAATATCTGTGTTTCACTTAGAATAGACATCCCCCAAAGATCTTTTTTTCTTCTATCAAATCTCTGTTGAAAAATAAAACTTTTACATGAAGACTTTTTTTTTCACAAGCACATTAGATTCTAATAAATTCGATGTCATTCCTTGTTCCTACTTCCTTGAATCCTCAAGATATTGTGGGTATATCAGTAAAATTATGGTTCTTATGTACTTGTCATATATCCATGTTTTTTAACCAATTTGAGTAACAAGTAAGTCAAAATACCATCAGAAGCCATCTATGATCTTTCAATTTATTAAAATCATTCAGAGCATTGAATTCACTGCATTAGATGAATATCAATCATCTGAGTTATATTTCTGTCCTAGAACTAACAGGGTTTTTATAGAATTTTGTTTTATTTTTCTTTTGAGTGAACATGCTAAAATTATAAGGCCAATTTTTAGAAAGTGGGAAACATATAGAAAGCTAATTGTGCTCCTTAGTTTCTCATTATGATTAGTTATCAGTATTCAGAAATTTAAATCTTTGTAAAATGTATCTATAGTGTTTTCTGATTTCTGTTAATTGAATATAGCCTTAAATAATGAATTAATTAATTTATCGAAAAATGAGGGCTATTGCTTATCATGAGCTACATATTGTATCAAAAGTTATACTCTGATGACCATAATTTGCAGAGAAAGATAAATGATAACTAACAGACTTATGTTATAATTACTAGTAGAGTTACAAAATGTTTCCATAGTGCAAATTAAAGTATTAGAGAAGGGTCCACAGAAGAGGAAATTACAGTTCTGTACCGCTGGATAAAAGTGTGTGCTCTAGGGTCAAACAGACCTAAATTGAGTCCCTATTCTATCATTTATTAGTCTAAGGAAGCAGGGTATAAACTGGTCAATAAAAAGTGAAATACAAAGAAAAATATGGATTTGAGGAATGCTTTGTAGACAGAAATATAAAAATAAAAACAATAATTATATATGGTGAGATCCAATAGGGCAGCATTCACATGGCAAATACTTTCAGTGTATCTAAAATAAAAGATACCGATCTGGCATGAGAAGAGTAGGGATAGAATATAAAGTTACACATTACTGTAACATTTTTCAAAAAGAAAATAAAATATTTGAAGACTCATAGTATATGCTATGATTGAGCATATTTTTTTCTTTTAATAGTGCCTGAGTGTTATTGCATAAGAGTTTGCTTGATTCTTCAGCAAACCTGGGCTTTTTCTTGTCACAGTAATTTATTTCATCTGTTAGATGTATCATCACCTTGAAAATAAAAATGTATTTTTAAAAATACTAATTGTATAAAGTCTGACAGAGCTACATGAGAATTAATGAGCTGTGTCAAGTCAGCTACCACTTGGAGATCTGTACTGTGCAAGAGTATCCAGGTGGGCTGACTCAAAGGTGGCCCAGGTTTGTTGAGCACCTACTGCAACCAGATTTTGTGGTAACTGTAGGTGTACAGCAAGAAGCAAACCTTTATAGACCTTAAATACCAGATCATTTATGTATAAAAGAGATCTCTATTGAGTAACTTCTATGTGCCAGAGATTGTTCTGGATATTGTAGATACAGCAATGAATACATTAGATAAAACCCCTGACTTCATGGAACATCAAGAAAAAATTATTCACTAAATTTAAGTGATATAATATTGCATGTACTTTGGATATATGCAAATTATATATAATTGAATTTGCTAATTTAAATATTTGATTAAACAACTTTAACCCCTTATATATGAATAGATGACTTCAAGCAATTATATAGTGTATTCCTGAATCAATTATTTTGCTCATTTTTACAGATGAGGACTGAGAGTAACAATCACACTTTTAAATTAAATTTTAGAGTACTTCTCCCATAAGTGAATATCACATATATTAACCTGTGGTTGGTTTGTTGGTTGTTTTGCCATGTTTTGATTCTTTTTCATAGATATATCAGCATATCCCTCAAGATGACTGTTAATAGATTTTAAAGCTATGACCTAAGTGGAGCTATGAGAGAAAATAAACTATAATTTCCAAGCACCTCTAATGAATTCCTTCAGAAAATCCACTTGGAACCTCATATTTTTCTTAACTTCTTGGTGGTTTGAAGGGAAATGCCTTAAATGCTTTCTACTGTGCTCCAATGCAGATATGAGAATATGACCAAATAAAACAAGTCCCCTGGATAGTAATGTACATTTCAGTAGCAATTCATAGAGTGCTTTATTACAGTACCCTCTAGAACTGCATAAAGCAAACATTAAACTGTAGAGCAATCAGCTAAAAGCCTGATTAAGCAAGTAGGGTTTAAGCAAACATTTCAAACAATCAAGATTGATCCCTGAAGTTTCTAAGCAAAGGAGCTGCCTTCTTTTTACCACAAACAATAAGCCCATGGAGACAGAATCAAATCTCAAATGCAAAAGCAGAGCTATCAACATGACCAAAAAGCAAGAGCAAGGCACAATTCCAGCAATCTAAACAATGAATGCATGATTTAGAAGTTGTGCCTCTAGCATAGAGGTAACCAGTGCCTATTAAATGCCATATGTGTATTGCAGGACTGTCCTGAGTGAGTGAGATATGAATAGATGCCCAAGTATACCAAGCAAGTAGGAAGTGCACTCTCCTTTTCTTGGATCACCAGCTTTGATAAACAATGTATTAGCTAAATAATTAGGTACCTCTGGTTTTAGAAGCTATATTTTGTATAAAAAATAATAATATAGATATCTCTCATCTTACTAACTACCAAAGTTAATACACTTTTCTTACTCTACTACATTCAGAATGTCACACACACACACACACACACATGCACACACGCAAACTGAGAGAGAGAGACTTATGTTTCATTTGTGTCCATTTATTGTTGTCTCTTAGAGGTATGATTTGAATTGTTTTAGTAATTTTCTTAAGCAGATAAATTACTTGAAATAGTTGCTATTCAAATTGTGAAGAATGTTACAAAGTGACAGTCTGCCACCTCTACAAAAGCAAGACAGTAACTACCTCAAAGACTATATATTAATAAATGGATGCTACCAAGCCAGTGACTACCATCCTACCAATGGCTTCATAACATTCTCATTATTTGCCATCAGAATTGACATCACAACTATAATGATAGTTAACATTTAGTTTCCTACAATTGTGTTAAAGGCTTAAGGTGAAAGAACTCGTTTAATTTTTATAACAGCCACTGAGCCAAGTATTTTACTTTTTCTCACTTTACAGATGAGGAAGTGTATGTTTTAGAGATATTGACCAAATTGTCCAATACCACACAACTTGGAAAAGAAAGTATGTGAATGCAAATTTAGGCACTGCCTAGAGAAGTTTTCATCAGTATCCAATACTTGTGATTTTATTATTTTTAATCATAGAGTTTATATATAGTACCAGGTTCTTTTCCTTCTTCTTTTTTATGCTCCTAGCCAATTCAGAAAGAAAATCATTTATAATTTTTGTTTTTGCTAACTAGTTTACTTTATCACATTCAAAATGAACTTTTCAGCTGGAACATTACAGGAGTCCTTCAAAAACCAATTATTGTCAAAAATGTATATCTTTTGGCTCTAGAAGAATATTTTAGATAAAGGATCACATAGGGTTAAGTATCCATCTATAGCCCTTCTCCTTCCAAGAAGGGAATTTGTAATAAGGATATTTGCTTGATAGTGGAGGTAGTCATATATCCTAAATGGAGAGTTATTTTTAAATAGCAAGGGTAAACTTCTGCACCAGCTGAAGTTTCCAGATGGTGTGTAAAACAGTAAGCCAAAGACAGGCCGGCTCCAGAATATGTCCTTTAAATAGCTGCATGGCAACAGAATTGTAGGAAAAGGGTAGTGTCATCAATGATGATAAACAAAATATGTCTGGACCCATGGGGCCAATAACTTAAACAGGAAGGCTATGAATAATAGGTTCAACCATCTGATGAGGATGTCTCCAAAGCTCTTGACTCAAAATAATTTGCAAATATTCAAAACTGCATGTCAAGTTTGAGAGGCCTTAAATCCAAATAAATTAAACAACAGAAATCAGTGTAGCCTCTTCCAATAGCATTCACATGTAATGTTTCACAGATGGTTAAAGACTGAAGGCAACACAGAGTTTATCTAATCCCACTCTCTCATTTTACAGATGAACAAACTGATTTAAAACACAACCTAAATTAAGCACATAGTATTACAAATCTAACTTAATTACATTAAAAATTAGTAAATAAGTAAATTAGTAAATGAGTAGCTGTCTTTTTCCTCTTTTTTAAATACACTTATAACTTTGGTTAGAAAAATATATCCATCAAGTGCCATAGGTTCCAAGTATAGCACTAGAAAAAATATATAGTAATATGAAAATTTAAAAATAGAATAAACATAATACATAATGATAAGACTAATTTTGGTTGATTTACCTACAGCTGGAGTTTTTCAGAGATTATGAACTGATGAGAAATAACAGAAATATTAGAAAGAAAGAGGAAACTATGGCCAACTTGAGAATAACTTGCCCTTTCATCTATAGATGAGAACTTTTGTTACATGGATAAACCTCTAGTTCTTAAACATGTCACAAAATTGTAAAGACACAAAAAATGACAGGCTCCAAGAAGGCTTTTGAAAACATTTTTTATTTCTAAATAATTTTAGATTTACTGAAGAGTTGCAAAGATCATATAGAGAGTTCACGTATAACCTTACCCAGGTTTCCTGCAATGTTAACAATCTTATGTAACTATCATACAATTATGAAAACCAAGAACTTAATATTGGTATCATCCTATTAACTATTACCAACTTTATCTGAATTTTATGAGACTTTTCACTAGTGTCTGTTTTCTGTGAAGGATCTAACCCAGAACTTCATTGCACTTAGTTGTCACGCTTCCTTTGTCTACTTCAATCTGTGATGATTCCCTAAGTATTTCTTTGTCTTTCATGTTCCTGACACTTTTTGAAGAATACAGGTCAAGTATTTTGCAGAACATCCCCCAGTTTGGGTTTGTCTGAGGCTATCTCATGATGAGATTGAATTTATGGGTTTTAGGCAAGCATGTCACAGAGGTCATTCATTCTTCACACTGTATCATACTAGGGGCACATTATGTTAATATGTCTTACTCCTGGGATGTTAACTTTGATCACTTGGTTAAGGTGATATCTACCTGACCACTCTACTGTAAGCTAACTTTTTCGTATTTAATAAATATTGGCAGAGGGGGAGATACGTTGAGACTATGAAAATATCCAGTTTCTCATTAAATTTAGTCCACTAATTTTATCATATATCTTTGAAACTTGCTTGAATCAGTTATTACAATAATGTTTTAATGATGATTTTTCGATTTCCTTTATTCCCTCTACATTTATATTGTACAATGATATTAAAGAGTCATATCTTCACCCCAGTCCATTTGTTTAATCAATATTCATTTATCTCAATAGGTACTCATAGATGTTTATTTTATCTGGGTAATAATTTAATAATTTAGTTGTTTATTTTTCTAATTGTTTTAGCTTTAGCCAATGGGAACTCTTTCATATCTACTCTTATATCCTTTTGACATGCCCTCATATTTTTAGTTTTGCAGCACTTTCTTACTAACTAGAATTATAAGATACTCCAGGAGCATCTGGTAATTTGTCTGCCACAATCTTGAAATCGACCATTTCTCCAGGGGACCCACTTTATAAAAAATTGGAAAACGGATCATAGAAACCAAGATCTAAATAGGTTAGTGCATTCATTGCTACTGAAATATTATTGCTTCTAGACCCTTTTAGTGAATATAACTAGGAGATATATTTATACACGTGTGTGTGCTTGTACTAACCATCTATATACATCTGTCTCTTCCTTTGTGCATACACAAACATTGTATATATAGTAATCATGCATGCATAAGCATATATTTTTCTCTATCTCTGTATTTCTATGCAAATATATGTGTACATAAGCATATATATGAACATATGTGCATATATAAAATAAGTTCACATAGCATTTCTTGTCTGTTTACTTTTCTTTATAATTTCAACCTTTATTTTAGATTTACGGGCTACATGTGCATGTTGGTTACATGGATATATTGCACGATGCTGAGATTGGAGTATCATTCATTCTGCCACCCAGATAGTAAGCATGGTACCCAATAGTTCATTTTTCAACCCTTCCCCATTACTCCTATCTAGTAGTCCCTAGTGTTTATTGTTGCCATCATTATGTCTGTATTTGCCCAATGTTTAGCTCCCAATTATGAATGAGAACATGCAGTATTTGGTTTTCTGTTTCTGCATTAAGTTTGCCTAGGATAATGGTCTCCAGCTCCATCCAAGTTCCTGCAAAGACATAGTTTCATTCTTTATAATGGCTACGTAGTATTCCATAGTGCATATGGACCACATTTTCTTTATCCAATCCACCATTGATGGGCACCTAAGTGGATTCCATGTCTTTACTATTGTGAATAGTGCTGTGATGAACCTATGAGTGCATATGTCATCTTAGTAGAATGATTTACTTTCTTTTGGATATGTACCCAGTAATGAAATTGTTGGGTTGAATGATAGTTCTGTTTTAGGTTCTTTGAGAAATTTCCAAACTGTTTTCAACAGTGGGTGAAATGATTTACATTTCCACGAACGGTGTATAAGCATTCCCTTTTCTCTGCAGCCTGGCCCAGCATCAGTGTTCTTTTGTTTGTTTTGTTTTGTTTTGTTTTGTTTTTGTTTGCTTGTTTTTACTTTTTAATAATAGCTATTCTGACTGATGTGAGATGGTATTTCATTGCATGTCTCTGATGATAAGTGACATAAATGAATGATAAGTGACATATCTGATGATAAGTGACATAATGTTTGTTGACTGCTTGTATATCTTCTTTTGAGAAGTATCTGCTTGTGTTATTTATCCCATGTTAATGGGGTTATTTGGTTTTTGCTTGTTGAATTGTTTAAATTCCTTATGGGTTCTAGATATTAGAACTTTGTCAGATGTATAGTTTGCAAATATTTTCTTCCATAGCTTGCAAATATTTTCTTCCATTCTATAGGGTGTCTGTTTACTCGGTTGATAGTTTATTTTGCTGTGCAGAAGTTCTTTAGTTTAATTAGTCCAACTTGTCAATTTTTGTTTTTGTTGCAATTCCTTTTGGGGACTTAGCCAAAAATTTGCCAAGGTCAATATTGAGAAGGGAATTTCCTAGGTTTTCTTGTAGGATTCTTATAGTTTGAAATCTTACATTCAAATCTTTAACTCATTTAGAGTTAGTTTTTGTATACAGTGTTAGGTAGGAGTCCAGTTTCATTCTTTTGCATATGGCTAGCTAGCTCTCCCAGCACCACTTTTTGAGTTCTTTCCTCACTGCTTATTTTTATCAACTTTGTGGAAGATCAGAAGGCTGTAGGTGTGAAGTTTTATTTCTGTGTTCTGTATTCTGTTCCACTGGTCTATGTGTCTGTTTTTGGACCTCTACCAGGTTGTTTTAGTTACTGTAGCCTTTCAGTATAGTTTGAAGTCAGTAATGTGATGCCTCCAGTTTTATTCCTTTAGCTTAGAATTTGCTTTGACTATTCAGGCTCCTTTTTAGTTTCACATGAATTTTAGAATAATTTTTTCTAAGTTTTTGAAAAATGACATTTGTAGTTTAATAGGAATAGCATTGAACCTGTAAATTGCTTTAGGCAGTTTTGCCATTATAACAATATTGACCCTTTCAATCCATAAGCATGGAATTTTTTTTTTAATTTTTTTGTGTCAACTATGATTTCCTTCAGCAGTATTTCATAGTTTTCCTTGTAGAATGTTCCACCTCCTTAAATAGAGGTATTCCTAGGTATTCTATTTTTGTTGCTACTGTAAATGGGATTATGTTCTTTATTTAACTCTCAGCTTTAATGTCTCTCCTGTGAAAAGGTCTCTGCTTATTTGTAACTTATTTGCCCAACAGTGGTACACACCTGTTTCTCATTATAGGTGTCTACATTTGTTCTGGTGTGGTAAAGCAGTTTCAGAACTTATCACCTAGAGTTCAGTTTTTGTTTTTGTTTGTTTGTTTTTTAGATTATTCTCTTCATCATTAGTCTTACAGTATTCAGTGAAAACAGTTTTCCAAAGTTTCTAGATCCAACCCAATTCTTTCCCACCTTCTTCAATGTGTTACGTCATTTATTTACAACACAGTTAGAATCATTGTTGCAATCTGCGTTCCATCTTCGATTTTCCCAAAATCCTAGTTAACTTTCTAAAATTTGCAGACATTAAAATTGACTCTTCTTTATGTCCAGATTTATGAGGTTTTACAACACTTATGGTTCTATAATTACCCTCACAGTACCACACAAAACTATTTTACCCCAAAATTTTTGTGCTGCCCTTTTGTAGTAAAGTCTTCTACCATTAAAACTACTGGCAACTGCTAATATCTCCTATTTTCACAATTTTGCCTTTTCCAAAATGACAAAAAATTGAATCATATAATGTAGCCTGTTAGATCTGATTTATTTCACTTAGAAAAATACATTCAACATGCATCCATGTTATTGTGCAAATTGATAGTGTATTTATTTTTACTGCTACAATGTCTTTCAGTGTGTAGGTGTTTCATAGTTTAGAATATATTGACTGTTTATAGTTTTTGGTGACAATAAATAATGCTGCTCTAAAAATTCATGTATAAAAATTTTTGAGAAGGTAAATTTTTTATTTAGGGTCAAGCTCCAGAAATAGAATTTTTGTGTTGTGTAGTAAAGTTTTGTTTAACTTCATAATAAACTTCTCATAGTATTTTACAAAGTAGCTGTATCATTTTTTTAATTCTTGCCTCCAATGAATGAGAGTTCTAGTTGTTTGTAATTCTTGTCAGAATTTGATAATGTCAGAGTTTTGTTTGTTTATTTAATTGATTGTTTTGTTTTGGTTTTGTCATTCCAATAGGTGTGTTGTGGTAGCTTACTGTGGTGTTGATTTGCATTTCCCTAAGGCAAATAACATTGAGGATTTCCAGTATGTTTATTGTCCATCCACATATATATATATATATTTTTTTTTTGGTAAAGTGTCTTCTCAGAACGTTATCCTATTTATTTTCAATTGTGTTGTTTGTTTTCTAATTGTTGATTTTTAAGAGTTCTTTAGATATTTTGGTTATAATCCTTTCTCAGATATATCACTTGAAAATATTTTCTCCAGTCTGTGCCTAACCTTTCCATTCTCCGAACAGTGTGTTTCACCTGGCAAAATTTTTGTATTCAGATAAAGTCTAGGTTACCATTTTTAAAAATTAATCCTGCTTTGGATGTTATATTTTAAAACTGTTTGCATTATGCAAAGTTATACAGATTTTCACCCACCTTTGATCCTAGAAGTTTTATACTTTTTTGATTTATATTTAGACATATAATCTATTTGAACTTTAATTTTGTATAGGTGTGACATGTTGAAGTTCAATTTTTGAAAAATGGTTATCCAATATTTTCAGTACCATTTAAAAAATATACTAGTTTTTATTGTATTACTGTTGCACTTTTGTCCAAATCACGTTGGATTTATCTGTGTGGGTCTGTTTATGAGCCTGCTATTCCACTTCATTGATGTATGCAACCACACTTTCACCAATGCTACAGTATCTGAAGTAGAATAGCTTTATACAAAGCCATCAGTATTGCATAATGCGAGTCCTTCAAATTCTTTTTCTTTGTCTAAGTTGTTCTGGCTATTTTAATCACTTGTTTTCCTGTATAAATTTTAGGATAAACTTGTTTATTTTTCAAAAAGAATAAATCTGCTCTAATTTTCGTTGGAATTATACTGATTCTATAGAACACATTGGGGGAAATTGACACCTTGAACATATTGTCTTGTAATTCAGTAACATGATATAAATCTTGGTTTATTTTGGTCTTTTAATATATATTTCTTCAATATTTTGCAATATTCAGTATATAGATACCACATTGCTAAAGATTTCATTGTGCTGAATTCCCATTTATATAGAAATAAAATAAATTTGTGTTTATGAACCTTGTGTCCTTCAACTAGGAGTACTGACATCTTCAACTACGTTATAAATTTATCTATTTATCTGCTTAAGTCTATCAGCTTTTCTTTACTTTTTTTTAAACTCAGATGTTAGGTATGTGTATAACATACATCTTCTTAAATAATTATCCCTTGTTAATTATATAATTCTGTCGCACCTCTAATGAAGTCATTGTTCTGGAGTTTACTTTGACAGTGTATGGCAAATCCAATCTTCTTTTTGTTAGTGTTTAGATAGTGTGTTAAGGGTTCACAAGACGTCCCTCAGCCACAATGATTCATTAGAAAGACCCACGGGTCTCAGAAGTTCTTATAATCATAGTTACAGTTTATTACAATTAAAATATTCTGAGTACAGTCAGTGAAGGGAAAAGGCACATAAGTTGAAATTCAAAGGAAACCAGGTAAAGCTTCTAAGTGCCCTTTACCAGTAGATTCGCACAGAACACATTTAATTCCTCCAGAAATGGTATCTGACAACAGGTGTAGATAGAGGTCAACCAGAAGCTAACTCAAACTTGGTAGTCCAGGTTTCATTGGAAAGTCTTTTTTCTGGGGGTGCGGGGGGCATACAACACCTATATAACTAGCCTCAGTAGCAGGTGCTCACCATATGTCACATTGTTTGCATAAACTGTCTTGAAAATTGATACAGCATAGCCCAAGGTCTCAGTCTTGCAAAAGAATCCTTATCAGACATATCATTCCAAGAACTTGGTTTCCAGGAATTGACCAAGGGCCAGTTATAAATGCAAGACTTTCTTGGGAATATGCAGGGTTTGAACAACCGAGGCCTGCTGAGTTAAGCCATTTCCATACACATGGTATAACTTTTCCATCCTTTTTATTTTAATTAGTCTGTGTTTAGATTTCTTAAAGTGGGTTTCTTTTAGATGACATTTAATTAGACCTTGCTTTTTATATAATATGGTAATCTCTGTCTTCTAACTGCTGTGGTTGTACCATTCACTTTTAATATGGCTATTGATATGTTTGGGTTAAAATTTGTCATCTTAAGCAAGACTTTTTAATAAGGGATATATGGACACTTGGTGATCCAGGAGGAAGCTTCAGAGCCTTCTGCAAATCTGCAGAAATTGTATATAAAATTTTGTGTGTGTGTTTGAATGAAATTATTTGCGGGGAGAAACCACAGGTTTTATCAAACTCTCATAGGCATTTGTGACATATTTCCCTTAGAAAAAGAAGAAAAGGTCATTGATATAATAATAAATATCAATTTCTGAGCACATAACTAAGTAAACCAGCACACTTGTAAGAGTATTGCATTTATTAACTCCCTCCTAATATTCCTAAAGATCCTATGAGGAATTTACTATTATTATCTCTACATAACAGATGAGGAAAGTGAGAGTTAAAACTACTTCCATGGACTCCACAGCTCATAAATAGCTGAGAGGATGCAAACACAGGTGTGTGGCCCTAGAGAGTACACTCAGCAATACATTCCAATGTCAGTCACAAAGCTCTCATAACCATTGAGACTGTAAATCTGTCCATATCAACATCAACAATGAAATGACATTATTTGTAGATATAGAGTTTCATTTGCAAAACTTCAGAAACAGTTTTTAACTTCTACTTTTTGGCAGTCAATTGTCCAATAATTGATTTTAAAAATAGAAAACTAACCCAAAGGACCTAGCGTATTCTTTTACAAGGTAGCAGATAGAGATGTTTTAAATGTGAGAAACATGGGTCCAGTGAGTAATGCTAAATCAATACAGTTTTCCCTTACAGTTTGTTTATTTTATAAATGACATATCTGGCCCCTTGAGCCTTTTCCTACTTAATTACTTACAGCCTAATTACCAGTGTAATTTTAGGATCTGAATAATATCTAACCTAACATTCAAGTATATTATTTCTGTGAGACTAAGAACAATAAATAAAGGAAATATCTGTTTCATTTTGCAAATAAAAAGAGTGTATTATCTAAAATCCACAGGTAAAATTGTATTTTAAATCTATTTTCTTTTAGAAGAAATCACCTGCAGAAATTTGGAGAAAGAGCTTTCCATGTCAATATATAAAAACAACAAAACAGCTCTGTAATAAGTATGTTTGGTAAGATCCCAAAATAGTAGAGTCGAATGTAGCTGGTAGCGGAGTAAGTGAGTAGTTAAGCAGTTCAAGATAAAATGAGGTGATGGATCTTGCAAATCTTTTTAAGGGCTTGGGTTTTGTACTAAATGAAATTGATTCATTTCACAGCTTAATTTGTCCAGGGAAAAGGGTGGAAGCAGGGAGGCCAGTGAATGTTGTTTTGCAACAACCCAGGCAGGAGAAGATGCTGGCCTTCATTATAATAGCATTGGAGGTGATGACAGTTGTTTAAAATCTGGAAATATGTTAAGAATAACGTTGCTTTGGGAAGAGATATATAATTATGAGAGAAGAAAGAAATCAAAAATGGCTCCAGGGTTTCTGATCTAAGCAACAGAAAAAAATAGTTTGACATTAACTCAGATGGGAAGATGTGAATGAATAAATTTCAGAGGAAAGATTGAGTTCAGTTTGGGGCATGTTGAATTTGAGGTACCAGTAACACACTCAGTAGTAAGTGTTGAGTGAATGAATGAATAGTACTCTTAGATGAGACAAAGGAAGTGTAAAATCCTTGTGAAAAATTAACTGGTATTTTTGTTACTAAGTTTTAGAAGCATTTCTAACGTATATACCCATTAGGTGCCAAACACTTTCCTACGTTCTGAGAATATACTAGTAAAGAAAGCAGTCAGAAGTCATTGTCTTCATGAAGATTGAGTACGAATAGGAAGAGATAGAAATTTTAGAAATCAGGTTAGTAAAATATATAATGTGAGAAAGGGTAGGGAATATCGGGAGTATCAGCAAGGTGGGGATGGGTGCTATTATGAAAATAGTATGCCCCACAAACGAAGCTTGTCATATAATACTCAGAGAAGCAGTCTTAGAAGTTGCAAAATTTGTAAGGTGCCTATTTATCTGCCAAACTCTTTATGAGGTAGAGGTCTGTTAACATCACCTGTAATCTTTAATTCAACCTAGAAAGACATTTCAAATGGAAGGACTCTACAAACATCTATCAAACACCACAGCTAATCATGAAAATACCTTGAAGTTTGCTCATGCTCCTTCAATTCCATCATTCATATTTAAACAATTCAGCTCCCACTAGTGACCTGGTGAGGTAAGGGAGTCATGCTTTTCAGCTACTCTAGTCAAGATATTATCTGTTTCCAGTGGTGAAATTTTCAGATAAAATTTTCAGATATATATATTTTTTAAATTGTCAATAAATGGTAGATACCTTTATTATATTGTATTTCTTTTAATTTTTTATTATTATTATACTTTAAGTTCTAGGGTACATGTGCATAACGTGCAGGTTTGTTACATATGTATACTTGTGCCATGTTGCTGTGCTGCACCCATCAACTCGTCAGCATCCATCAACTCGTCATTTACATCAAGTATAACTCCCAATGCAATCCCTCCCCCCTCCCCCCTCCCCATGATAGGCCCCAGTGTGTGATGTTCCCCTTCCCGAGTCCAAGTGATCTCATTGTTCAGTTCCCACCTATGAGTGAGAACATGCGGTGTTTGGTTTTCTGTTCTTGTGATAGTTTGCTAAGAATGATGGTTTCCAGCTGCATCCATGTCCCTACAAAGGACACAAACTCATCCTTTTTTATGGCTACATAGTATTCCATGGTGTATATGTGCCACATTTTCTTAATCCAATCTGTCACTGATGGACATTTGGGTTGATTCCAAGTCTTTGCTATTGTGAATAGTGCCGCAATAAACATACGTGTGCATGTGTCTTTATAGCAGCATGATTTATAATCCTTTGGGTATATACCCAGTAATGGGATGGCTGGGTCATATGGTATATCTAGTTCTAGATCCTTGAGGAATCGCCATACTGTTTTCCCCCAGCAAAGGAGCGCAGATATTTTTACTCAGCTAAATAACATCAGAGACTGGATCAAAGCCAGTTCACTCAGTATTGTGCTTCTCCACATTTTGTTCTGACACCATAAACAAATAGATTGCCTGCAAACACTCATCTATGAAGGGAAGTGGTTTATTATGCCTAGAATTTTTATCTCTGCCACTTAATCATGGGAAGTGAATTTGTGCCAACTTTGGTAAACAATCTAATTGATCTAACTAGAGTAGAGGAGAAGAGAAAATAGGAAAGGAAAGTAGAAACAGAAGAGGAGACTGGGAAAAGAAACAGGGAAGGAAATAGAGACCTTCCTTTAAAGAACTGCAAACACTTTTGCTGCCTATTATTAATAGGCAGAAAAGCAGTGATAAGCATTGCCATAACAGAGTTTAAAGGTAATGCTTGACCTTGAAGTTAAGCACTATTATGTAAATGAAGCCAAATTCTCTCCATGTTCTGGTAAGACCAAGGTTTGAATTTTCTGTATACTTTTTTGTGATAAACGTATTCATTTTTGAAAGGGAAATCTAAAGTCTATTATTTACTTAAGTAAGGTAGCATTCATCCTTTAACACCAAAGAAACCAGCAGCTATCATGGCTGAGTCCTGATTTAATTATCCCACATTTAAAAAAGCCAACATACTTAATAGAGATACCCTAAAGAATGCACCTTCAGATTGTGAATCACGATGATCTGTAAAGCCCTCCAGTGCTTAGTATTTGGGATATGGTTGCAAGCATGGAATGAAGATGCCACCAAGAATGAAACTGTGAACCTTTCATATCATATTCTATTCATTCTCACAGTATTATTCTGATTTCTTTTAAGAAAAATATCTGGAGGTTGATTTTATGTCTTACACCAGGGTTTTAGTTGACTATTATTTGCTTTATGTTAAATTTGATTATAAGGCCAAATAATAAACTCCAAATCAAAAGGGATTTAAAATATCATCAATTACATGAATATGAAGCATTGTTAAAACTCAAATAAACACAATAAAGAGAATCCAAAGAGATGAGAACGAAGCAAGTTGGAAAGTGATGTCTTTAACAATTTCATTAAATTCTTATTCATTTTAGAGTGTCTCATCCTTCCAGTGTTTGTCATCACTGATTGTTCCAAATAGAATCTAGTTTACCCTCCATTGAACATTAGATGTGATGGGTTTCATTAAAATGGCATAACTTGTGAAATTCCCTGGGAAATCTTACAGACACCTGAATGAATAAGCAATCTATTAAATTATAGATATATAGCTTTGATGATAAGTTCACTTTCACAAACTCTAGCTTTTTTGGTCCCATGGTACAAAAACTCAGCTTAAGGCACTTGAAGTTAACACAGTGGAAAAATAATGGAATTCATATAATGTAGCAATAGATTATAGTTGACTGTGGGGTGGCAGGAGAGGGGCTTCCATAGGGAAACATAAGCATGCTCCATTTCACTGAGTAACAAAGAAAAGGAAAAGTGTCAGATATGTGAAAGGGTAATGTGGCAAGAAGGAAAATAAGTTAGGGGAAAAAAAGAGGCCAGCAAACAATGGCATAAGCAGTCTTGACACATTCAGAATTGTCAAGTGAAAGTGATCACATGAGGCTTCTGAGCTACCTAGACATGCAGAACATTTAACAGAAGATAAAAGAAAACTCTAAAATCATTGCTAATGTGATTTTAGAACTTAGCCAGGAACCAAGTAGAGAAAAGCAAGGTGGTGCTTCTACAATGAGGGACTGACAATGTTTATTTCCACTTTTCTGTGCAATTGCATAAACAAAGGGTAAATATGTACACTTCTTTCTCAACTCTGTACTCCATCATTTAGATTTGTGCATCATAAAAAGTGACAGTAAAATTGAAGGTAGACTTCTGTTTTTTACTTTATTAATTTCCATTTTTTGTTCTATCTTTTAATGATGACACTTTTGGATTTATTCTCAAAATAGTATTTTCTAAAAGAAGTCCAAACTATGACCCTGTTTTCTCAGATCTAACACTGGCTTGGCAAATGATGTAAAGATTTGTACTAAATTACTAGAAGGAAGATATTAGGATGTCGAAGAAATAATTTATTCTAAGAAGTTGAGTGAATTATAACCTTATATTTTAAAAAGGTACTTTCTGAATAAATATTGCCTTTTTAACATTCAACTTCATATAACTAAAGTAAGAACATAAATTATTTTCATAAAATAGTGCCCCCATAGAATCCTGTTTGAAAATAAAAATATCATTATCCATAAAGCAACTTATAAAACTTTAATTAAAATATTATACTTAACAAACAAAAGACTTCACATACATTTCAGACTCAAAATTTAACAAAATGTTAGCTCAAGATACAAATCTAAGAAATTTCAAAATTGAAATATTTTGAGTATGTTCTCCAACCACATGGAATTAATCTGAATACCAATTGAAAACTGATTAATAAGTGCAAACTGCTTGAACAGTAATATATTTTTAGAAAATCAAATGAACAATGAAAAAGTCAAAGTTGGAGCTAAAAATATTTTAAATTTAATGATAATATAAGCAACATATCTAAATGCATGGGATGTAGCTAAAATAGGACTTAGAGAGTAACATATAGCTTTATAGATATACTTAATCAGAAAAGTCAAAAATCAGTATCTAACTTTGCTGCACAAAATATAGCAAATCTAACCCAAAAACACAAGTCAACTAAAATAATAAAGTTAAGCTCAGAAACAAATGAAATCGAAAACAAATGTACAATAAAGAAAATCTAAAGGTTCAAGACTGAATAAGAAAATCTAAAGGCTCAAGACTCAATATGAAAGAGAAAAGAGAGAGATACTGCCAATATCAGGTCTGAAAAGCATGACAGCTCTACAGATACTAAAAGTATTCATCCAGCAACTAAAGTGAAATGGACAAATTCTTTAGAAACACAATATATCAAAACTGATACAAGGAGAAAATAATGTATATTCCTGCATATGTTAGAAATTATATATTTCATAAAAATTATTTCTATAAAAAATGTTCTTCTATGAATTAAGAGAAAAAAATCACTAATTCTATAAATTCTACACAATTTCCTTTATAAAACACAGAAAAAGGCAGTTTTATAACTTATTTCATGAGACGAGGATAATGTTGACACCAAAATCTGACAAAAACATTACAAGCAAAGAAAAACCACCGTCCATTTTCTCTCAAAAACATGGATGTAACAAATTATAAATGTCAGCAAACTGGTTCTAGTGATCTTAAAAAGATTAGACATCATAAATAGTGTTGGTTACAATTTAAAGGGGTCTCAACTTTTGTAAATCAATGTAGATATAGTGTCACGTTGACTGCAAAAGGTATAAAAATTTAATGATTATCTCAATAGATGTTGAAAAAGTAGTTGATAAAATTCTACAACCAGCCAGGTACAGTGGCTCGCACCTGTAATCCTGGCACTTTGGGAGGCTGAGGTGGGAGGATCTCTTGAAGCCAGAAGTTTGAGACCAGTGTGGGCAAGATATTGAGATCCCATCTTTACACAAAAAAGCAAAGGAAGAAGAAGAAGAAGAAGAGGAAGAAGAAGAAGAAGAAGAAGAAGAAGGAGAAGGAGAAGAAGAAGGAGGAGGAGGAGGAGGAGGAAGAGGAGGGGGAGGGGGAGGGGGAGGAGGAGGAGGAGGAGAAGGAGCAGAAGAGGAGGAAGAAGGAGAAGAAGGAGGAGGAGGAGGAGGAAAGAAGAAGAGGAAGAGGAAGAAAGAAGAAGAGGAAGAGGAGGAAAGAAGAAGAGGAAGAGGAGGAAAGAAGAAGACGAGGAAGAGGAGGAAGAAGAAGAAGGAGAAGAAGAAGAAGAGGAGGAGGAGGAGCAATAATAATAATAATAATATTATTATTATTATTATTATTTCTGGGCATGGTAGCACACGCCTATAGTCCTAGCTACTTGGAAGACTGAGATAGGAGGATTGCTTGTGCCTGGGAGGGCCAGGCTGGTCCAGGCTGCAGTGAGCCAAGATCATGCCACTTTGCTCCAGGCTGGGTGACACAGCAAAACCTGGGTTCAAAATAAAATAATAATAATCTACAACCATCTGCCATTATAAACTTTTAGCAAACTCGAAATAAAAGGAAATCTCTTTAATCTTAAAAAGAGTATCCAACAAAAAACACCAGAAAATATCATACTTATCATATTCATGGAATATGAACACTTTCCCCCAAGGCTGGGAATGAGACAATATTGCCTGAAATCTTTTTTTTATTTCAACATTGTATTGGTGGTCATAGCCTGTAAAGAAAAGATATAAGGACAGGAAAGAAAACTTAAAACTGTTATTATGCACAGATGGCATGACTGTGAAAGTAGAAAGTCTGAAAAAAATTGACTTCAAATAATAATTCAGAAGCATTTAACATAGTTGCTGGATACAAAAATAATAGGAAAATTATATTTCCATATGCCTTCAACAGAGAAGAAAACATAAAAAATAATTAATTGTAGAAGCCCAAAACTCAAATATCTAGAAAAAAATCTAATTTAAAAATGGGCAGGATTTATACATTAAAAACTAAAATATTTTTAAGAACAGTTAATGCATACCTAATTAACTAGGGGTATATACCGTATTAGTCATTTGAAACCTCAAAGTTGTAATTAAGATAATCTCTCCAAATTTATCTACAGATTTAATCCAATCCAAGTCAAAATCTCCCATCTTTAGTAGAAATTGACAAATTGATTCTAAAATTTATAAATAAGTCAATCTTGAAGAACAAAACAAAGTTGGAGGATTTAAACCACCAAATGGGATGACTGATTTTAACACAGTAGTAATGAGGGTAGTGCAATGTTGGCACAAAGACAGAGATCAATGAAATTGTAGAGTCTAGAAATAAACCAACACTCTTATGCTCCCCTGATTTAACACTAAGTTGGGAGAAAATGGTCAACTGAATAACATAAGATAAAAAATTAAATTTTGGTTCTTACTCCATTCCATATAAAAATAAGACAATTTTAGATGGATTGTAAATCTAAAGATGAAAGATGAAATGATCTATTCATCAAAATCCCAAATGTCCAGAATAAGTTAAAAAATAAGTTAATGGCTAAATAAATCATTACCATTAAATTTATTTTTGAACAATGTTTAAAGGCATAGAAAATGTCAAAACTTAAAACATGGAAGAAACTAGTATGCAAAATTGTATATAGAGCATGATTCCAACTCATGTATAATATGGATGTAAAACTGGGAATAAACCAAAACAACATTAAAGGCAGTTATCTTTGGGTGGTAGAAATATTGATAATGTTTGCCTTCTCAATCATTTTTGTGTGTGTTTTTAAATTTTATTCAATGTGTATACATTTTTTTCATAATTCAACTGATATTTTTCATCTCATGTACATCTACATAAAATCATTTATACCATCCAGTCATGGCAAAGTGTACTTCCCAAATGATAAGTATGATAAGTATGACTCACTTGACCCAAGTTAGTTATTTTGTAGTATTTTAAAAGGTCTGTACATTATTTATTTGCTGGTTTTTACTTCTCATATTTGATTTTTCCAGACATGTTGAGAATGGCTCAAAACTTCACAGATTCAAATTTTAAACCTCTGACTGTGCTCTTAAATGTAACGACTAAAAAAAGAGCAAACAATCCAATTGGATCATGAGCAAAAATATATGAGACATTTATCTAAAAATGATGTACAAATGGAAAATAAGCATGTGAAAAAAATGATCAACACAATTACCCTTTAGGGAAATGCAAATAAGTACAATAACCTATCACTACCAACCTAGCAGAATGGCTAAAATAAAAAATAGTGACAATAACAAGTGCTGGTAAGTGTTTGGGTAAATGGAATCATTCATACAATGCTGGTGAGAATAAAAAATGATACAGACACCATGAAAAACAGGTTGGCTGCTAACTTAAAATCCAAACATGCAACTACCCTAAAATCCACTGACTGCATTCCTGGGCATTTATACCGGAGAAATGAAGACTTAGGTTCACACAAAGAAACCTGTACATAAATGTTTATAACAGCTTTATTTGTAATAGGCCCAAACTGGAAACAACCCTGATGTCCTTTAATGGGCGAACAGTTAAACAAATTGTGATACATCCATACCATGGAATACTACTCAGCAATAAAAAAGGGAATACTGTATTAATACACACAACTTGGATGAAACTCCAGGAAATTATACTTAATGAAAAAAGTCAATCCCCAAAGGTTATATTTTTATATGATTTCATATATATAACATTATTGAAATGACATAATTGTAGAAATGTAGAATAGATTAGTGGTTTGCTAGGTATTAAGAAGGAGGTGGGAGCCAGAGGAAAGTGGGTATTGCTATAAAAGGGAACATGAGGGATCCTTGTGGTGATAGAAATCTTGACTGTGGAGTTGTATAATAGTATTGCAAGATATTACTATAGGGGCAGAAGGAACTGGGTAAAGGATACACAGATCTCCCTTTATTACTTCTTACAATTACATGTGAATCTATGATGATCTTAATATTAAAATTTAATTAAAAAACAAGTTATAATTATAAGCCTCCATATATATTAGTTTCAAAAAAAGTAAAAAAAAAAAATAGATTAGGTGATCATTAGACAAAGAACAGAAAACATTCCATGTAATCAGGTAATTTTTTTCTGCCACTACATAGACATAGTTCAGTGTAACTTCATGTACTCCAATGATACTAATTTGAGAGATAGCCATTCTCATCTGTTCATTTCTACTGTTGGTTTATGTACTTCTATATATGATGCATCAATGAGCCTTATGTACTGTCATCTTTAAATTAGTGTAATAATAACACCAACTTCTTACAAGTAAAAAGGAAACCTGAAAAACTGGATTTCAACTTTTTAATGAATTCTACTCTAAGTCTACTGAGCCTGAGCAAGACCTCAGTAGGAAGAGTATAATTATATGCATTGCAGCATTTTGTGCAAAAAAAAAAAAAAAATACTGATATCTGGACAAGTCAAGTACCCTTAAGGGAAGCAGTTCTCTGCATAATTGAAAAGAGCTGGTTTACATATGTCTTAGGAAAAAAATGATTTATCTCTGAATAGAAGATTGGTAATAATGAACACAACCTCCAATTGTATCTGGTGACCCAATGAAGTGAAGCAAATATCTAAGTTAGGTAGTTGTTTAATGTTAACTCAGCACAGTAATAGGAAGACCAATTTATCTTTGAGTTTTATGACTTAGAACTTAGGTACTTGAGGCGTTGACAAGCACTGTTGTCAGGAAACAACACACAAAAAGTAGTTGTCATGAGATTTGCAAAACAAATCCAAGAAATGATGGTAAAACTGCAGAAATTATTTTAATCTATTTTAACAAACAGCTTCTGAAGGTGTTGACTTCCTTATAAATAATGCAAATCAGAAGTCTGAAGTTTCATTAAGTAGATCATTGTCAAAGTACCTAGAAAATAGTACTAACAGCATGAATGTCTGATCTTCACTCTCTCTTTGTTCTGTTTTCACCAAATATTGCCATATGCAGGATGCATATATATTTTTAATATTGTAAGGTTTCTCATCCTCAGTATAGTGTTTTCCTTCATGTTCTAACCTTATAAATAGTCCTTTAAAAAAGCCATTGCCCATTGCTTTAGCAGGTAAGGTTCTAAAAACCATGGCATGTATTTGGGTTATCCTGGTCCTTATTTCTTCATAGTCAAGCAGGAAATGAGGCAGGAACAATAAGGATCTGATGAACATAAATCTCATGATCCAATTATCGTCCACCTGGGACCATACTTTACAGCTACAAATCTGCTGACTGTCCCTACATGGAGCTTGAAAATACTTGTCTTCAGTTCTTTCTTCTACAGGAGAGCTACTATATTGCTATTGCCCACTCTTGACAAATATTTTCTAATTGCCTCTTCAGACCTAGTTGAAATTTGAATTAAACATGCGTCCCCCTATCATTGCTTGACTCAAGGCAGCATTGCACACTTCCTGTTTTAGTTGTGTTGTGTTATGTTGATCTTTTAAAATCAACTTTGGATGCAGATCTTCAAATCTGACTCAGGACCAGGGTCATATCTAGTGAGGAATGTGGAGAAAGTCAGCTAAGGTGAGTAAAAGAATGAAGTGTGAATCTCCATTTGAGGGCAGTTCCTGGTTTCTGAGTTCTCTACGGAGGCTCCATCCCACTTCTCAGCCAAGTGAGAACATTACAAAACAGAGGAAACAACTGAAGCCTTGCCCTAAACATTCAGCTGGCTTACAGTTTTCAAGTAATCTGAAGAGCTAATTAAAAGTCTGCCTGAGTTATTATGCTTCAGATAATAAACCTGATAGTTGCATTCAGAACCAAATTATTCACGTGAAGTATAGACTTTAATATAGAAGCTTGGGGTGGGTTTGGTCTAGTTAATGTTAACACAGAGACAATTTATATTTTGTGTAAAATTGTGAAAAACTTGTGAAACGAGGGATAACTTTAACTATGCTATTGTAAGCTAACTTTCTTAACAAATGCCAAAGGAATGGAATAATTACTTTAGTCTGAATCTAGTTACTCTGTTTTTATGGGCAGCAGCATTTTAACAGATTAAAAGAATGTAACTGGCAACACTCATCAGTGAATTAGTTTGAATGACTGGAAAATATAGTGTCCATAAATCCAAGAAAATAAACATTTTCACATGGGACCTATTTATTGCATTTTTCCAAGCCATACATCTATATTCATAATACACAAATTTATTTTTTAGTTTTAGACAGGGTCTCGCTCTGTCGCCCAGGCTGGAGGGCAGTGGTCCAATCACAGCTCACTGCAGCCTTGACCTCCTGGGCTCAATCGATCTTCCCGCCTCAGCCTCCCAAAGTGCTGGGATTGCAAGGCATGAGCTGCCATGCCAGGCCATAAATTTATCTCTATATAAAACAACGTTCTATATATACTGGGGAGAAAATAGTTTTAAACAACCTTGATATGAGTTTTAGAAAACAAAGACATCAGGCAATGGAAATAACTGTTAAAATGTTAATAATTACTGCCTTTCATTAAACTTATGCATCTGCACTACATATTAATTATCTGACAACAATTAAAATGTCACTTTCCAGAGAATCAGAATTTCAGATATAAAAGCCCACGTAATCCAGGCTCTCGGTCCAAATTGCACAAATGTAATAACCAGTGCCGGTTCTTCAAAGTAGGCCCATGGTAGTGCTTCTGTATTATTACTAAAGAGATAAGATAGTTGCTCATCCAAAATGTTCCTAAAGTAGTGCTTCCTTTGGCACCACATATACTAAAGTTGGAATGATACACAGAAGATTAGTATAACCCCTGTGCAAAATGTTCCTAAAATCTATAATACACCTGATTTTCCCAGTAAAAGTCACCACTTTAGATCAAGGTGCAAACACTCCTATTTAAATGGGTTTTTTTGCCTTAAGTGATTTTGTCAGATTGCCCTTAAATTCTTTAGCAAGGCGCATAAAAAGCAGCCATAGATATAAGATTTAGAAGGACTAAATAAAGCCTAAGACTATAGGCTCCTATCGAGCCTACAAGTAAGGATTTGGACCTGTATTAATATTCTGTTGCTGCTATAACAAATTACCACTTAATTACCTCTTAATTAAGAGGCTTAAAATACATTTATTATCTTATATTTCTATAGGCCAAAAGTCTGAGTATGACTGGGTTCTCTGCTTAGGGTCTTCCAATTCCAAAGTCCAGTTATCAAGCACCCTGGCTTTTTGTCTGGATGCACTGGGGGACAACCTCTTTCCAGACTCAAACAAGTTGTTTTGTGAAAATCAGTTTTGAGCAGCTGTAGGACTGGAGTCCCCGTTTCTTTCTGGTTGTCCTCATGTTGTAGAGACCACCTACAATCCCCAGCTTTTGAACTATTGGGGTTTGAGTCTCCTCCATCTCAGAGGCAAAAGATGTATAGAATCTTAATCTGCTTCTTCCTGCTTTGAATCAATTTCTTTTCCTTTCTCTTCTGCCACTCTCTTCTGTTCTTAAAGGACTCAAGTGATTAAATTGGGCCTGCCCAGATAATCCATAAAAACCTCCCTCTTTTAAAGTCAATTGATCAGTAGTCTTGCTTGTATCTTTGAAGTCCCTTCTCAGAGGTAGATAGGCTAATATTTGAATAACTAAAGATAAGAACCTTGAAGTATCATCTTTAGATTACTGCCTGCCATAGAATCCCAGAAGCATATCTATTGCACTGGGTGAAAACTAGGGAAAGGAAAACCAGCTTTACCAGAATTAGTTATGGAAGCAGCCATTAATCCAAAACTACTTTTTAAAAGAATTTTGGACTTTTTTTGTAGTTTTTTTTTTTTCAATGTGAGATTTGTTTTATAATTTAAACTTCATCATTACAGAAAATTTGAAAAAATAGAATAAAAATACAAAAACGTCACTGATGGTCTCAACATTCAAAGGTAATAACCTTGACATTTAATGTGCTTCTTTCCACACACTTAGAAAGTTTGGTGTGCCTGCTTCATAATTTTGTATGCCTAAGCAAAATTGTAATCACATTTCTTTGGATTTCTAAATGGTAGAAAACTATCTCTGGGAGAGTTGTTCCCTGGAGAATTTTTGGGAATTCAAAATCGGATGTTTATACCTATCATTAGTGATAATAATTAATTGGCTTTCCTGTTGAAAGCCGCATACATGGGTAGAGGAGAAAGCAACTCAATCTTCCTAAAGGTTTAATCAAATGGCCAGTTCAAACAGATGTGGTGCAGTAAGATGGTGATTTCTTCAAATCTTGTGATGCAAGTCAGTGATATGTTTGTTATTATGAAAGTTCTATTCAGCTCTTTAATCTCTAAATGTCCAAAGTCTTGAATTGTTAATTTGGAGTTTTCACTGTCAACTGGAATATGATTCCAAATAACTTTATGAAGTATACAAAGGCATTTAATTTGACTCTTAATATAAGTAAAAGTAGTTTATTATTGCCTTCACATTTAAAATACATCTTAGCAGGATATAAAACTTATTGCATTACAAACTTTTCTGTCAAAACTCTAAACAATCTATCCAATGTTGGCATTTGTTATAAAGAAGACTGAATTCAGGATAATTTGTGTTCTTCTGGAGATAAACAGAATTTTCTACCTGGATGCATATAAAAGTTTGCTTCAATGTATCATTAAAATTGAAAATGGTTCAAGCATTTTCTAAATATAGGTATCTTTTTATGCTTTTTTTCTTGCAACAACAGTGTTTTTATCTATATCCCGAGTTTTACAATAAATCACAAATCAGTTTTATATTACTACTTCTGATTATTTTGGTATTATCTTCACTGACACTGACACTGACAACCAACAGATTAAATCTTTACTTTCCAGATCCATAGGTGTTGTATTCCCCGTCACTGTTTTTATCTTTTTTCACCTTGTACATTGTGGGAGAGTGACTCTGAAGGAGTGACTCAGATATTCCACAACATTGATCCAATTTCTCAGTGTCAATTCAGCTGTTGCACTTTCACTTTCCCTGAAAACAGTTTCTGTTTCATAGAATCTATTTCTTATTAAAGATGTCAAGCAGGGTTCTATAATTTCCTTCCAGTTCTTAGAGGAAATGATTTTCAGAATTTCTGAATCTTCAAGATGTTCTCTTATCATTGTTTCACAACACTAATTCATAATCCCAGGTTGTTGGTATGCATCTCCTAGAAAGGTGAGAGCTATATCCAGTCTGTATTTGCCAAAAGGCAATGTATAAGAATATCTTGGATCCTGTTATCTGTTCATTCCAATGCCAATCAACTCTCTTCAATGGCAAACTGAAAACATAATTGAGGCTCTAGATTTTAAAACAGATTTGCTTTGTTAACAATACTTTTCTAGCAGGCAGCTCTTTCAGAAGAGCTTGTCTCCTACCTCTAGCTTAATGTTTCTCTGATTAGGTATAAAAACCTAATCTTGAGTGCCCTGACTACAGTTAGCATGGTCTAATGAGAATTCAGAAAGACTTAGTTTTGAATTTCCACTCAATTACTTTCTAGTTTTATAGCTTTGAACAAATTTCCCAATCTCATTGAATTAGTTTTACAATCACCTACTTCTCAAGATGGTCATGTGAATTATATGAAATGGCACATGTAAAGCTCATGACACTGCCTAGACCACATAGAAGAAAATAAGCTTAGTTATTATTACATTCAGGAGTGATGAGTCACCATCAGTTACTCTTTCTTTTTGTCTAGGTTCTCCTCCTTAATGTGGCAGATTTCAGCTAAACATAAAAATCAAATTTATACTGATGGATGTAATGGGGAGGGGCTAAGGTCACTATGTTGCCTCGGTAAGTGTCATACTCCCAGGACAGAGACAGTTAATTGCCTTTCCTGTGGATATAGATCATGAATTTAGGAACCAAAAGGCAGAATGTGTCTCCTAACAGATTGCAAACATAAGGCTGTTTAAACTACGACTTTTATTTTTCAATTCCATTTCCTCGGGCTCTTTGGCTGTAGTAAATCCCTCAAGGGTATCATAATACATTAACAGTCATCTCTTATTGTTAGTGTGAATTTGTAATATGTGTATACCCATTCCTTAATAAGTATATTTGTGGATAGCTGTTCTACTTCACAGGGCTGTTGTTAGATGCCATTTTGGAACAAAAAGCTATATTTTAATGAAATTTTCTTATTTAAAAATTATTGATGTCATATTGCTGCATTTCCAGTGGAGTCTTTTACAGATGGTAGTTATGAGATAAATTAGTCAAACGAATCCAATACTGGATAGGAACAAAAATGAACAATTTATTTACTCTATTACTACATAAAACCTACAGTATGCTACTGTGCATTATCAATCTCAGAAGGAAGTGTAGCATATAACACCTCTCATGTTAGTTGGACCACAAAAACAGTTTGAGAGGTGAGTGAGTAGCTGCAGTGGGCACTCTGAGTTCTGCTGAGAAACCTTCGCGTCCCCTTGTTGGACACTGCGCTCCATCTTCCAGCTTCTGCTCATTGTTCTGCTAAAACTTCTCAGCTGAAAATGACTTCTGGGGATCTCTCTGAAGCACTAGAACTATCTTTTCAGTTGGAAGAGCTAGAAATGCATGGCAATTCACATCCCCATTCAATCCCACTTCTACCCACTCCCAACTGTTGACCCACAGCCAATGACTGGTGTCAGGGTACAAAAGCCCAGCCCTTTTGCTGAGAAAACTCTCAGCCATAATCTAGACCTCCTAATGGATCAGGGTGAGTGTAGGACATCTCTTGAAGTTATTAATACAACCTTCCCTGGAGACCGCCTTCCCTGCTCTACTTCCCTACATTTGCACCTCCCAGCAGTTTCTTCTTAATAAGTCACTTGTTCCTAAATCCTTGCCTCGGGATCTCTTTCTGGGAGAACACAGTCTAAAGCAGTATAATATTTTGGACCTTTCACTTCAGAAAAATAATTGGAAATACTGTTGTACAGCATGATAATTGCCTTCAGGATACCCAAAAGTGGGTTTTAGAATCTGTGCTTCAACAAGCAGCTCAAGTAATTTGATGCAATTTCACGTTTAAGAACAAAGTAACAAGAAGTATATATTAATTAATATTAAACATGCATTTATAAAGAAAGCATTTCACAATTGCTAATTGGTTTCAGCCTCTATTATTGCTTTCTTCAGACACATTTCTGTGCTTTCTTTTGAAGCCTTTTACCCTTTTTTTTTTTCTCAATTATTTTAAGCAATCACTTCAGGAAAGTTTCACTACCAAGAGTAAAATTTATATTAACCTATTTGAATTTCAAATAATAGTCTATTAGAGCTGGGTGAGACCTTAATGATCATATATTTTAACCCTGTCATTTCAAAGATGAGGAAACTTAAATTTAGAGAAGAAAAGTTATGGCCCAAGGTCACACAGAGCCATCCCTTGTCTTTTGAATGTTAGTCAGATATTTAATCTTTACACAAGGGTGCCTTTCTAATTTTACAGATAATGAGTGAGCTGGAATGCATTACATTTCTGGACTCTTCATTTTAGCTACAATTCTATTCACAAAAATGTGATCATTGCTTTACATAGAACTCTTTTTTTTTTTTTTTTTTTTTTTTTTTGAGACGGAGTCTTGCTCTGTCGCCCAGGCTGGAGTGCAGTGGCGCAATCTCGGCTCACTGCAAGCTCCGCCTCCCGGGTTCACGCCATTCTCCTGCCTCAGCCTCCCGAGTAGCTGGGACTACAGGCGCCCGCCACTGCGCCTGGCTAATTTTTTCTATTTTTAGTAGAGACGGGGTTTCACCATGGTCTCGATCTCCTGACCTTGTGATCCGCCCGCCTCGGCCTCCCAAAGTGCTGGGATTACAGGCGTGAGCCACCGCGCCCGGCCCATAGAACTCTTATTTAACATTCTAAGCTCCACAAATTGAAAATTGATTTTTCTGTTTATCTTCAAAGGAAGAAAGAAAATATTTAAAAATTCATATATGCAGCAAAATGCAGTGAAAATTACTAACGCTTGCCATGATTGCATTTAAAAATGTTTAGCTATTGTAATAAACAATATTAGCCCCAAAACAGAAACTCTTCTTTGTTCAAAAAACACAGTTTAAACATGGAGAAGGAATAATTAAAACTTCTCTATTGCTTGTGTAAAAATTTTGGTGCAAACAAAGATAGTTTTGAGAGGGAAAGAGGGTGCTATTAGTAAGTATGCTGCATCTGTCCCAGCATATTGGGATGTGTGATCCTTCTTTCCCTAACCATACAAATTGTGCCTCCTCCACAAAGAGTTCCTCATTGATCTTACAAACAAGCTCTTTTTTCTCATATGACCATTTGTCCTAGACATTTCTCTTTCCTTTCTGGTAAGTTATTCCCCCTCTCCCACTCACCTCCTTTCTCCCCCATCCGCACCACACACACACACATTCAGTCCATTTTGTATCCTCTACACTGGCTAGACTAGGGCATTGCTCATCACTGATGCCTTAGAAAATAATGTTTCCATTTGATTACTTAAGATTCAATCATATACAAGCTACTAGACTTAACCTGAAAATAACACAATTGCATCCAGTTAAGCCAAACTCAGTCCTCTTTCTGTATTTTGTTTCCAAACATAGAGATAATTAAGATGCTGCTAAGAAGTGGCAACAGTCATTTGCTACACACATACGAAAGGACTGCCAAAAAAACTTCTTAAAAAACAAAATATGGGCCAAGCGCGGTGGCTTACGCCTGTAATCCCAGCACTTTGGGAAGCTGAGGTGGGCGGATCACGAGGTCAGAAGATGAAGACCATCCTGGCTAACACGGTGAAACTCCATCTCTACTAAAAATGCAAAAAATTAGCCAGGCTTGGTGGCACAAGCCTGTAATCCCAACTACTCCGGAGGCTGAGGCAGAAGAATGGCGTGAATCCAGGAGGCGGAGCTTGCAGTGAGCAGGGATCAGGCCACTGCACTCCAGCCTGGGTGACAGAGCAAGACTCTGTCTCAAAATATATATATGTGTGTGTGTGTGTGTGTGTGTGTGTGTGTGTGTGTGTTTGGCTTATTTATTTCTTACATTTTAGATTTTGTGTTAAAGAATTCAGAAGCATTATAGGTGTTTAGTGACAAGTCAGATCATTCACTAGTCTCCTATTCCTTTTTTGCAACTCAAGCTAATTCTAATAGCTAATGATTCTTCTAATTACAATATAAGCTCTGTGAATATTGATCTCAATGCAAATAATGGGAAAAATTAATGAATAGAAGCAAAATAAAAAGATATTGTAAAATCTCTTCTTTATAATACCCTTGCATGTAGTATAATTCTTTTTGATACTTACGGTAATCGGCATCTGTCTCACTTGTTCTACTATAATAAGACTGATTAAAACATCAGTCCATAGAAATTAAAGCAATATGCAATTATTGCACTGAGGCATTCATATTACAATACCATTTTACACTCTTCGTCATGGAGTTTGAGTGAGTTTCAACTGTTACATCAGCCACTTTAGGAATCAATTTCTGTTCCACAGACTTCAAAAAATTATCTAATTTAGGTTTTAAATTTATCTATATTTCCAAATACCAGCATCATCATTTGGAATCCCTTGGCCTTGTAAGTACTTGTTCCATGTTCAAGAAAAGAGAAAATGGCTCTAGGGTGTTAAAAATTCAATAACCAGAATCAATTTTGCTAACTATCCTTGTCCATAATTACCCTAATTTGATAATTTGTAAAGCCTACCACACATAATTCTTTAGTAAGCAATTTTGCAAATATTTGCAATGAGAAAGGACATATAGGATATTTAATAAGTATTGAGCAGGTTTTTAAAGGCTTTTTCATGTATTATATCATTTTATCTTCAAAATAACTCTTAAAAGCAGAAATTATCGCTTGCTACTGAGATAAGAAAACCTAGCTGATACAGGTTAAGGTACTTGTTCAATGTCTACAAGGCCACAAAATGGCAGACCTATGCTTTGAACACAGATTATTTTCTAACTACAATCCCATGCTTTCAAATATAACAAAGGCCTGTGAACTCTAGTCATAACTGAAGCACATTTTGAAATTGCTTGTATCTCATTTCCTTGTTTTTAACAATATTAATTTTATTATCAGTTAACTCTTGATGTGAAAACATGTGTTACACTAATTGGGGGTAGCTAAAAAAATAACCTTGAAAATTCAAGCCTATGTGATTTGGGGTAAGTCAATGTCACTATCTATTATCTTCATCTTTAAAATAGAATCCACTTATCTGCTTCTCAGAGTTTCGAAGACTAAGTGATAAAGTACCTGGTATAGGATTTTCTTTCCTATAAAATAATGTTCACATGTAAGATATTCATTGTTGTTATAAGACTAGATTGAAAATTTACTGCAAATTCTTAGCTAGGAAATTTTGTTTGCACAAAGTAGCAATAAAGAGAGTGTTTACAAATCAGCCAATATTTTATATTGTTATGTTCTGCATGTCAAATTTCGTAACTCCAAATCTGCACATGAAATCCTAAATTCCTAAAAGGAGCAAAGGTATCAGAATTTTTTTTAAAGTCTCAAAAATTATTTTTGTCTAAATACTTTCTATATGCTGATTGTATTTCTTTATAATAGGGCAGACTTGTCAGCACGAGTAGCTCACTGAAGGTCATATGTGCTAGGTTACAACATCAACGTACAGCTTCTATCAACTGTGAACATGTGTAGGACTAGGTGTTATTACTCAACAATTTTGTGAGAAATGGGACATTATTAATTGAAAAATATCCATTTGTGAACATTGATTTTAAACTTGGCAGAGAATAAACCATTTATTTCCCACTCCCTTCTTCCTCTGTAGAACCTAAGAATTTGCATTTTGCAAAGCATCTAAGATGGATGAGCCAGAAAAATTAAGCACTTTGCATAGAGGGCAAGACTCAGAGAGGCAGAGGGGATATTATTTTTGCACGTTGCAGTGCAAATAGGCTCCATCCTAACAATGACAACTTCAAGTATAGGGAGAAAGGATGGCGGTCAGTTGCCATGAAAATGTATTAAGTATATTTCTGCTCTTCTGGGACAACAGGCACAGGAAAATGCCATTTTTATACTACTGGTAAAATAATTTTTGTCTACATGTATAGCACTTTTCCTATTATATGATGTGCAAGACCAAAGGCAAATCATGTCCCATGCTCATCCCCACTCTGAAATATTTTGTACACTCGCATCAGTACTTCTGTATGTTTTCAAAAACATTCTGTAGCCATGATTATATTTAAGATATTAGTGTGGTTACTTTGCAACTTAACTATAAATTGCTTAAAGTCATGAAATTGCTTTCCATTCATAGTAACTAAAACCACTTTTTTTTTTTTTTTTTTTTTTTTTGAGACGGAGTCTCCCGCTGTCGCCCAGGCTGGAGTGCAGTGGCCGGATCTCAGCTCACTGCAAGCTCCGCCTCCCGGGTTTACGCCATTCTCCTGCCTCAGCCTCCAGAGTAGCTGGGACTACAGGCGCCCGCCACCTCGCCCGGCTATTTTTTTTGTATTTTTTTAGTAGAGACGGGGTTTCACTGTGTTAGCCAGGATGGTCTCGATCTCCTGACCTCGTGATCCGCCCGTCTTGGCCTCCCAAAGTGCTGGGATTACAGGCTTGAGCCACCGCGCCCGGCCAACCACTTTCAACATGCTAGGAAAAAAGTGGGTGTCTAGTTGGTGTTCTGTAGATACTTATTTGCTTGCACACTGGTTTTCATCCTATGATCCTTTACCCATTTCTATTTCTTGTGATCTCTGAGCCACAGGAAACTGATTTATATGAGCTGCATCACTCAGGCCCTCTTGCCATATAGCTTTCCACAGGGTTCAGCCAGTGCTAGGTGCCAGAGAAGAGCAGAAGGCTGAGAAATGGAGACATCAAAATATTTCTTTCCACCCAACCCCACCCCCAGATTTCCCTGTGGTATCTCCCTTGCTGAGAACCTGGTAGACTCTGTGTTCCTTTATAGGAACAGCTCCTATTGAGCAGTCCCTCCTCTGAGGCTTCAGCCATTGCCCCTTCTGCCTTAGAGTAGCAGTGGTTTCCCTGTCGTTCCTTTCCCATTCTCACTGCTTATTAAATGGCCTCATTCGTTAAATTCTTTTAGTCAATCTCTTTTGTATGAGTTCACTATTTCTTGGAACTCTGATACAGCTTGTGAACATATATTTAGGTTCCAAATCCTTTTGAATGTGATATATGGTGGTGTCTTTCTAACTAATTTAATACATTATTTTTTAATACTTTTAAATTTTTCCATAGGTTATTGAAGTACACACGGGATGTGTTTCTGTTTGTTTGTGTTGTCTATGATTTCTTTTGTTTTGTTGTCTATGATTTCTTTCAGCAGTGGTTTTTAGTTTTCCTTGTAGCCGTCTTTTGCCCTCTTGGTTAGATATATCCGTAAGTATTTTATTATTTATTTTAGTTATTTATTTATTTGAGATGGAGTTTCACTCTTGTTGCCCAGGCTGGAGTGCAATTGCTCAATGTCGGCTCACTGCAACCTCCGCCTCCTAAGTTCAAGCGATTCTCTTGCTTCAGCCTCCCTAGTAGCTGGATTACAGGTGCCTGCCACCACGCCCAGCTATTTTTTTGCATTTTTTAGTAGAGATGGGGTTTCATCATCTTGGCCAGGCTGGTGTCAAGCTCCTGACCTCAGGCGATCCACCTGCCTCAGCCTCCCAAAGTGCTGGGATTACGAAAGTGAGCCACCGTGCCCAGCCAGTATTTTATTTTTTTCTCTACAGCTATTGTAGAAGGGCTGGAGTTCTTGATTTGATTCTCTGTTTGGTTGCTGTTGGTGTATAGTGGAGCTACTGATTTGTGTACATTAATCTGGTGGGCGAGCTGGGCTTGAGAACTTGCTCCAGGCTACCTGCCACCCAGCTGTGAAAGAAAAGGGTTTTGGTTTTCTCGCCTGTGGAGTCTGCACACCGGATTCACGCCCTCCCCTGAGTTCATGCCCGCCCCCAAGTTCTGGCGAGGAGGCTTCTCGCCCAGTTCAAATTGGTACAAAGTTCAGCTGGAGGCTTCCTTCTCTCTCTCTGGTGATTTCCCCCCAGCCTCTGACTACTCTGCCCAAAGATTCCTGTGGTGCCTGGCAGGAATGGCCTGCTTAGGGACCCAGCAAGCTCCCAGGGCCTTTCCAGCTCCTTGCTCTACCCCTGCATTTTGCTTGGCTCTCTAAATTGACTCAGCTCCAGGTAAGACTGGAAACTTCTCCCGCAAAGTAGACCTTCAGTTTTCCCACTGGTGGTGCATGTTCTGGTAAGGAGGGTCTCCTGTTCCCACTTCCGCAGTTTGGGCACTCACAGTATTTGGGGTGTCTCCCTGGTCCTGCAGGAGCAGTCGGCTTCCTTCAGAGGTCTGTGAGTCCTCTTGGGATGCCTGGTTTGTTCTTGCAGTTGTTCTGGAGCTAAAATTCACAATGTGAGCCTCCACACACTGCTCTGTCTGTCTAAGTCAGAGCTGCAATCTAGTCCTGCCTCCCATCCACAATGATGAGTATACTCTCAATAAATTATTTTTAAAGGAAAAAGAAAATATTCTTGTGTATCCCCCACTATCACTTAAACATATTCAAACATCAAATAAGCTATAAATAACTTAAAAATACAACAAAATGATTTATTAAACAAAATTGGTAGTTTTATACCAACCAATTAAAAATTCAAATTAATAACATTTGCTATGACAAATGTTTTGCAGAAATTAAAAAGCTACTTCAAATATGATGCCACAAATACACTTATGAACTTTATGCAAATTTATGGTCTTTTCTCCTTTGAGAATTTTATGTGAAAGACATCACTACCTATGCAAGACATCAGGTGGAAAACGTTGGTACCATCTTGAATTATTCTCATTCACCCTCCCCAGAATTCAATTGCTCCACTTCTAATTTTAATGCCACAATAACATTGCAAGTTACCATTATTTGTATACTGTATTATTATATCAATGTAATGTTTCATCTAATATTGTCCCATTCCAAACTATTCTCCAATTTGAATCCTGTGTCATTGTTATTGCATGCAAACCTATATGTCATGTCACCTCTTTTCGAGACCACTGATGGTCATTTATTACTTCTTTGATAAAGTCAACACCCTTTGCATAGCGGTCTCATATGATCTGACCCTTCTTTGGAATTCCACTACAACAATAAGAACCAACATCTTACACTCAGTGTTCCAGTCATTCTACATATCTTAACATTACTCCCCAGGCAATTCTTTGTCGTGTGGGCTTCCACACTTGAAGTTATCTCCCTAACACATGTTTTCCATTGCTCTTTTTTTGCCTGGCATACTACTCCAATTCATCTTAAGAGTCTCATTCTCTAGGACTCCTTCTCTTAATCTTACTTGGATCTGGTTTAAAAGATCCCACCCTTCTCTCTCACACACTGTTAAAATGTTCAGTTCACACATCTGTATGCCTTCTCTTAGGCTCTCTCTAGACAGAAAATATATCTATCTTGTTGACAGGTTTATTTCCAGCCTTTGGCATGTTTTGGGGATATTTGTAATTGTTGCTTAACAAATCAATCAATATACAATAAAGGAAACATTGCATTTGAACATACAGCCACATTTTTTACAGTGATTTTTGGTTTTTTTAATTTAAGATTTCTCCATTTTTATCTCAACATATTTGAATTTGAAATGATAAAGGCTCAGTACCCATTTCAAAGTTCCTATTTGTATCTTCAGATACTATATGGAAAAGAAACTTTGGATATTTTCATTCTCTTAAAATTCCAGATAGTGATAGGGTCTTTAAAAAGCCTTTAAAAAAATCTAAAAATTGGACAAAAAAAAATAGGCAAATCGAAAGAAATATTCTCTTACCAATTACCTTTAAAAGACACATCCTGGTGTCTTGTATATTACTAACTAGTAAAATAACATTTTACTTGTGATTTTATAATCTGTGTAAAGCTACAGATAACTATAAATAAAATAAATTTAATTTCATTCTATATAAAATTTCAAAATGGTGGCTAAAATAACACTAATCTTAAATTTTCCACAAAACAGAAATAAAAAATGGTCATACAGTGAAATATTTGTTGTATTAAATTATATTATTGAAGAGGTAATTTCTATACATAAGAATTTCTAAATATTTTAATGAGATGCATTCAATATGATGCTAACTCAAATTACAAATAATGTGTACAGTGTACCTACATTTTTTATTGAAAACATGATAAACTGATTTGAAAATAAGTTTATATGCAATTATAGAATGATATGCAAAACAATCTTAATAGATGCATCTTTAGATGACAAGATAGCAAATATCCTTTTTTCTGTGTTATCTGTAATTCCTAGTTTTGCAGAATAATTATGAATTATTTTTAAATAAAATCTTAAAATATTTTAAATTAGGAAAAGAGTTGCTTCTATGTCACTACAAATCTATATACTTCTTGAATGAAAGCAAAACCATTAACATAATGAATAGTTGAAAAGTGCAAGCAAAATCATTATTGTTAAAATCAGTTTGATTACTATAAATCAAGAGAAAATAGAAAACGTTATCTAACACATATTATTTAAAATACAGTGTATCTGCTCTTTTTCTTTTTTATAGCACCACAAAAGGTAAATTCACTGTCATCTTGAACACTAATTAAGTCTATTTTAACCATCCTGATATTATTAATGCATGAACAGATTACTATAAATGCAAGTATAGATACTTTACATTTTCTGCTAAGTAAATATGCTGTTCTTCCTACATATAAAATGATATTTGCTTTTATTTCTTTCAAATTGTATATGGACAGGGAGTATTATCTTCTCTAAAGAAAATCTATTCTTACTTATTTTTTAGTTAGGCTTTCACATACCTTTGGGAGTGACTACCGTAGAAGAAAATTTATTATTGTTGTTATCATTATTATTGATTATTAATTAAAGCCATATATTTGCCAAGCTTTCCTACTCTCATCATTGATCTTACACAGTAAATTATGTCTATGAAGCAATATTTTATGTAACTATGTCTAATATGCAGTTATGATGACATATGGGTTTGCCAACTTCTTTTATTTTATAATTATATTAAGTACATAAAAATATGAACCTGACTTCTTCATTAAATTGATTTGTAGATAATTTCTAAATTGGTACTAACTTGTAAAACCCGAATAAAACATCCTGGACTTAAAATTAAGTGCTTAGCATTGAAAATAATGATCTATTTTTGCTAAAATCTCAATATTTATATCATATTGGACATTGACTGGCTATTAAAATTCAATCCCAAGATTATTTTAATTATTAATACTACGAATAAAATTGAAAACAAAGGAATTTATTCTACCTTTATAGATTATGCAAAAACAACTGAAGGCTAATGCTAAATTATTAAATACTAAATAAATCCTCCCAGAAATAACAATGTATAATGACACCCAAGTTCATAAGATTCCTGGGAATAACAGAATATTCCATCTTCAAAAATTTCTCAAATTATATCTAGTTTTCAACTCTAAATTTGCAATAAAACAGAAATCTTTTAAAGACTGACACTAAAAATTATTTAGATCCTATGGAGCAAAGCTGACAGGAATATACAGGACTCCACAAACTGAGCCTGAAATACTGCTATCTCTCTCTTTTTTTTATATATACTTTAAGCTCTAGGGTACATGTGCACAGCGTGCAAGTTTGTACATATGTATACATGTGCCATGTTCGTGTGCTGCACCCACGTCTGGACCTGAATGTTTAGAATGTGATTCATGCATTAAGCAGATATTTTATCACCTTCTTAGAAATCACTGTAATTCCAGCTTTGTAACACGCACACATAGGAAACACATGGGAATAGTGTATGCCATTTTTTCTTTTTCCCTAGTCCTACATAAATTTACTACTATGATTTTAAAGTACAGTTCCAGCAGCATTAAGATAAACTTGGAAATGTGAAAAGGTTGTATTGGCAATTTAATAATTTAGGGGCAGATTTATAATTTGATAATCACAAGTCCCCGGACATACAAATACACACTAATTGTTGAGTCTGGTCATTTTCCCTTATTGTTGCATGTGGTAGCAGGCAAAGCTTGGAGCTCTAGTGGACTGCTTGTGGTGCTAAAGACACCAATCTAAAATTTAAAAACAGTGGAGTTTATTAGAAATTGAAAACATAAATGGCCTCCCCTGGTTGCTCCTTATACTTTTCGGCCTTTTCATTGTCATCCCTAAGGTCTTCCGAGAAGCCTACGCTCTCAGCAGGCACCATACTGTACATCACTGAATCAGAGAATTTGTTAATATCTTTATAGTGAAAATATTTAAGCTCTATATTTGATTAGACCCCAGACAGAGTATCATCAAGAAGAAATAGCACACCCCAGAGAACCAAACATTTGTCTCATTTGGCCTATTATCACCTACTAGCCAGAAAAATGATGCTGCTGGACTCCACATATGGAAAATGCCACAGTTTTAGCTTTTCCCTCTAGATATTTTACTCAGTTGTTTTACCTTTGATTCACATTTAATGCAGTCAATTTATTATTTTCTCCAAGATCTTTGAGCTAAATGAAATCAGGATATTTTGAAAATACCGAAAAATTGATTATTCATTATTATACCTGACATAATAAAAGAAATGAGCACAGTGGCCAAAGTTCTGAGACACTATGGTTCTTAATAAGTCCAATTTATACGTAGAAAGTCAGAGACATGAAGAAAGAATATGGTAATACACAGAACAATAGTATAACTCCAGAGCAAAAGAGTGATTCCCCCATGCGTATTTGCAGCAGTAGAGAACATTGTTCAAATAAGAGAACAAACAAATATTTCATAAAAAAGCAGATGAGATTGATACCAGAAGGAAAGATGGATGGAAAGAAACAAGTATTTGTTCTTTAAAATAGCAATATTCAACATAAATCAAACTTGCCTTAATAATTTATATAACTAGGCAAATGCTATAGAAAGACCATAAAGGCTAAACCCCAATCCCCTAGGTTTTAGACATGTCTAGATTTAGGTAGAAGACAGATGGAGGCTGGGCTTCCAGAGGTCCACTGAAATGTAAACAGATATTGATTACCAGGTCTCATCACTTTAAATGAATTTTCTTTTACTACCACCCATAACAATAACAGCAGGGAGCTGGCCCTAATATTACCCAACCTACTGGACTTATGACACTGGAATCTGACCTAAGAAGCGGCAATCAGGGTCCCTTTTGGAACTTTTAAATTTGGATTGAGAGAGTATGTAAGCAGTGAGATCACGTTCATTTTCTTCTTTGTGCTTTGTGGGACAGAGCAAATCATACTACAGGAAGAAAATTATGAAGCAGGTGCACAGAACAGAACATGGATTAAGCGTCCAGGATCCTGATTGTTTTCCAGCATTAGGAATCCTTCCAGTGGCCTGACTGCATTCTTGTAAGGGAGAAAACATTTTCCTACTTTGTAACATTAGTGCCTGAAATAAAAATCACTTCCGTAACTATTATAATTTTTATATGTCTATTAACTTCTAGTTAGTCTTGTCCATATAGAGCCGTACTATTGTCAGAGTGTGTCATGGTAGATTTTTACTTTTATTAGTAGTCTTATTTTTGGTGATTTGCCTTGGTGAGAAGTGGCTTAGTAAAGAATATGATATATGCTACCATGTCAACTAAATGGTGCTCAGCACATTTCTAAGTAAACCTTGGTTTGAGGGAGTGATGTAATAGTGACTTACATATTTCCTTTTTGAAAAAAAAAAGTTTCTTGAATTTTGAAAGCTTTTAAACTAAGAATATATCACATAAACAATCAAAGAAAAATAACACAAAGTAAGTTATCATAGTCCTGTCCCTACAAATGAAGAAATGGACTTTATTCAGTAAGTACTGGAAATTCTGAAAAAGAAAAAGGCTCACTTTAGTCAACATATCTGTGAAATTTAGGTGTTAGAATTCTTTAGTAAATAACATAATATATACTTATAACACCATAAACTGTTATACATAAACTGCCAGAGAGGAAGAACAAAAAGATGAAAATCAAAACTGTGGTAGGACAAATAATGACAACCAAAGAAAGGTGTCTAATATCTAATCACTGGAACCTATAATGTTACTTTATGTGGCAAAATGGAACTTTGAAGATGTGGTAAGGTTAAGGCTTTTGAGACTAATTGATTATCCTGGATTATCAGGGTGGGTCCTAAATGCAACTACATGGGTACTTATAAGGGAGGCAGAGGAAAATTTGAAACAGACAGAAGAGGAGAAAGCAATATGAGCATGAAGGAAAGATCAGAGTGATGCAAACGCAAGCCAAAAAAAGCTGGAAGAGGCAAGGCATTAATTTTTTCCTAGATCGTCTGTAGGGAGCACAGTCCTGTACACACTGATTTTATCCTAGTAAAACTGATCTGGATTTCTAACTTCCAGAACTGTCAGAGAGTAGATTTCTGTTGTTTGGTTGTTTTAAGCCTTCTGGTTTGTGGTAATTTGTACCAGCAGGTCTAGGAAACAAATGCAATAACCAAATATAACCAATCATGAATGATGTTCTTTTCTGAGAGTTACTGAGCAACTGTTATGAACTGGGTGTTATGTTATTCCCAGGGCTACAATATTGTACCAAATATAAACCACTCCTTTCCTGCCAGAACTGGCAGTGCAATGAAAATCAGTTAATGACATTAGGGAGGAAGCCTACACCTTATTTACGCGAAACATGGACCGCATCATTCAACAGTAACCAGGAGGGCTCAAAGCCTTCAGATTTTTCTGCTGCATGATTGCTTGTGCCATTCCCTAGGTCTGAAATGCTTGACCTGGCTTACTGATAATAAGATAGCAACGGGTATTTTTTGGTTGCTTACTTTGCCATGGGCTTTTTGCATGCATTATGCCCTAATTCTAATCCAAACCTTCTACCTAGATACTATATTATCCCTATTTTACAGATGACAAACTATTTACATTTACTTAATTTAACCAGATATCTCTGTGTTTATTGATATTCAAATTATTACCATTAGAAAACCCCACAGACTGCAATTAGAATACAAATACAATGTAAACAAACATAAAATAGTTATTAAAATTCTAGAAATATTATGGTTCTACTTCCATAAAAAATATCAAATCTGCTTTCAAGACTTTGATAGATTCAGTCATCAAAGTGGTGAGTCTAATATTAAGTTATAGAATAGCCATAGGTATTTGTGTTGGTTCAGTGGGAAAATAGCTTTGCTGTAATAAATTATTATTGGACAATTTCAGGATAATTACTAAATAATTATTCTGGTAATAAGCAAATATAAGGCTGAAAATTAGAGTTCATTATTAGTCTTCAGAATCATAATCTAAATTATTTGGGTTTAGTATGGCAAGTTAAGGCAATAATACAAAGGTTTATTTTTTCTTAATATAATTTCTAAGGAACAAAATACTATTTAATTGTGTATCATAATGTGATGTATTCTACATGCTCCAACACTTCAAAAATAGAGCAAATGTATACCAAATCCTGATAAAATATTTGGGAAAATATACACAACACTGCAGTGTATTTCTGTAAGTGTGTGTTTGTGTGTGTGCATGTTTGTGTGTCTGGGTTGTTCACAGAAACAGATATCAGTTTTTATGTTTGGAATAACACTATGAGATGAAGCAAAACGTCTCTAAAATGCAGGTGCTTAGCAAGGTAATTCATCATAGATTTATGGTGATGACTAAGTGATCTAGTACATGTAAAGTATCCTTGAATAATGCCTGGAGCATGTTTAGGTCACAAGAAATGTTAGAAAGTATTACAATATATGAAATTATAACTTAATGTTCATTATGAAAAGATACATTATCTGATATCAATAACCAATGTATGTATTCTCTGCTGTAATTACACACAAATGTTTAGTGTGCTTTAGATTCTTTTCTAATAGCTCCCCAACAAGCACCATGAGTTTTAAAATTCAGCTGAGTTTAAAACCTAGCTGCATTTATTAGCTGAGTAAATTTGGGCAACTTAAATAACATTTCTGATTATTAATATATTCATTCTAAAATAGAGATTATACGGCAACACTGTGAGCATTAAGTAACAGTAGGGTACAGTGCTGATGAAGTGCCTTGGGGATTCAATAAGTAAAAACTTTTTTTTTTTTTTTTTTTTTTGAGGCGGAGTCTTGCTCTGTCACCCAGGCTGGAGTGCAGTGGCCGGATCTCAGCTCACTGCAAGCTCCTCCTCTTGGGTTCACGCCATTCTCCTGCCTCAGCCTCCCCAGTAGCTGGGACTACAGGCACCCGCCACTTCGCCCGGCTAGTTTTTTGTATTTTTTAGTAGAGACGGGGTTTCACCGTGTTAGCCAGGATGGTCTCGATCTCCTGACCTCATGATCCGCCCATCTCGGCCTCCCAAAGTGCTGGGATTACAGGCTTGAGCCACCGCGCCCGGCCGTAAAAACTATTAATACTACTACTAACAATGGTAAATCATCCAGTCTCCAGTGAAAACACAATATACTTATTTGTTAAATGCATATGGGTATTTTTCAACCCAAATACGATAAAATTTTAAGCTAGTGAATATTGTGATCTATGCATTTTACTTTAAAAAAGTATTCCCCTCAGCAAAGACCACAGGTAGACATAGATAAAAGGTAAATACTGTTTACCTAAATCTTTTCTCTAAGATCTGACAAATAGGCACACCACCTCATAATCTACCCCTTAGACAGGGATTGAAATCTTCTTGTCTTGAATTTCAACCAGTGCAGGAAACCACTCTCCAATGTATGTAACTTATGATTGGCGAACCTCTGGTTGAATGTTTTGACAATTGTAAACTATTACTTTCCCATCTGTTCCTTTTTCATGAATACAGTTCCATTTCTGAAAGATTATTAATATATTTGGCAATATTATAACTCTTCATAACTACTTCTCTTTGGCCAAAATATATCACTATTGGCATATTTCCATTGTCAGATTTACCACATTACATCTTCCATCTTCTTTTTGCATGTCTTTCTTCTCCAGTAGATTTGGAGCATTTTGAAGGCAAGAACCAAATGACAGCTTCAATTTTGTTCCCAAACCATATAAGATTTCTGACATGCAATAGCTGTTTAATAATGTTATTGAATAACTGAACAAAGGATTTTTTTTTTGTTCTGAAGCCACATATAAGACTTTACACCTTGTTTTGCATGATGGATATAAAAAAATCTCATAACAATTCCAGTTTCTCTCTTAAAATATTAATTTTCAACTGCTTTTAACGTATGACTCCAAAATCCATGTCAACTATTATTCATCTCATATCACTTACTTTTATTATCCAAACTTATTTTTTTGAGTGACAACAAAAAGCCTGAATTGAAATAAAGAAATATGTGTTTATTTACTTATTTTCAACTTTTATTTTTGATTCAGGGGGTAAATGTGCAGGTTCATAACATAGACACAAAAATCCTTCACAAAACATTTTAAAAATAGAATTTAACAATCTATAAAAAATATTATACACCAAGGAGTTTTTTTCAGGGATGCAATGTTGGTTCAATATTGAAAAATGTATAATAATTATTTATGGAGCAGGTTAAAAAGAAAAATCACATTATTTATTGATCAGAAAAAACAAATGACGAAGTTTGACACTCATTCACAAAAACTCCCAGAAAAACAGGAATAGAGGTGAACTTCATCAATCAATAAAATGATCTATGAAAAACGTGCTGCTAACATTATTTTTAATTGAGGGGGAGTGAATGGTGTCCCACTAGTATTGGGAATAAGGCAAGTATGTCGATTCTTACCACTCTCATTCAATGTAGGGCTACAAATTCTAGTTAGGGCAATAAAGCAAGAAGAGGAAATAAAAGGCATATAGATCAGAAAGAATTAAAAGTGTTACTATTTGCAGATGACCTGATAACACAGAAAATTCATGGTGGTTGCTAAAGGCTGGGGGATGGGAAAAATGGGGAGATGTTGGTCAAAGGGTTCAACATTTCAATTATGCAGAATGAATAACTTCTGGAAATCTAATGTATAGAATGGTAACTACAGTTAATAATTATATATTGTATATTTAAAAATTGCTAAGAGAGTAGATCTTATATATTCTCACTGAACACACAAAATGTAAATGTGAGTTGCTGGACTTGTTAATTAGCTTGATTGTGATAATTACCTCACAGTGTATACATACATCAAAACATCATGTTGTTCACCTTAAATATATATGTCAATTATACTTCAATAAAGCTGAAGACACATAAAATTACCTATATTTTCATATACTAGCAATGAATACATGGACACTAAAATAAAAAATACAATGCCATTCACAATCATTCAAAAGTGAAACACTTAATTATAAATCTAACAATACATTTAAAGGACTTGTATGCTGAATTCAAAACAGTGACAAAACAAATCAAAGAGCTAAACAGTGAGGAATACATGTTCATGATTGAAAGACTCAACATAGTAAAGATGTCATTTTCTCAAACGGATGGGTAGGTTTATGGAATTCCTATCAAAGTTTTAGCAAGATTTTGTATAGCTATAGACAAAATATAAATAGTTAAGAACTTGGAAAAAAATCCCATGGTGTATATGTGCTACATTTTCTTAATCCAGTCTATCATTGATGGATATTTGGGTTGGTTCCAAGTCTTTGCTATTGTGAATAGTGCCACAATAAACATACTTGTGCATGTGCCTTTATAGCAGCATGATTTATAATCCTTTGAGTACATACCCAGTAATGGGATCACTGGGTCAAATGGTATTTCTAGTTCTAGATCCTTGAGGAATCACCACACTGTCTTCCAAAATGGTTGAACTACACTCCCACCAACAGTGTAAAAGCATTTGTATTTCTCCACATCCTCCCTCTCCAGCATCTTGTTGTTACCTGACTTTTTAATGATCGCCATTCTAACTAGTGTGAGGTCGTATCTCATTGTGGTTTTGATTTGCATTTCTCTGATCATAGACGAAGCTGGAAACCACCATTCTAAGCAAACTATCACAAGGACAGAAAACCAGACACCGCATATTCTCACTCATAGGTGGGAAGTGAACAATGAGAACACTTGCACATAGGGTGGGAAATATCACACACAGGGGCCTGTCAGGGGGTGGGGGGTCTGTGGCAGGGATAGCATTAGGAGAAATACCTAATGTAAATGACGAGTTGATGGGTTCAACAAACCAACATGGCACATGTATACATATGTAACAAACCTGCATGTTGTGCACATGTACCCTAGAACTTAAAGTATAATTTAAGAAAAGAAAGAAATTGGAAAAAATCTAGATAAGAGAATTTGGTGAAAATTTATATTTTTCAAATATTTGTAGGATTATTGTCTGGAAGAAGGATCAAATATGTTCTTCATGTTTCTAAGATATGAAACCAGGTTCTGTAAGAAAAAGAATTTTGCGAAATTATGTTAGATTAAAATAAAGAACTTCTTCGCATATCAGTCATAAAGTCAAAGATAGGATAGACTTCCCCACTAGTAGAGGAATTCAGTTGTGAATCACCTTCCTAGGATGATAATAAAGAGAATATTAGCATCAGATCAAGAAATAAACTGACTACAAAATCTCACTTCTTATCCAGATACAGCTTTAATGTCATGATTCCAAGTCAGAAGAGAAGTAGGGTAGTGTTATCTCTACTTTAGAGTCGGACAGTATGAGATCTAGAAGATATAAATACATAAATGAGTGTTGCTCATAGTATTAATGAAAAGCATCATAAAATAATCATGATTTATCTATATGATTGAATCCTCAGCAAATTATCATACATGAAAGGAATTCTTAACATTTTTTTTCCCAAGCTGTATTTGCTTTATCTTATTTGAGCTAGCAAAAAGATTTTGTATCTACTTGCCTTTCATAGTCAGATGGACACCTGGCTTTGAGAAGAATAATGGTGCTATGTGCTCACTCCATGGCTAGCTTTTCATATATTGTATGCAGTAATACATTTTTCTTATCTTTTTCATTTATATTATCGTTTACAGCTACCTAATCAATTGTTCTTCATGAACATTATTATATTATTGAGTTTTCTCAGAAAACATATTTATAAAGTAAATGTGCTATTTGATGAATACAGATGTAATAATTATTATAATTCCTGTCCATGTATCCACTAGGTTAATAATTGAGTATCAGTTTGTAAAGGTTAATCTTTGAATTTGTATTTTCCTCAATGGACCTTATTTCTGGACATTCTACTAAATTACTCTACGTTTTAAAACTCCCTAATATCATCTTCTAAAAATTTGGTCTTACAAAAAGTATTTTTCAAAGCTCTACACACATTATTAAATAGTGATAGGAACGATTGAGATTAGAAAGTAATCTCAGTTCCATGACTGCAGTGAATTAGAAAGCATAAAAAATCAGTAGGCATATGGGAGAAATAAAGATAAGTATCTTTATTTGACACAATTACAGTAAAGAACTGAAGGATTCTATGATTATTAACCTCAATCCTCCATTATAATAGAATTATCCATAACATTTTGAGGAAAGAACCTTCACACTACAAAATGTATTTGTTGAATTTATTTTTCTCTTTTTTTTAAATTGTTTTATCATTCCCCCAATATACCTCAATTTCACTTATTTATAAAACATAAAAGTAATTCACTGTAATTTTTCTAATGTTTCCAATCAAACAATTCCTCTTATATCTTCACAATAGTGAATATAGATGACAATTTCAACTTTTACTTTCCATAAATGTTCTCCCCACTTGCTCTGCACTCCTGCATACCTCTCCACATGACTCTTAGGGAGAAAAAAAGGAAACCTACATGGAGTTTATTATTTGTTTAGATGCCTAGCAAAATGCCAACTAAATTCTTTTGTTCAGATATTAATCCACTCTCAATTATTTATCAAGCACATTTACAAGCATAACGTTTTAGTTCTTTTTTTTCTCCATAACTCACCCTACCTTCATGTAATGAAATCATATTCAAACCCCAAACCATGAGTCCAAAATTAATAAGCATTCTCATCTAATTTAGTCTTAAAAATGTCTCCATACACCTGACCCAATTGTTTTTGAAAAGTTCAGGCTCTGTGTTTTGGAATCTTCAATTATATTTAAAAAGTAAAGAGGAGATTTTAAAGGGCTTTATCAGCTTGTCTTATCCTCTTCGATTTGCCTTAAAATTTCTATAATCAAAATGAAAACTGTTAGATGAACCATGACACTCCCATCTTTTTGCAATTTATAAGGGAGAGATAAAAGTGGTGTAAAAATTACTTCCATCCTAGAAAGCAGTGAATGACTAACCTAGTTTTTGTCAAGACAGAGGACTATGTTTATACGTGTTAGAGCTGCTATGCTCCATCTCTCTGAAGAGTTAATTATCTAATCAGTCTTTCTGGGTTATCTACTTACTCTAATGTTCCCATATTACCAAACAGGATGATTCTCAGGAAAAAAATGCACTCAGAAATTCACAGGCAAGTGTAACCAGATCCATGATGCTATATCTCCTAGTAATCACTGAGTTTACCCAGAGGAGTTGGCTCCATTTTTCACATATTTAAAAAATAATCCTAAATAACACAAAATACAGAGATTAATTGCCAGAAAATCATAAATCTAAACCTGAATATCATGTGTATTTAGGACGAAGAAAAGAACAATTTTAAAAAATAAGATAGAATAAACAAATTTGGATAATGAGGAAAGGGAGAAGAACAGGAAGGGAGTGGAGAGAAAAGACAGGGGGAGGGTCATGGGGGAGAGAAAATATAAAGATAGCAGAGAAAGGAATACACAGAAAAAAAAAAAAAAAAAAAAAAAAGCAAGGCATAGTGTACTCCCTCTCTAAGTCAGATATAGCCGCCTAGAGTCAGTCAGAAATCAGACCTCATATCTTCAACCTCACCAGAACTAAGATAGGATAATTAAACAAATAAGAAACATTTACACAATCACATCCTGTGGTTCACAATCTTTAGTGACCAGCCCACTTGGTAGGAGCTTGGTAATTTGTTGATTTGATTCATTCAAATTAATATCTAATCTCCTTAAATGTTCTTTAAATACAGACTAAACTTTCTACTTTGGAGTATATTCATGCCCTCTCCCTACCCTCACTCAGAAAGCAACAATGGAAGTGTGCTTCGCACTTGGCAAAGACTGCTGAATGAAACAACATGTGATGGATGTTCTCAAGGACTTGCAGATAACCCGTCTCTGCATCGTTTTGATCTCCATTGCTTGGTGTTTACTGATTGTGCTTATTAGGCGTAAAATAGCTTAACAGCAGTTTAATGACATCAAACGCTAAAGACGGTTACAAAAATATTCCTGGATAACTCAGTGTATAAACAGACATTATTGGGAAAGAGTTTCAGTGACTTAATATAAATTCTTGGCCAGGCGCGGTGGCTCAAGCCTGTAATCCCAGCACTTTGGGAGGCCGAGGCGGGCGGATCACGAGGTCAGGAGATCGAGACCATCCTGGCTAACACAGTGAAACCCCGTCTCTACTAAAAAAAAATACAAAAAACTAGCCGGGCGAGGTGGCAGGCGCCTGTAGTCCCAGCTACTCGGGAGGCTGAGGCAGGAGAATGGCGTGAACCCGGGAGGCGGAGCTTGCAGTGAGCTGAGATCTGGCCACTGCACTCCAGCCTGGGTGACAGAGCGACACTCTGTCTCAAAAAAAAAAAAAAAAAAATATATATATATATATATATATATATAAATTCTTTACTGTTTATGATGACTCATGATGGGGGGAAAAGTGTTCTCTGGTATGTGCAACAGGAATCGTTTCACTTTTCCAAAAGAATGATTTTTGTTTTTATCTTCTGGATTCCAAGAATCATGTAGGACCTCGTATTTCCCAGTTTATTTTGGCTGCTACAAACACTGGACCAAATTTATATCATACAAAGAGCAAATATTTGGGATAACAATCTTACTACTGGCTTCAAAGATAATTCAATATGGAATTAATTTTCATGGTTGCCAAATCCATTATACAACTTAGTGGAATGTAAATGGGAGGCAAGGAAGGTATTGTTTGGTGAAAGCAGAGTGTATAAGTGAGAAATAAGTATTTTAGCTACATGATACTGGCCTAATTACGTTCTCAGTGATTAAGCTTATCTTTATTCTAATCAATTTTAAACTGATTTTATAGTATTAGAATATAATTTTACCTCAATTAGAGATGTGATAAGCTGAAAGTAGCAAAAAGCCATATAAACATAGAAAAACGTAAGCGGTTTCTTATGCAATACCATGTCCAGAGTTTAGTAACCCAGGACTGGTGTAGGCTCTGTCTGTCTTCCTAATCAATGCTTTTATGTGGTTTATTTTTCAGACATATGTAAGAGGAAAGACAAAGATAAAAAGGTAGTTTTCTATACGGACTTCTTCCTATATCTCATTGGCCCGAACTATATCACTAGGCCACCTCTAACTGCAGAGGAAGCCGGGAAATCAAGTTATTTTAAACGTCTACTCTCCATTAAATGAAGATAAATAGAAAGGGGGTTAGACAGGGTAGAAAATGGGTCCCAAAACTATGTACCATATTTTGTTAATATGTTGTTTACCTGAGGAAAATCTCAAAGGGACTGTCTAAAAATGCAGTACACACAAAAAGGTCATCAAGGAAGAAAAATTGAAAACATAAGAATGTATATTATATTCCTGCAAGTATTAGGAATATATATATATATATATATATATATATTTTCAAATAATTTATTTCTAGTTTAAGTTCTCATATTCTCTAAAACATCGACAGTGTCTTGGAGATGACTGTTTAGTATGACATACTGTGACATCTGAAGTGAAAATTGGTCTTCGAGTTTAAAGTACTGGATTTCATCTGATTATATTACTTATTACTTGGATGATTCATTATATGTAACATCTCTGAGTCTCATTTTTCTCATCTAGAAAAGGGTAAAAATTTCTGCTTTAAAACATTCTTGTGATTATTATATGAAATGTAATATTTGAAAGTGCCTGGCATATAATATATGCTCAACAAATGTTAATTTCTTTCCAAGTAAGATTTGAAACAGAGACCATGAGACTATTCATGCAAAATAATCAATTTTAAAGAACAATTTCTAAGTTGTCTTCTGTGTAGCAAAGAAATCTAGGATAAAAGCAAAAAATCTAATCTAAAATGAAAGCAACATTCTATGCTAGCTATAAAGCTAAGCATTTTATACGTTTTATTATGTTGTCTGTAAGTTAAAAATTTAATACATCATAGTATTCTTTTCTTGGTAGTATGTAAATGCATAATAAGATAAAATGTTTACTTCATACCTCTTAAACAACCAAGGAAAACACACATTCATATTTGTGCATTCACTATGACACCATATTTCTTTTTTCCATTGTGGTATCTTCATTGCAGCTGTTGAAAGCTATACTATGTCCCTCTGGGAAGAAAAGAAATTCTAAATAGCACATCATGACACAGCGTTTCAGAAAAGAAAAATAGGTTCCTGAAAATATATCATGAAATCAATATATTTCCACAAGTGACCAGCTTAATCACCCAACCCTCCAGTCAAAAGAATTCCAATTGAAATGCTGTACTGCCTCTCTCTCTTCAAAACTGAATCTACTCAACAGTACATTGACCGTTTTATAGGAGAAAGTAGATCTGGAGAGTTATGTATTGACTTGACATGAGGGCATTGCAAGTCTAGCCAGAAGGCTGAAATGCCTGTGCTTAGAAGTAATCAATAATTTTTAAAAATCACACTCATGGCTCTATTTATTTCTGTCAAATATATTATGGTGATCCTTTACATCCTATGAATGGCACAAATATAACAAAAATAAATTTTCTATCGGATAAAGGCATTACTTGTTTTTTTTGTTGTTGTTGTTGTTGTTGTTTTAAGGTTTACAAGCCACAAAACTTACAATTTCATGTTCTTCCAAAAGTAAAAAAGAAAGCTTTTTCTACTATAATAGGGTCCAGGAAAACATCATGAATTTTAGTGGAATATTATATGTATATGAAATATTTAAAGTTCTTTTACAAGTATCTTTTACTCAGGATTTCTTTCACTGTATTCTACAAAACTACTTAATAGAAACAAAAAACACCATTTTCCCACTTTTCTTTCTCAAAAGCAAAGGTGGAATAACGACCAGTACAACTGAGGCAAAAGTGAACTCTCATGATTTCATTATTTGCTTGGCAAAACAGAGGTGCTGCCTGCCACAGCATCATTCTTTCTATAAAAGACAGACTATTACCTTTTCCATATGACAAGAGAACTCTTCTCATTTCTGAAACTGTTCCAGAAATACCATGTGGCTATTTTAGCTGGAGACTCCCCTCTAGCAGAGTGATGTATGGTCTGCAATATCCTCTGTTTGGAGCTCATGTTCTGATAAAGAAGATGATTGAGACAATAACTCTTTATTGTTTCTTTATCAGAGTTGTGTCTCTGCACTCTGTCAAATACTTCTGTGTTATCATGTACTGCTAATCTGACAAAATCTATCTATTACTTTATTTATTTTAAATTAAGCCATGAGGTTGTTTGTGAGTCTGTAAGTCTAGAGTTAAGACCCAAACAACCACACAAACAAAAACAAACATTTCTTTCAGTAATTCATTGCATTTGATTTATATTCACTTTATTAATTGCACTGGGGGTTAAGCTGTTCATTTTAAATTCTTCACATCTTTGTACCAAATTAATGTAGACAAGCCTTTCAGCAATAACAGTTACATTGCTTTTATTACAGATATCAGCTCTGACACACTCCCAGCCTTTGACCTTGGACAAGTTGCTTAACCTCTCTATGCCTTAGTCTTTAGTAGTGAAAATGAAGATAATTATAATCTTTATATGAGATAACATACATCATTATATTGACATAGTGTGCTATAGCTCTAATTAGGAAAACAATAATCTTTAAAATGCTTATTTCTATCATTAGAAGGAAAAAAAGCAAGAACCCTTTTCAAAACAAAAAAGAGAGAGAGAGAGAGCAGTTTTATCAACAGCAGAGATTTCAGTGGCTACATATGTCAGAACGATTTGGATCCAGTATACTTGGAGTGGGGGTTATAAACCATGTCAAAGAAACAGGCAAGACTGGAAAGATATTGGAGGATGAAATTGTGGTGTCCTTAAAGCAATTTGGATTGTAACCTGCATGAGAACACTGACAAAGGGACTTAGGCAAACACCAGTAAGATCAGTTTTGTATTGGTAAAAGATTTTTCAACGTATATCAGGTAATGTAGGGGAATACAAGACTGGAGAGTTGAATAGCAGCTGGTAAACCGCTGCCATAGTACAGACATGATAATCAAGTCATTTACCGAAGTACAGGGAATGAGGCTGAAGATGAGAATGAGGGGAGAGATTTTAAGACAGAATGTACAGGACTACATGGCTGATTTGGTGTGAGACATAAGAAAGCCCAGGAGCACTGGGATATGTACATCTATAACCGAGGAGAAATTTGTGCTGAAGTTCAGATTTGGGAAAAATTTGGATCAAATCATGGGAGCTGCTGAGCTTCACAAGAGTGTATAGTGAGAGGAGTTTAAAAATGATGTCTAGAGGACAGAAATATCTTGACCCTGTCCTCTTTACCCCGGAAAAGAGACAAATGAACTAGAGGAAAACTTCAGATAAAGTTTGAGAATCTCAGAAAAACTGGTGTGGTGAAAGTTCTGAAACTTAGCCTGAGGAACTTACCTCATCAGGAACTAATGAAAATGGTGTTAGATTAAAGGATATAAAGGCTTCAGCAGTGGTAAATTAACAAAAAAGATAGATGGGCCATCATGGCTGAGGCTTCATATGTATAAGAAAATGCAGAGGACTAACAGAAATTGAGATGATAATTAATCTGGGAGAAGTCAAGCTAAACAAACACGATTTTATAACAATCATGCATGCACATGCAGATATATATACTTGATATAATTATGAATATTAAGAATATTTAAGAATTATTCAAATTGCCTACAGTTCTTGACAAAAATATTTGAAGCCTACTATAGAGAGCTTATGAATTAATTTTCTTATTATTAGTGGTTACTTAGTGTTCTCTCTCTTCTATTATGCTAACATTTTTCTTTGATGTTTAGAAATATTGCAATGAATTTGATACAAAATATCTCAAATGAATAGTGAACAAATAAAATATTGATGTTAGGCTTGTTAAGTATCCCAAAGAGAAAACGCAAAGCTATTTCATAAAAGAATAACTAATGGAATTCTACTCAGATGCTTGCAGTGAATAGATAATGTATTATTTCTCAGACATCAGATGTAGAAGCTATAAGATTTTTTTCACAATTCTTCATGGAAGGGATACTTAATATTTGTAGCATAAGCACCCCCAAGCCCTCTATGAGTCCAGCATATATCTAATCAAGAGAAGTGCCAGTGATAAAAGTGAATTTAATATGCTGCACTTCCAGGTTTACTCTCTTGAACTTTCAGTGTCTCTCTCCAGAAATACTGCAACATTCACATGGGTGTCAGAAGTTACATCAGAGAAATTGTTTAAAAAGTGAATGGATACCATCCATTTGATCTGTTTGACTTGTTGGGAGCAAGTGTAAAACGCACAGGAAAATAATTCACCAGAAAGCAGTTGAGAATGGGTCGAGTGCTGCAGGGAGGTCAAAAGGGAGGAAATCCACAGTGGCAATAAACCTTGGTCAAATATATGTTCCCTAAAGAGGGACACTGTATTGGGGATTCTAAGAAGGTGGGGAAGATGGAGAGAAAATATGAATCTTCAGATGCAAGACATCAACTGAAATTTATTCTGGTATTTTTACATCCTATACTTTGACAAGTAAGTGCCTCAAAAACCAAAAGTTGAAAGGGAGAAGAGAAATATGTCATGATATTATATCTTTCATACTCTAAAGTGAATATTTTATAAATCATTGTAAAACAAATTAAAAATTATTGTCTTCCATGAAACATCAATCAGGGATATAAAATATTTATGTGAGTTGTACACTAGACACTCCAGGAATGACCAGTCACACAGACCACACTGCTAATGCCGCTCCAAGTAGTCAGCAGCGGTGTGGTCCTAAAAACTCTGTTGTTTTCATTCTTGTTCTAGAATCCCTAGTACCTTGTGTTTAATGTTAGAATGATGAAGCACCATTAGGAAACACATAAAAACCATCTTCTTGGGTAATAAATACATGAAAGGTATACGTTTGTAAAAGAAATGTTTAATATACCTAACAAGTCAAATAATTTTTCTTGTTAAAATTCTAAGAATAACAAGACTTTTCAATTATATGATTTTAAATTTTAAGAATACACTTCCTATTTCAATGGTACCAGAATACATTGTTTAAAAGTTAGAAACAAAATATGAGTAAACCTTTAAACAGTAAGATGCTTGCTCTCTATACAAAATAATTCATCTTCATTGATTTTTGGCCTTAATAGTCTCTAAACCAATTTCCAAACCCACTAAAGCACAACTTTGATATTATGAAGTATTCAGAACTTCACTCAGCCTAATATATTTTTTATCCTTATATTTAAACACACATAACACACACAGTAGACACAGACTATCATTCTTACCACGTATTTTCTCCAGAATTTTCAATACATAAAATTGCACTGACCACTAACTTTAGTGATTTAAGTACTTTTATTCATAATTTGTGGGAATTTAATATAATTATTGTAGCAATATCTAAAGGAAACAAAGCTGTCAGCGCATACACATCATTCTAATATGGCACCACTGAAAAAAGAAGGTGAGTTAGATTGTTTTGTCCTGGGAAGTTAAAAGGGTAAGTTAATTTATGCTGACAAAGAAAAATCAATAGCACATTGTGCACAAAGGAAGAATCAATCATTGTTTCTATGGCCTCGATATTCATAATGACATGAATTTATTGAGGAAAACATTGCATTCAAATATGAATTGAGTATGTCACAAAAGTCACTAAGCTCATCAAAGGCATAATCAAGGCCACTGCATTAGAATCTTTTAGTGAGCCCCAACTTGGCATAACAACCTGAACTCAGTGAACCAGCATATTTGGTTGGCTTCAACAGCATTGGAGACCTATAAATCTTATATTTCAAATGTCATGACAATGGACACTTCCATCTTGGGTATCTTCATAAACTGGTTTTACTTTTATCAGTTCTTCTGTAGAATAGCTCTAGTATAATAACAGGCTCCCAAGATTATTTCAGCTACTTGCAGGGAAATACATGCACAGTCATTTGTGCCCATTCTTCATTTTTTATGTTTTTTATTGTTGTTGTTGTTGTTGATTTATTTGTTTCCAGTCATCCTTACTCTGATATAACTTTCTACCACTCTGGCAACACTGATTAAAATGTTTCACTTTCTTAAAGTATATTTTAAGTATTTTCTCCAAAATGTAATTAACTTATTAATGACTAAATAAAAAAGTGTAATAATACAAAATTCTTCAAGTGAACAAAGCTTTTCCAAAATGAAATATATATAGAATAAAAGCTCTTCAAAGAAAAGGAATATGTTTTTGGTGTGCTTTTTATGACTTATTTATGTAACTTTTATTTCCTGGGTCACATATAAAGTAGAAACATCAAGATTCAAGTTATAATCAAGATTTCAAAATTTCTTGGCTCAAATTGAAGCTTATAGTCTCTTGGTCCTGGCAAGTTAAACTATGTCTTTATGGAGCTAATATCTATTTGAATGTTAAATAAGTATGTAAGAAACCCCTACAGGTTCTTCCTTCTTTACTAGTCCTGTGATGACAAATTAAAATGAGCCCATGAGCCGTCCTCACTGCAACAACATGTTTCCTAGTCCGCCTTGTAGTGACTAAAAATGTTGTTTAGAACTGCTGTCAACCACCATCACTTCCAGTCTCATTCTGGCCCTGATAGCAACACAATCACTATCACGCCAGTCTAGTTTTCACAAAGGTAAATTGAGTTCTTGTTTCCATGATTTGAAGAACGCTGTGCTGCCATAGAGGGAACTGTCTTCATCTCAGGACAAATCCTTACGCCAAAAATGCTTTGTAAAATATTGTTTTCACGGTTACAATAGTTTACATAGAGGCCGGGCGCGGTGGCTCAAGCCTGTAATCCCAGCACTTTGGGAGGCCGAGAGGGGCGGATCACGAGGTCAGGATATCGAGACCATCCTGGCTAACACGGTGAAACCCCGTCTCTACGAAAAATACAAAAAACTAGCCGGGCGCGGTGGTGGGCGCCTGTAGTCCCAGCTACTCAGGAGGCTGAGACAGGAGAATGGCGCGAACCCGGGAGGCGGAGCTTGCAGTGAGCTGAGATCCGGCCACTGCACTCCAGCCTGGGCGACAGAGCGAGACTCCGTCTCAAACAAACAAACAAACAAACAAAAAAACAGTTTACATAGAAATAGTAGAGTAAGCCCTCTGTTTAGATGAAGGCATGCAGTATCGGCCATGCATATGTGCACGTGTGTGTGCGTGCACACACACCGCTGGTGTTACTAAGCAGAAGAAATTCCTTTAATCGACAGCATGGACCACAAAGTAAGAAACAGATATACCAGCACAAGTGACATAGGACCAGATCAACTTGAGACACACAAAAGAAAACCCGAGGCTGAAACCACTCACCTTCTTTAGTTGTAAAGACTAGACCCTTAGAAAGAATTGAATACCCCAACATGTAACTCTAGCTGGTTATTTCTGTTTATATTCTGGTGCCCAGAATAGACAAAATGAGAAAAGGGTTTTCCTTTTTTATTTTTTCTAAGGAGACTTCTGCCTCAAGGAGAAGCTGGTGCCATTTTGCATCTCAGAGGTCCTCCTCAGCTCTGTGCTCCCATGCTAGTCCCACCACAGCTCTGTGGCTGCAGCTGTGACTACTGGCTACCAGTGCCCTACAAGGCTCCAATGTCCTTTCTGACCTACTGCCTGGATGTTTCTACTCCAAGCCTGCTATCAATGTGTCTTAAAACTGTGATTCCCTTCATCATCCCAGTTCATCAATGAGTAGCTTTTTAATAATATAATGTAATGATTGAAATGAGAGAAGTATCTTTGAAACCAAGGAAGCCACTTGTTACATATGCTATTTGGGCAAAGTAACTTTACATCATTGACAGTCTATCATTATAAAAGAGGATTATTCTAAGGATTAATGCAATAATATACATAAACCACTTAACTCATTGAAATTACTCAATATTTGGTAGTTCTTATAATTAGTATTATTGTGAAAGGCCAAGGTAATTAATTTTGTATTTCTATCTAGGTTTCTTGGACAGCAAAGTCTTTCAACTCTACTAGTGGTTCTTAGTCTTGGCTATGCACCGACATAAAAAGAATACAGCTGTTTAGTATATATCCCAGGCCTACTAGTAAACTCTCTTAGGGCAGAGCTCTATCATATTAATTTTGGAAAGTTTCAGAGGTAATTTTGAAAGGCAGCCAGGGTTTGGAGCTGCTCTTTCTAGCTATCATACTATACTAAAGCTTAACTCTGTATTTACTAAGCTAAATAATTAAACACAGAATTCAATGCAGCTGTCCAGATGTGACACAAATAAGAATATCCCCGTCTGACATCAAAATATTCTACTTATGTTAATGCAGCATATTGTTTTGGATAATTAAGAGTGTCTTTTCTTTGAGGAATATAATTTTTCAAGTGAAGTTTCTATAATTCTGGGTTTGCCCTGTTGATTTTATTGTTTTGCCAAAATGCAGGCTTTGACATTTCTTTCCTATTGTATATCCCATCGTTAGTTCCTGGAGGTGCTCTGGAGATGAATCAGAATTCTCAAATGTATTGTTTCTGCCCTCTCATCCAGCATATCATGGGAAAATTTGATAAGCACATAATTTATTTCTTCATCAAAATTGCTGGTAATCATGTTTAGTCAAAATAAAGGACAGAGTACACAGAAAGAGAAGACACAGTATCTGACAACTCCTTCCAGCAAATCTGAGGGCCTAAAACAACTGAGAAATGTCTTCTTCAGAATTTAAGTACAGTTTATTTACAGAGGTGAATGTAAAAGTCCAAATGCATATTTGTTCAAATATAGCCAGAAATTCTTGTAAAGGTTGACAAAGGCTGATATTCTACAAATAGAGTTAAAAGATATTGATATGGAAATGAGCAAAGACCTATATTCTGGTAAAAAGAACATTTCAAGCTGTAAATAATAATATTAAATGTGTTCTGATATGACAGATTGAAATATGAAGGCTAGAGCATGTCACTTGCCTGAGTTACTAGAAATGCCAGTATAAGGGAAAGGTAATGAGAAGAAGAAACTTCAATTCATGGAATTTTAGAGGTGCAAATTGCCTTAGAGATTAGAGATCAATTGCATCATTTTACAGATGAGAGAAGTGAAGCAATGACTTGCCAAAGGTTGCATAGCTAAATAGTGGCAGAATTAGTAATAGAATCTAGGTCTTCTGACTCCTAGTCAATATTTTCTTACTGCGCTAAGTTGCCAAGCATATTTTATTGGGTCTATGACTAAAACCAACCTCAGTGATAAATTTAAATTTATAACCAAGCATTTATTTGTTAATATTTAGAAATGTCCTAATATATAGTATATCTATATCATTTATAATCCAGTTTTATTTAAATTACTACTCTAGAGATAACCAGAATCATGGAGAAAATCTTGTATGTTATTACATTTTCAAATTCTATAACAAGAAACTATGATTAGGATAAGAACAATCCTCTTAATCTTTCACATGAATAAAATATAAACACCTACCTCCCTGACTTGCTTTATAAGCAGATGCAATTTAGAGATTTTTTTTTGGAAATTCTCTTTGCAGTAAGATTACTAAATACTTTTGTGAGAGAACATGTATATGGTATAACACTGAAATATAAATCAATTATTTTTAACCTAACACTAGCCAGAAGCCGTACTGCTAATTAACAAGCTGAACTCCAGGATCCCTTTGCTACTGCTCATTAAAGAGTTCATCACAAATGAAAAAAAAAAATCTCAAGATAGGCAAACTCTAGAGCATTGCTATTTAGAGAAGGAGGCAGACGTCCATCTGGTTGGAATTATTAAGAATTCAAATATGAAAAGAAATGAAGAAAATGTTCCCGAGGAGACAAATTGTCACAGGCATTCATAGAAGGGCTGAACTGACTTTTAGCAGAAGGATATCTCAGTGTCATTTTAAAAAAGCTACTGCAGTAAGCTAATGGTCACTAAGGCAGAGCAGCTCGGATTTCCCAAATACATAACAGAGCAGAGCAACTATGAATGGTGCTACGTATCTTAACACAAACGAGGTTGTTAGTTAAAGCAAGGACAAATTAAAGTTCACATTCTTCTCCTAGTACCTTGAACAACATCCTCTAATAGGTTAAATTTAAACTACTGTACTTCCTTCCAATTTTCAGAGACAATTATGCTGCGGTTTTGTTTTATACAGAGAGCTACATTGAAAACAAGCAAATAAATGAACAATGAAAAAAAACTCGTTATCTGTAAAAGTAAGATTACTTTTAGATCTGGCCTAGAATCTAAGCTACTCTGGCTAAGCTATTCTTTCAGACAAAACCATTCTCAGCTCCCAATAATACTACATAAAGGAATTTAGGGAGCACAGTGAATATGTAGATTAGGAATTGTATGTATTTTCTCCATTCATAAAAACACGTTTTAAATCTAAAACTCAAATGCTTATTTTTAAAGTTAAAATTAAATAGGAGGCCAGTTTTCTTGTTCATTACAGTCCCATTTATCCTGCAAATGTACAGTTAGCACTTTGATCGAGAAGTCTAAAAATTCATTTTAATCAACTCCCTAGGCAAAGCAACCCTAAGTTATCCCATCACACATAATATGTGTGATCCTACCTCTCCTAGAAAAAAATACAATATGCAATTTGCAGCTTCTCACTCAAGGGAAAAATGAATATGTGAACAACATGAATATCATAATATTTTAAAAATACTCAAGTATAGGTCCAATATAAACTATTAGAGCTTTGATTTTAACTTGTGACATTTCTTAGCTCTGTAACTACTTTCCTCTAAAAAATAATGATTCTTCATTATCTACTATATTACTTACAATCCAATTTTGTCATATCAAGCCATATACTACTATAAGAACTAGCTACCTATTATCACCCCAATTTAAGCAATGTTTTCACTATTCCAAAGATGTATATCATTCAACAAAAATTATTAAAATTAAGAAAACTGTGGTGGCTTGAATATTGCTGCAGCAGTGGGACAAGTTTAGTGTAATTTTGGAGCACTGTGGAAGATTATGGATCGGTTGAGTAAACATCAAATGCTACTTGGCAATGTAATGTTACATGTTACCATTAAGCAAAGAAGTCTTTAACACATTAGCAGCAGTCTGAGGTTCCTCACAGAGAAAATGCTATACAGAACACCGAAATTATCTAAAACATGGATACACCACTATTAGATGCTGAGTACTTAGAAATGTGAATCTGTTAAGTCTGTCTTAATAATCAGGGAATATTTAATAAATGTGAATAAATCACTACGTTTAGAGAAATATGATTAATCTGATCATAATTTTTGCAACACCGTAAAGACTATCTAGTGTAATGTGAGCAAATCCTAACCTTCTTTATTTGGAAAGCCTCCAAAATTCTGTGGATGTTATGGTAAACATTTAATGGATCTCCTTTTAAAAAGGTATCCCTACATTTTTCATTTGTCCTTTTTCAATAGAAAAGTAAATCTGAAAATTTCCTAAATGATGTTTTAGGCAGGATGGTCAGACAACTTGCCAGAAATTGGAGATGCTGCTTTCAACAATTCTTTAGGTTTTAAATAAAAATTTAAGGCCAGGTGTGGTGGCTCACGCCTGTAATCCCACCACTTTGGGAGGTTGAGGTGGGTAGGTCACCTGAGGTCAGGAGTTCGAGACCAGCCTGGCCAACATGGTGAAACTCCGTCTCTACTAAAAATACAAAAAAGTAGCCAGGTGTGGTGATGTGTACCTGTAGTCTCAGCTACTCAGGAGGCTGAGGCACGAGAATCACTTGAACCTGGGAGGCGGAGGTTGCCATGAGCCAAGATCATGCCCCTGTACTCCAACCTGGGTGACAGAGTGAGATTCCATCTAAAAATAATAATAATAATAATAATAATAATATTAATAATAATAATAATTTAATTTAATGTCTACACCCTGCGTCTGATCCTCACTGCTTATTCACTCCATGCCTGCTCATCTGACTGCCCCACTAGTGTGACCAATAGAATATTCTCAGAGCACAAACAATCTCTGTATTGCCAAGCTAATGGACTCATTCTTGTATTTAGCTTGCTTGACTACTTAGCAATACTCTCCATGGTTAAACAATTTCGTTTTTCTTAAAAGCCCCCTCTTTTAGATCACTCTTGGATTTTCTTAGTCTACTATTCTGGGTACTCTTCCTCACCCAGACTTCTACATCTATATATTCAGAATTCATGTTCTGACCTTTCTTTACAATGTTATCTATCACCCACTCTAATAAAATCTCCACAGATCTATCATATTCACTAGGATATACCCCCTACCTATAATAATATTTATTCCATAAAAGATGCTCACTGTATATGTATCATTGTACAGCAATATTAATAGATTCCCATGGATTTAAATATTGCCTTTATTTTGGTGTTCACCAAAGGTATTTTTCAAAATCTGATCTCTCTCTGCACTCTAGGCTTACAAATGACTTATTCCTTAAAAGTTACAGACTTTTATACTTAACAAACACAAATTATAAATTATTGATTCAGTTCAGTTACCCCCAATTTTCTCCTATCTCAGAAAATGGTATGAGTATTCTTCATATTACTAGATCTAGAAATTATGTACCATTCTTGAAATACTTCATTTGCTGAACCTCACATCTAATACATCAGAAAATCCTGTCATTTTTTTCTTCAAAATAAAACTAAAATTTATCTGCTTGTCTCCATCTCATTGTTACTATTCAAAACCTGGATATTATCAACCCTTGCTTACACCAATCCCTAGTCTCTTCATTTGTCAATGCAAAGAATAGTGGAAGGAGCTCTACATAAGTTGATTGGACTGAAAGTCCCAAAGAGATTCCGGGCTGAAATACAAATCCTCAGTACAGAATTAAGCCAATATGGATCAAACTCGCTCTCATGAGCCTGTCAATCCGTTTCCAAACAACTTTTTAAAATGTATATCAAACTATATCATTTCCACATGAAATTTTTACTGGATTTTTATTGCACACAGAATAAAACCACTATTTCTTACTGTAAAAGGCACATTCTCTCTTTCTTGTTTCCACTCTTCCTACCATATACTAAGTCCTGGAAACTGTTCTTTTCAGTGCTGAGCTCTTTCCCAGCTCTGGAATTTGTATGTCTGTCCCCTATATTTACAACCCTCCACACCTGCTTGCCTGCTACTTCTCAGTATTTTGAGGTCTTAGTTCCTATATCATCTACTCCTCACAGAGACCTTTCCTAATCAAGGTGCTTAAATAGGTCCTCTTCTGAGATGAGTAGGAGAAGAATACAGGGAAATCGAGCAAATGCTATATTTTCAAGGGGGAATCTGGATGATGGAAATAAATGAATTTTTTTGCACTGTTTGGCAGTTTTCTGTGAGGTTGAAATTATCTCAAAGTATATTCTTCTTCTTTTTTTTTTTTTTTTTTTTCAGACGGAGTTTCCCTCTTGTTGCCCAGGCTGGAGTGCAATGGTGCGATCTCTGCTCACTGCAATCTCCGCCTCCGGGGTTCAAGCAATTATCCTGCCTCAGTCTCCCGAGTAGCTGGGATTACAAGCACATGCCACCATGCCCGGCTAATTTTGTATTTTTGGTAGAGATAGGCTTTCTCCATGTTGGTCAGGCTGCTCTAAAACTCCTGACCTCAGGTGATCTGCCCACCTCGGCCTCCCAAAGTGCTGGGATTACAGGCATGAGCCACCAAGCCTAGCTATTTTTCTTACAAAAATAAATAAATAATTTTTTTGGTTATTCTCTCTAGCTCTGTCCCTCAGATATTTCCTTAAGAGTATACATCAAATTAAAAACCTATTTGTAGCAATTTCAATTACATTATTTATTTATGTTTGGGTGTTTTTCCCCACCAAACTTCATACTCATGAGGTAAAATTAGCTTTTCAGCACTGTGAGGTGTCTAACACACAGTTACATGACTGAGAAACATTTTTTGGAATGAATATATAGTGTATATATTTAAGGGCTGTCTAGTAAAAGGTATATGTTATTTATTCATGGAAAGTTAATTATCTTTAAGCAATAATTATATATTCTTCACCAATAACAATAATAAACATTTTATACATTTCCAAGAGGAGATAGATTCACCAATCTTTCCAGTCACTATCCTGAAAATCAGACTGAGAATTGCAGAGCATAATCCTCTTCAGAATGATGCCTGAATGCAGTTTATTAATGTGTATGTATAACAGTCTTTTATTAGCAATAGCAAATACTCTATGTGTTTGTTCAATTAAGAAAAAATATTAGCCCAATATATTGTTTACTGTTTTTTTTTTCTATTTCATTTATTGTTCCATTATTGGCTCCCAGAGTGCAGAAACTTCACTCCTAGAAGTCTTCCAGTCTCTGAGGTTAGTTCCTAATTTGAACATGAGAAAAATTCATCCTTTGGCATGCAGATGTTTTAGATAGGTCCAGCATTACTGTTGGTACAGTTGTTGCATGTCAGTTCAAAGGTAGAAAGCTGAAGCAAAAGTTAAGAAAGAGATTGTAAGAAGTTGATGGTTTGACTGAGTCTGTTCTGGTCACTTCCACTTCAGCTCTCCCATCTCCTCTCAGTCACCATCACAGGCTGTGGACAGCAAGCAGGCAAGGCCAAGAGAATGAAAGTGAGATCCAGGTTCCAGAGTATCCTGAGTGAGAGAGGGAAATGGTAGAGGAATTTCTTCCCAGGGAGTCATACCAGAACATTTTAGAATGGGTAGGATAAGGGTTGGGTCCTCAGAGACCTATGGGCCACCCCCACCCTTACCCAGTAAGAGGGTGATGTTCCTCCCCTCATCTGTGCTTTGACTTCCTGCTCTCAAATAGCTGATAAGGGGCTGAAGAAAATAACTTGAATGTTCCTTATTTCTAAGCCTGGGAAAATATGAAGAGACCAGGGAGCAGAGAGCAGAGAGGCTTTTACATGGCAACTCCCACGGAAGGGGATGGGCTCCTCGTGCTACAGGGGAAGCCCACAGGAATAGATCGTTCTACCACCACAGGACTGCTGGGATGGCATATCCCAAAAGCTAGAGCTGAGCCATCATGAGGAAAGTTAAGCAATGGTGTACTAAAGTTGGAGCAGACATCAGGGAGAAAAAGAAGAAGCTGTGCACTCAGAGCTAGTTTTTACCCAAAGGAGGAGAACAACATCTGAAAAGAAACAGTAATAATATTAAGATTTAAGGACAGCATCAAGTATAGAATTTTTGAAAATGAAAAACATGCTTTTTAAAATAAAGTGAAATCAATATCTTAAATGATTTGTTGAAAAATATGATATTGTTAAATACTAAAGTGATGGCCTGGTAAATGAGGGGGAACTATAAAAGATGTAGAGAATGAATTGAGGCTGTGAAATATAAGAATAATAAGAGATTCAGAAGGCAATTAAAAGGAACAGAAAGAAGAGAGGCAATAATTAAACTAATAGAGAAATAAATGTCCCTGAGCTGTAGAAGAACCTGAGATTGTAGACAGGCTCGGTATTTTATAGGCAGGATTGATAAGAAAAGACATATTTACCAAGGAATAACCTAGTAAAAATAAGGGAAACATCTTACAAGCTCCCAGGCCAAAAAACTGGTTACCTTCAATTAAAAACAAAAATGGCTATTACTGAGATTTCACCTGGTATACAACATAAAAACTTGCAAGAGGGTAGAATATATCTACAGATTACTGAGAGAGAAAAAATACAAACCAAGAATATTATAACCACAAAGATACCATTTACCTGCCAGGTAAATGTGGATATATAAAGAAGTAAAGAATAATTACTTAAATGAAGAGGGGGCAAGACGGCCGAAAAGGAACAGCTCCAGTCTTCAGCTCCCAGAGAGACCAACACAGACAGTGGCTAATTTCTGCATTTCCAACTGAGATGCCCAGTTCATCTCATTGGGACTGGTTAGACAGTAGGTGTAGCCACTGCAGGGTGAGCAAAACCAGGGAGGGATATTGCCTCACCCGGCAAGCTCGGGGGGTCAAGGAACTCCCTTCCCTAGCCAAAGGAAGCCATGAGGAACTGTGCCCTGAGTAATAGTGCATTGTGGCCCAGATACTATGCTTTTCTCACAGTTTTTGCAACCCAAAGAGAAGGAGATTACTTCCGGGCCTACAACACCAGGGCCTTGAGTTTCAAGCACAAAACTGGATGGTCATTTGGGCAGACACTGAGCTAGCTGCAGGAGTTTTTTTGTTTGTTTGTTTGTTTTGTTTTTTATTTCATACCCCAGTGGCACCTGGAACCCCTACAAGATGGTACCGTTCACTCCCCTGGAAAGGGTACTAAAGCCAGGGAGCTGAGTGGTCTAGCTCAGTGGATACCACCCCCATGGAGTCCAGCAAGCCAAGATTCACTGGCTTGAAATTCTCACTGCCAGCACAGCAGTCTGAAATTGACCTGGGATGCTCAAGCTTGGTGAGGGGAGGGGCATCAGCCATTACTGAGGCTGGAGTAGGCAATTTTCCCTTCACAGTGCAAAGGAAGCTGCCAGGAAGTTCAAACTGGGTGGGAACACACTGCAGCACAGCAAAGCCACTGTAGCCAGACTGCCTCTCTAGATTCCTCCTCTCTGGGCAGGGCATCTCAGAAAGGCAGTAGCCCCAGTCATGGGCTTACAGATAAAACTCCCATCACCCTGGGACAGAGCACCTGAGGAAAGGAGCAACTGTGGGCACAGCCTCATCAGACTTCAACATTCCTGCCTGCCGGCTCTGAAGACAGCAGTGGATCTCCCAGCACAGTGCTCGAGTTTTGCTAAAGGACAAACTGCCTCCTCAAGTGGGTCCCTGACCTCACGCTTCCTCACTGGGAGACACCTCCCTGCAGGGGTCAACAGACACCTCATTTAGGAAACCTCTGACTGGCATCTGGTGGGTGACCCTCTAGGGCAAAGGTTTCAGAGGAAGGAGAAGGCAGCAATCTTTGCTCTTTGGCAGCATCTGCTGGTGATACCCAGGCAAACAGTCCTGAGTGGACCTCCAGCAAATCCAGCAGGCCTGCAGAAGAGAAGCCTGTTAGAAGGAAAACCAGCAAACAGAAAGCAATAACATTGACATCAATAAAATGGACCACCATGCAAAAACCCCATCCATAGGTCATAAGCATCAAAGATCAAAGGTAGATAAATCCATGAAGATGAGAAAAAATGAAAGCGTGAAAATGCTGAAAATTCCAAAAAACAGAATGCCTATTCTCCTCCAAAGGATCACAACTCCTTGCCAACAAGGGAACAAAACTAGACAGAGAATGAGCTTGATAAATTGACAGAAGTAGCCTTCAGGAAGTGGGTAATAACAAACTCCTCTAAGCTTAAGGAGCATGTGCTAACCCAATGCAAGCTAAGAACATTGATAAAAGGTTACAGGAAGCGCTAACTAGAATAACCAATTTAGAGAAGAACATAAATGACCTGATGGAGCTGAAAAACACAGCACAAGAACTTTGTGAACCATACACAAATATCAATAAACAAATCAATCAAGTGGAAGAAAGGACATCAGAAATTTAAGATCAACTTAGTGAAATAAAGTGTGAAGACAAGCTTAGAGAAAAACGAATGGAAAGGAACAAACAAAGCCTCGAAGAAATATAGGACTATGTAAAAAGACCAAATCAACAATTGATTGGTATACCTGAAAGTGATGGGGAGAATGGAACCAAGCTGGAAAACACTCTTCAGGATATTATCCAGGAGAACTTCCCCAACCTAGCAAGACAGGCCAACATTCGATTTCAGGAAATACAGAGAACATTACTAAGATACTCCTCAAGAAGAGCAAACACAAGACACATAATCATCTGAATCACAAATGTTGAAACAAGGAAAAAAATGTTAAAGGCAGCCAGAGAGAAAGATCAGGTTACCTACAAAGGGAAGCCCATCAGAAGCTCTGCAGAAACCTTACAAGCCAGAAGAGAGTGGGGGCCAATATTCAACATTCTTAAAGCAAAGAATTTTCAACCCAGAATTTAATATCCGGTCAAACTAAACTTCATAAGGGAGGAGAAATAAAATCCTTTACAGACAAGCAAATGCTGACACATTTTGTCACCACCAGGCCTGCCTTACAAGAGCTCCAGAAGGAAGCACTAAATATGGAAAGAAAAAACCTGTACCAGCCACTGCAAAAACATACCAAACTATAAAGACCAACAACACTATGAAGAAACTGCATCAACTAATGTGCAAAGTGACTGGCTAGCATCATGATGACAGGATCAAATTCATTCATAGCAATATTAGCCTTAAGTGTAAATGTGCTAAATGCCCCAATTAAAATACACAGACTGACAAATTGGATAAAGAGTCAAGAGCCATTGGTGTGCTGTAGTCAGAAGACCCATCTCACATGCAAAGACATACATAGTCTCAAAATAAAGGGATGTAAGAATATTTACCAAGCAAAAAAAAAAAAAAAAAAAGCTGTGGTACCAATCCTAGTCTCTGATAAAACACACTATGAAACAAAAAAAGATCAATAAAAAGACAAAGAAGGGGATTACTTACTGGTAAAGGGATCAATTCAACAAGAAGAGCTAACTATCCTAAATACATATGCACCCAATACAGGAACACCCAGATTTATAAACCAAGTTCTTAGAGACCTACAAAGAGACTTAGACTCCCACACAATAATAGTAGGAGACTTTAACACCCCACTGTCAATATTAGACAGATTGACGAGACAGAAAATTAACCAGTATATTCAGGACTTGAACTAAGCTCTGGAAAAAGAGGACCTAATAGTCATCTACAGAACTCTCCACCCCAAATCAACAGAATATACATTCTTCTCAGCACCACATAGCACTTATTCTAAAATCGACCACATAACTGGAAGTAAAACACTCTTCAGCAAATGCAAAAGAGCGGAAATGATAACAAATAGTCCCTCAGACCACAGTGCAATCAAATTAGAACTCAGGATTAATAAACTCATTAAAAATCACACAACTATATGAAAAGTGAACAACCTGCCCCTGAATGAATACTGAGTAAATAACAAAATGAAGGCAGAAATAAATAAGTTCTTTGAAACCAATGAGAACAAAGACACAACATACCAGAATCTCTGGGACACAGCTAGTGCAGTGTTTAGAGGGACATTTATAGCACTAAATACCCACATCAGAAAGCAGGAAAGATATAAAATCAACACCCTAACTTCACAATTAAAAGAACTAGAGAAGCAAGAGCAAACAAATTCAAAAGCTAGCAGAAGACAATAAATAAGATCAGAGCAGAACTGAAGGAGATAGAGACATGAAAAACCCTTCAAAAATCAATGAATCCAGGAGCTGGTTTTTTGAAGAGATTAACAAAATAGATTGACTGCTAGCCAGGCTAATATAGAAGAAAAGAGAGAAGAATCAAATAGACACAATAAAGATGATAAAAGGGATATCACCACTGATCCCACAGAAATACAAACTACCATCAGAGGATACTATAAATACCTCTATGCAAATAAACTAGAAAATCAGAACAAATTGATAAATTCCTAGACACATACACCCTCCCGAGACTAAACCAGGAAGAAGTCGCATCCCTGAATACACCAATAACAAGTTCTGAAATTGAGGCAATAATTAATAGTGTATCTTTCAAAGAAAGCCCAGGACCAGATGGATTCACAGCCAAATTCTACCAGAGGTACAAAGAGGAGGTAGTACCATTCCTTCTGTACCTATTCCAAAGAATAGAAAAAGAGGGAATCCTCCCTAACTCATTTTATGAGGCCAGCATCATCCTGATACCAAAACCTGGCAGAGACACAACAAAAAAAAAATTTCAGGCCAATATCCTTGGTGAATATCAATATTGAAATCCTCAATTAAATGCTAGCAAACCAAATTGAGCAACACATCCAAAAGCTTATCCAACACGATCAAGTCGGCTTCATCCCTGGGATGCAAGACGGGTTCAACATACGCAAATCAATAAACATAATTCATCACCTAAACAGAACCAATAATAAAAACCAAATGATTATAGATGCAGAAAAGGCCTTCGACAAAATTCAACAGTCCTTCATGCTAAAAACTCCCAATAAACTAGGTATTGATGGAAAGTATCTCAAAATAATAAGAGCTATTTATGACAAAACCGCAGCCAATATCATACTGAAAGGGAAAAAGCTGGAAGCATTCTCCTTGAAAACCAGTGCAAGACAAGTATGCCCTCTGTCACCACTCCTATTCAACACAGTACTGGAAGTTCTGGCCAGGGCAATCAGGCAAGAGAAAGAAATAAAGCGTATTCAAATAGGAAGAGAGGAAGCCAAATTGTCTCTGTTTGCAGACAACATGATTGTATATTTAGAAAACCCCATTGTGTCAACCCAAAACTCCTTAAGCTGGTAAGCAACTTCAGCAATGGCTCAGGATACAAAATCAATGTGCAAAAATCACAAGCATTCCTATCCACTAATAACAGACAAACAGAGAGCCAAATCATGAGTGAACTCGCATTCAGAATTGCTACCAAGAGAATAAAATACCTAGGAATACAACTTACAAGGGATGTGAAAGACCTCTTCAAGGAGAACTACAAACCACCACTCAAGGAAATAATAGAGGACACAAACAAATGGTAAAACATTCCATGCTCATGGATAGAATCAATATCGTGAAAATGGCCATACTTCCAAAGTAATTTATAAATTCAATGCCATCAAACTACCATTGACTTTCTTCACAGAATTAGAAAAACTACTTTAAATTTCATATGGAACCAAAAAGAGCCTGTATAGCCAAGACAATCCTAAGCAAAAAGAACAAAGCTGGAGGCATCATGCTGCCAAACTTCAAACTATACTACAAGGCTACAGTAGCCAAAACAGCCTAGTACTGGTACCAAAACCGATATATAATCCACTGGAGCAGAACAGAGGCCTCAGAAATAACACCACACATCTGCAACCATCTGATATTTGACAAACCTGACACAAACAAACAATGGGAAAAGGATTCCCTATTTAATAAATGGTGTTGAGAAAACTGGCTAGCCATATGCAGAAAACAGAAACTGGACCCCTTCTTTACACATTATACAAAAATTATGTCAAGATGGATCAAAGGCTTAAATGTTAGACCTAAAACCATAAAAACCTTAGAAGAAAACCTGGACAATGCCACTCAGGACATAGACATGGGCAAAGGCTTCATGACTAAAACACCAAAAGCAATTGCAACAGAAGCCAAAATTGACAAATGGCATCTAATTAAACTAAAGAGCTTCTGCACAGCAAAAGAAACCATCATCAGAGTGGACAGGCAACCTACAGAATGGGAGAAATATCTTGCAATCTATCCATCTGACAAAGATCTAATGTCCAGAATTTACAAGGAACTTAAACAAATTTGCAAGAAAAAAACAACCCTATCAAAAAGTGGGCAAAGGATATGAACAGACACTTCTCAAACGAAGACATATATGTGGCCAAAAAACATATGAAAAAAAGCTCATCATCGGTGGTCATTAGAGAAATACAAATCAAAACCACAATGAGATACCATCTCACGCCAGTTAGAACGGCCATCATTAAAACGCTAGAAAACAACAGATGCTGGAGAGGATGTGGAGAAATAGGAACGTTTTTATGTTGTTGGTGGGAGTGTAAGTTAGTTCAACCATTGTGGAAAACAGTGTGGTGATTCCTCAAGGATGTAGAACCAGAAATACCATTTGACCCAGCAACAGAATGCAGAATAAAAAGAAAGGTATATATGCACCCGCGTGCACACACACACACACACACACACACACACACACACCAGGCATGAAGGTCTGAGAGAGCATGAACAGTTCCATAAAATATGGGGAGTTCAGGGTTACTAGTGCCAATAGGGATGGAGTCAAAATTGATGGCATAGGACATTGACAACAAATGTGTGTATCTCTCTTAACTTTCTTCACATTGATAGGATGCAGCCATATATATTACTGCCTATGGGATCAGAGCCACACTAGCAAAAATATTAGCTTACAAACCCAATCATATATTATAAATAGCCACTTGGTATCAAAAGGTGAAAACCTGAAGAAAAGACAATTATGAGATTTTTACTATGCCACACTGTAATTTTTTCAGGCTTATAGATTCCAACTGTTCATTTTTGACATACCACATTAACAAGAGATAAAGTATTAACGAATTTACATTCTAATGTACTTTGGCAGAATAAATTATATTTCAAATAGCCAAAAAATTGCTAAGTATAGAATGCTGGAGATTATCAAAATGCAAAGATTTCCAGTAATGTTAACTCAGCCATGTTAAACATACTGTAGATTTTATATCTCTCATTTAAGTACTACTTAATGTCTATATTGACAGGTTACTATAGAAATGGTTGTAGAAATTTAGGAAACCTAGATGCTTAGCCTTCAGAACAAATAAAAGGATAAATTACATAAGTATATTAACGTTTCCCATTTTTAAAATAAGAAATTGTAATATTTTTAAGGATTAATTAGAATGATAAAATTAAGAATAGTACTATTTAAAGGGATTCTCATCCTTAATAGAACACCTAGAATTGCAAATTTTTTTAACCAAAAAATCTAAACCAAAAATTTATAAACAAATGCTAGGAATATTTACTTTTTTCAGTAGTTATAAATTTCCAAATTCAAAATGTGATATTATAAGAGGAAATGATTTCTTACCTCAATATTTTCTGTTCTTAGAAACTGCACAAATTTTAAATTGCAATTATAATTCATATAGGCTAAAATAGACTCGGTTTTCTATCGTTAAATGTAAGAACTTTGTTCACTGACATTTCTGTCAGCCTTGTTCCCTTTGCTGTGGTAATTTCTTTTTTTTTCCCCCAAAAAAATTTCATTAAGTGCACCATTCAGAACAGTTTTAGCTGCAGCAAAAAATAAAACATAAAAGATAAATGACTGAAGTCTTTCTCTTCTCCCCGCCCTTTTTTTTTTTTCACCTCTTTCACAATTGACGCAACACAATAAGGGCCACAGGAAAATTTTTCTTCACATAAAATAACGTGTACTGGTAAGAAGGTTTTTAAAGTTGATGGTTTTAAAATGATAACGTGTAGATTTTGAGTAAATGGCTTTCTTTAGTGAAATATTTTAAGATAACATGTCTGTTTCTTTCCTTATTAAAAATCATGCCTAATAAAGTACAAATGATGTGAGGACTTATAAAAGTCACAAATTAAGTTGTACCTAATTCCACTATTCAGAGATAACCACTAACAATATTTTGGCATACACAATTAATTATTTATCCATTTGTGAATATAGAGAGGAGGAGGAGAAGGGGAAGAATGGAGAAGAAATAGCTCTTTTGAGTATTTTTATATAAACTATTAGGATGCTTCACCCACAACAAACATTTTCATGATTATACAGGATAATATCTTAAGATCAATTAACAACCTACTTAACAATCATCTGTTAAACTTCTTAGTTGTTGCTTTAATATCTATCATTAGAAATAATGCTGAAATAAGCATTATATACAATATATAAGCCATCTCAACTTTTCAATTATTTCCTGACAGTAGAACTGCTGGTCACTACTATGCTTGTACATTAGTCTTTTGGAAGGCTTTATTAATTTACATTCCCCATAGCTCCACATTCTCCACATTTACAGTACTCTTGACCAGTTTTTGCTTTTTAAATGTCTTTGCAATCTAACACGAGACTTGCTTAGGTTCTGGGAGATGAAACGTGTCTCCCAGTACCTAAGTGAGTTGTGTGTTACATTTCTCACAAATATCTCATGAGAAAGAGTGAAACATCTTCTATTTATTAAAAAGAAATACATCCAAAATAGAAATGAGGAAGTAAAACTCTCTTTCACAGATTACATAATCCTAGGTACACAAAGTCCCAAATAATCCACACAAAAATACCTACTAGAGTTAATAAACTAACTCAACAAAACTTCAAGGTAAAAGATAAACTTACAAATATCAGTCATGTTCCCACATACCAGCAATGAACAATCCAAAAAGTAAAAAACAAAAACAAAAACAAAAAAAAACAACCAAAAAAACTCCATTTATAATAGCATTCAAAAAATAAAATACCTAGGAGTGAATTTAACCAAGAAGTTAAAAGACTTGAACACTAAAAACTACCAATCATTGCTAGAAATAAATTAAGGACCTAAGTAAATAGAAAGATATTCATGGATGCATCCATTGAAACATAATATTGTTTCAATGACAAAGCAATCTACAGATTCAACACAATCCTTATCAAAATTCCAATGATCTTCTTATGAAGAAATTGAAATGTTGATCCTCACACTGTCGTAGAATTACAAAGGGTCCTGTATAGCAAATTACGGTCTTGAAAAGGAAGAAAAAAATTGGATGTTTTAGCTCAGGCTGCCACAACAAAATACCATAGACTGGATGGCTTAAACAGTAATTTATTTTCTCACAGTTCCAGAAGTTGGAAGTCCAAATTCAAGGTGCAGTATGGTCAAGTTGTGATGAGGGCTCTCTTCTTGCTGCCATCTCACTGTATCCTAACATTGCAGGTGAAGGGGAAGAGCAAGTCCTCTAGCATCTCTTCTTGTAAGGGCACTATGCCCATCATGAGGATCCTACCGTCATGACCTTATCCTAATTTAATTACCTTACAAAAGCCCCATCTCCAAATACTATCACATCATGGGTTAGGGTTTCAACATATGAATTTGACAGGAACATAATTTAGTCCAAAGTATTGGAGGATTAACACTTCCAAATTTCAAAACTTACTACAAAGCTACCGTAATCAAAATAGTACAGTACTGTCATGAAGATTGACACATAGACCAATAGAATATAATTTAGTCTGGAAATAAATCCATACAGTTACAGTCAGTTAATTCTCAATAAGGGTGCCAAGATCATTCAATGGGGAAAGGACAGTCTTCTCAAGAAATGGTGCTGGCATAATTGGATATCCAAATAAAACATAAAAATAACCTTGGATCATGTATTAGTTCATTTTTGTTGCCATAAAGTAATAGCTAAATAGCTAAAACTGGATAATTAAAAACAAGAGAATTGGCTTACAGTTCTGCAAGCTGTACAGGAAGGATAGAATCAGCCTTTGCTCATCTTCTGGTGAGGCCTCAAGGAGCTTACAATCATGGCAAAATGCAAAGTGGGAGTTGGTGTGTCACATGGAGAGAGGGAGAGAAAGAGAAGGAGGGAGAAGATGCCAGGCTCTTTCAAACAACCAGATCTTGCATGAGCTCACAGAGTGAGAACTCAGTCATTACCATGAGGACAACACCAAGCCATTCATCATGGATCTGCCCGCATGACCCAAACACATCCCACTAGGGTCACTTCCAACATCAGAGGTCACATTTCAACATGAGATTTGTAGAAGACAAAGCATCCAAATCATATCAGACCACTACTCACACCCTATATATAAAAATTAACTCAAAATGAATCAATGACCTACACATAAGAGATAAAAATACAAAACTCAGAAGAGACAAATCTTCATGACAGTGAGTTTGTGGGTGAATTCTTAGATATGACACCAAGAGCACAAGAAAAATACATTGGACTTCACCAGAATTTAAAAATTTTGTTCACTAAATGACATTATCAAGAAGATAAAAAGACAATCTATGCTAGAAAAAAGAATATTTGCAAATAATAAATCTGATATAGTTCTAATATCCAAAATATAAAAGGAACAACTATGTCTCAACGACAAAGATAAAACAATCTAAGTTTAAAATGGCACAAGACTTAAATGTACAAATTTCTCCAAAGATATACAAATAGCCAATAAGCAAATTAAAAGAGCTACAACATCACTATTTATCAGGGAAATACAAATCAGCACCACAATGAGATACCACTTTAAACTCTCTGAGATGGTTAGCATAAAAATAAAAGTGTTGGTGAGAAAATGGAAAAATTGGAAACTTCATACATTGTGGTGATAATGTAAAGCGGTTCCGCCAACTGTGGAAAACATTTTGGCAGTTCTTCAAAAGGTTGAACATAGAATTACCATATGTTCCACCAATTCAATTTCTAGATATATGTCCAGAAGAATTAAAGACAGGTATTCAATAACTGCATGTACATGCATGGTCAAAACAGTATTATTCATAGTAACCAAAGATTGGAAAAAACACAAATATCAATGGATAAATGGAGAAACAAATTTTGGTATATAAATATAATGAAATATTATTCATCCATAAAAAGTAATAAAGAGCTGACATGTGCCATAATATGGATAAATCTAGAGAACATTATGCTGAGTGAAAGAAGGCAGACACAAAAAGTCACATATTATATGATTCCATTTGTATAAAATATTCAGTATAGGGCAATGGAAAAGAACTGCTTAAAGGGACCAGGACTTTCTTTTGGGGTGATAAAAATGTTTTGGAATGAGATAAATGTGATGGATACACAACGTTGTGAAGGTACTAAATTCCACATCACTGTTCACTTTAAAATAATTAATTTTATGTTACATCAATTTCACCTAATTTTTGTGAAAAGGAATGAGGGAATTAAGCTTTGAGAAATTATTCCTTAGGCAAAAGTATAAGAGGTGAGGGATTTGGGTTCCATCATTGCTCCCTCTGCTCACTATGGTCCAATCAAACTGGTTTTCATTCAGCTTCTTGAACACAAATACTTCTTTTCATAGGTAAGGCCCTTGTAGATACTGTTTCCTATACGTGAGAATGCTTCATGATATTCTACACATAACTAGAACCTTCTCATCTTTCAGGTCTCAACACAAAAATCACCCCCACAGAGAGGACTTCAGTGACAAGGCAATATAAAGTAGACCCAGCTCATCTGAAAGCATCCTTCCCAATATTTTATACATTTACTTATTTGCCTACTTATTATTTGTTGTCTCAACCAAATTATAAACTCTGTGATGAGAAGCATAATAGTACATACAGATACTTCATAAGCATTTGTTATATGAATGATAAATTGTATATATATTTATACACACACACACACACACACACACACACACCCCAAGTGAAATAAGATTGATACTAAGAGGTAGAATTGAGAATTTAATAGTTGAAAATCTTCATTTCCTCTGAATTAAAAATCAAATTCAATTACTTATGTAGGTAGAAACCTTCAAAAATCATTTTGAGTTTTCTTAGGGACCAAATTAATGTTGTCCTAAAGTCTTTTCATAGGAAGGTAAGATCCAAGGAATGAATAAGTTTGAGCTTCTACATGAAGTTTGGTGGGGAGGTACTTGTTTGTAAATATAGAGAAAGGGTGGTCAGAGGGGCTAAAAGGGAAAAGGGGTATAAGAATTCTTGGTAGCACCCACAGTAATGATTATCTCTTGGTAGGATAACTGCACTATTATTTTATTTTTATTGTTTCTGTTAATTTTGTATTTGTTTGATTTTTATTTAATATTTTTAGTCTATGACAAGGATTGATACAAAAGGCATATGTAATATTTTACATATATATAAGGGACAATATAAATATCCTTTACTTTTTTAAAAAATTAAATAAACATATAGAAGAGATAAGTTCAAATCAATATTTCGTTACCCCATCTCTTAACACCCCAGAAAGCAACCACTTAAAAAAATCTAAAAGAAAATTTTAGTCCTTTTAGTGATCTTCCATTACTCTAATATGATTTAACCCCTAATTCATGATCTACCAAGTTTAGAAGTTATCACTTAATTTCTGTCTACTCATCCATTCCTTCTTCAAATAAAATCACATCACTATTCTAGTTTTCCCACTGATCTGTGGAATTATAAATGATCAACTTAAATCTTCATTCCTTGTCCCATTTAACAAAGGTAGAATTTTGACTCCAACTTCATGAAAGGAAAACGTTAACCTATACCATTCCTGCCTCCTCTAGCTAACTAATATCTATCCACCATACTTTTATCTTTACATGCTCAAAGTTAATAATTTACATTTTGTCCAATAATCACAATAAAGTGTTTCTCACCTTTTCAATAGCTTGACCTTAAAAGTTGAAAAACAATGTCATAGGGATATATTTTATAAATAACTCAGCATCTATTCTGCCCTTTTAGTAACAGAGAGATTTTTAGTTATTTTTCCCAGCAGTCCTTCCATGTAGAAAGGTAAAATTTAAGTGAAATTGTCACGCCTTCTAAAGAAGAAATGACAACTGAGAAGTTCCCATTAAGAAAGAAAATAAAATATACTTTCCTTCCTGATTAGGGGGAGCAGAAAGAGAGAACGAGAAATGTTCAGGTAGTGTATTTGTCCATTTTCACACTGCTATAAAGAACTACCTGAAACTGGGTAATTTATTAAGAAAAGAGGTTTAACTGACTCATGGTTGCAATGGCTTAACAGGAAGCATGACAGGGAGGCTGCAGGAAACTTAACAATTATGGGAGACGGCCAAGGAGAAACAAGCATGTCTTACCATGGCAGAGCAGGAGGGAGAGAGAGCAAGTGGGGAAGTGCCACACACTTTTAAACCATCAGATCTCTTGATAACTCACTCACTATCAGAACAACAAGGGAAATCTGCCCCTATGAGGCAAACACCTACTACCAGGCCTCCTCAACATGAGATTTGGGTGGGAATGCAAATCCAAACCATATCAGGTAGTAAGCTACAGAGTCTGAGTTATCACCCCTTACCCATCTCCATATTCTCACCTGCATATTTCACTGTGTCAAAATCCCAGATTGAGGAGTATATAAAAGCAGACCGATTGAATAGGAATGTTTCCCCTGAAATGTACATTGCCAACCCTGTTATCTTTTTTTCTTTCATTTGTATACTAATTTATGAAAAATTAGTATTTCTCTCACTTCCAAAGCTGCAACTATGGACAATTTCAGCTCATTAGAGAAGTCCTGGATTCCATTTGGTGCTGTTGATGCTAGTTAGTATCACAGTAAAATGTCTAAGCAGAAGGTCTGAAGACGGGCGCACAGAGCTCTGCCCTCATTCCACTTAGCGTCTCAGGCTGGGAGGATATATTTGCGCCTTAAATGTTTGATAGGAACAAGTAGTAAGTGATAAAGATAGATGAAAAAAGCATCATCAAAGGGATAAATTAAAAATTTTAAGATACAGAAAGCTTTATTCATATTTTTTACAAGTTAAATTCAAAGTTTTGCATTGTTTTATTCCCTAATAAAAGTAAATATACTTTCTGTATAAGCTCCCATTGACTGCTAACATTCTTTTAAAAATACATTTTTAGACAATACATAAAACATCAGTGAACACCAAGAAACTCAATTTTGTACCATCAATGAATAAATGGATAAAGAATTTCTGGTACACACACATAGAATATGATTCAGCAATAAAAATGAAAATTCTACCATTTGTGACAATATGGATGAAACCTGAAGGCATTATGCTAAGTGAAATGTCAGATGTACAAAGGGAAATTCTGTATTTTCTCATTTACATGTGGAATCTATAAAGGTCAAACTGTAGAAGCCAAGAGTAAATGGTAGTTAGCAGGGACTGAGGTGTGGAGTAAATGGAGAAATGTTTGTCAAAGGACATCAACTTTAGTAAGACAAGTTTTGGAGAGGCAATGTACTGCATGAGGACTATATTCAACACTACTCTATTGGATATGTTTTCACCAGAAAAAAGGAAAACGAAACAAAACAAAAGTGATATCTAAGTGAGGAGATAGATGTTAACTGACTTGATTGTGGTAGTCATTTCAAAATATATGTGAACATCAAATCATCAAATACAATGTAATTTGTCAATACAAGGTGTAAAATAAAATTTTGAAGAACAAAAAAATCAATTTTTCTGGCCACATTACTTTCATGCAAAATATTCAAATTGGCATTTTATGATAGAATTTTATATTTTTATTGTTGAATGATAAGGGGCAAAGTCACACTCCTTTAAACCACAAAATTGCCATATACAAAGATTTTTTAGGGAAGATAATTTTTAAACACGAGTCATCATTATTTATGAGATATAGCCAAAGAAAATGTGAAGTTTTGAATATTTTAATAGAAAAGAATAAAAATAAATCAATTGAACATTCAACTTAAGTTAGAAAAAAATAAAATAAAGATAAAAGAAATAATTAGGAGACAAAAGTAGTAATCAATAAATTAGAATATATCTTATCAAAGATTAAATCTGAGGTCAGATTTTATTAAAATTATAGAATATACCAATTTTGGGGAAATCTAGTTAAAAACAGACATAAAAACACAAATAAATTATACTAAGAACATATAAATAGCTACATATACAGACATTGCATATATTTTCAAAACTATGAGAATTTAACATGTGACAAATGTTAATAACACTGACAAATCTCTATGAAATAGTCAAAGACCAGGAAAAATCAAAGAGTCCAAACTGACTCAAGAAAAAATAGGAAACATGAATAGTTGTAGGGCAATGAGCATGTTTTTAAATGCCTTTTAAATCTTCTGCTTCCAAAAACAGCATCTGGCCCTGATATTGGCATAATTTCTAAGAATGAAATTATAAATTATTATTTTGGTGTTGATACTGTTCCAAAGCACAGAGTTCTACATCATAAATATATAAAAGTTTTACTTGCCAAATAAATAAATAAAATCGATGTTTTAAATACTACCCGAAACTTAAAAGCTTGACAAAGTTAATAAACACACAGATTAATTATAATGTAACCTAAATTATACTTGGTTAAGCTCTATGAACTTGCTAATGCATTTCTTTTACCTACTGTTATGAAAAATAATAGGGTTTGAGATAATTAAACATAAATTCAGATATCCTAATTAAATGTTAGCAAATAAAACCAGCAGCATATTCATATTCAAAGAGTAATATAATTTTTATAATGGTACTTTTCGATTTTACCAATTTACAAAGAACATCAAGCTTTTAGGTAAACTGATAAAATAAAAACAAAAATTTTTAATGCTAAACATTTCAATAAATAGCAACATATTAATAAAAAAGGAAAAATATTTTTATTAAATTCAGGAATAAGACAAGAGGTTTACTATGAACCCTATTCTTTAAAATTCTTCTGAAATTGCTAGTCATTGAAATGAGAAACAATAGCAGAAATGTGGCATAAATTTTTTAACCAGATAATTTTTTATTATTTTAGATAAAATGGTTAACTTAAAATGAAAAAAATACATAAATTATATTTAATAAATTTAACAAAATGAATGAATATTGCTCTCTTACACTGTATACAAATAACAGCATTTACAGTTTACCTCTAATTTTTCTAATATTCACTTAGAACATGTAAATCAAAACATCTTGGCTGGGCACGGTGACTCATGCCTGTAATCCCAGCACTCTGGGAGGCCGAGGCAGACAGATCACCAGGTCAGGAGACGGAGACCATCCTGACCAACATGGTGAAATCCCATCTCTACTAAAAATACAAAAATTAGCTGGGCATGGTGGTGTGCGCTTGTAATTCCAGCTACTTGGGAGGCTGAGGCAGGAGAATCGCTTGAAACCTGGAGGTGGAGGTTTCAGTGAGCCAATATCATGCCACTGCACTCCAGCCTGGTGACAGAATGAGACTCCATCTCAAAAACAAAACAAAAGAAAACAACAACAAAAATCTTGTTCACATCATCAAAAAACTCAATACTAAAAATTAACTTAATAAATGTGTTAATTATAGGAAGAAAGCTATACAAGTATAAGCTCCAAAATGAATAAAGAGGAAGATATAGTTAGGAAATGGACAAACTATCCAGAATTGAATTCACTTAAAAGACAGGCAGACAAAATAAATGGAGGTGGATATGTCACAATAACTCTAGCTAAAAACAGTATTAGGAGCATGGATGGTTAGCCTTTAAATCTCAGTAATACACTTTTTTACTCAAGATAATTTAATAATGTTTTAAGGGTTATAAGTTCTAATAACAGTTAAATAATTATGAAAGTGATCACCTTTCATAATCATTTTTCTTTCTTTAATTAGGAATTTTATGATTTTAAAATTGGTAATTTTAAAATATACTACATTAATTGGAGATGTGCTAGGACTCACACATATTTTGCTTTTATAGTGTTCCATGAGCACTTACAAATAAAGTATAGTCCCTTTTGTGGGGGCATAGTGTTTAGTATAATCAATTGTAGTTATTCTAGTTAATTATATTTTTTGTTTCTCAAACTCTTACCTACTCTTGGGCCATTTAAAATGTCAAGGTCTGAGTGAGCTGAAATAAAGCCTCTATCTCTAACGTGTTTCTATTTTTCTTACATTTTTGTAGCTCTTGGTTTAATAAGTGTTGGTACTATGATAAACTCATGATATCATTCCTGTTTATTGCATCCACTATCATTTTATGTGGTACTCTTCATCTCATTTGTTATCTTCTTCCTGAATTAGATTTTGTCTTATGTAATTTCACATCTACTCCTTTCTGTTCAGTTGCATTTACCTGATATTCATTTGTCTGTAGATGTGTGTTCAAATTTTTCAATAACTTTTAGGTATATCTTGAATATAATACAAATTTTTTTTGACTTTGGAAACCATATATTTTTCTTTATATAGGTGCACTTAACATATTAGAATTTATTAATATGACAGATGTGTCTAGCCTTAATTCTATCATATTGTCTACAATCTTAAAATGTATGGTCCATATTTTTTTTACTTTGTTTCATGTTGATATTTCATATGGTGATTTTATGATATTTACTTTTTATTCTGGTGCCTAACCTCACAAAAGCAGTATTATATAAAGCACAAGTTTTTAATTATTGAGTGCCCATTGAAATCTTACTGTTGGTAATGATGCTATTGAACATTTCCATTTCCAGCTTCTCATAATTTTTAGTAGCCAATTTTCTTTGACTAGTCTCTTTGTTTATTTAAGTATTCTTATTTTTTCTACATATTTTATTTAAGTATTCTTATATTTATTTACAATACTTTTTATTTAGATCATATCTTTTAAACCCCAGGTATGAAAGCTGAAATCAGGATATTTATATTCCTTCCACACTTTCTTTCCTTTTTTCCCTCCTAACTGTACATACATATGTAATATAGTTATAGTTTATGTAGTATACATACATATACTTACATTCATATTATCAGACTGTATAACATATATTCTATTCCATAGCCAAGTCTGTCAGATTTATTTTAGTTTTAATAATTAGATGGGTTCATTGCTTAGCACTATTTATTAGCAAAAGGTTTTGTTTTGTTTTGTCATTTCCCATTTAAATTTCATTCCCTCACAGACTTTAGTGTGGTTTCTCAGTTTATTTATTTATTTATTTATTTATTGAGACAGAATTTTGTTCTATCACCCAAGGTAGAGTGTAGCGGCACAATCACAGGTCACTGCAGCCTCAAATTCCCAGGCTCAAGAGATCCTCCCACCTCAGCCTTCAGCCTTCAGAGTAGCTGGGATTACAGGCATGAGCCACCACGCTGGGCTAATTTTTAAAACTTTTTGTAGAGACAGGGTCTCACTATGTTGTCCAGGCTGGTCTTGAACTCCTGAGCTCACGTGATTCTCCTGCCTTGGCCTCTCAAAGTGCTGGGATTACAGAGTCATTGCTCCTGGTCCCTCACAGTTTTATCAACAAAGACAAAATGTTATTTAACATTTGTACAATTGCTTACATTCAATGAGCAAAGATTAGATGCTATTTTCATGTGTTACACTAAAATTAATTTTAGGCTTATTGTATTAGAGACAAATATAAAACACCGTTAAGTTTTACATCTTAAAAATATATAATTCAATATTTATTGAACCCATGTATTTCATAGATTTCATAAAATATATCACAATGTTAAATCTTGATAGCTATTATATAAAAATAAAAAATGTTTCTGTGTTAGAAACCCCTTACATATAGCTTAGATATTTCAGGTAGAAGAAATAATTTGAACAAAGATATGAAACTATTAATGGTAAGAATATTATAGTTGGAAACTTCAAAACAGATTTTCCAGATGTTATGTACTCTAAAAGTTCCAAAATGCAGAAGTGAACAGCCATCAATAAAGTGGGTCGAATATCTTGAAAATGAAAAAAAGAAGGAAGGAAGGGAGGAAGGGAGGAAGGGAGGAAGGGAGGCAGGAGGGAGGAGGGAGGGCAGAGGGGGGAAGGAGGGGCTTTCATATCTGGGGTTTAAAAGATATGATCTAAATAAAAAATATTGTATAGAAATGTAGGAATACTTAAATAAACTGTGTAGAAAAATAAGAATACTTAAATAAACAAAGAGACTAATCAAAGAAAATTGGCTCCTAAAAATTATGAGAAGCTGGAAATGGAAATGTTCAGTCTCATCATTACTAATGGTAAGGTTTCAAAGGACACTCTCAATAACTAAAAACTTGTGCTTTATATAATGCTACTTTTGTGAAGTTAGGCACCAGAATAAAAAGTAAATACTATAAAATCATCATATGAGGGAGGATGGGAGGGAGGGAGGGAGGGAGGAAGGAAGGAAGGAAGGAAGGGAGGAAGGAAGGAAGGAAGGAAGGAAGGAAATAAATTGTAGAATATTTGGAGGAATTTGGATAGAAATAAAAGTCAGTTCTTAAGAATGGGATAATTTAGAAGTAAATATGAACATATTATTAACCAGCTGATTACAGGATCATTAGAATGTTGCATCTTAGCATGTTTTGATTTTCAAAACTTACCTAGTTATCCAAGATTTTTTTTTCCATACTCAAGATTTGAACATTGTCTTGTAAATCTGCCAAATCCCAAAAACCATTCCCACCAGTTTCTTACAGACCTCCTCATAAGAGATACTCATAACCCATAATAACATTCTTGTTTACTAAACAACTAAGCCCAAAGAAAAAATACACATTGGAGATTTCTCCCTGAAACTCTTCTCCTGTATGAAAACTGAAGGAGAGGTTTTCCAAATAATTATATTGATGAGATAAGCAATAATGATAAATATGTTCATATATTCTATTTTTAAAAAATGATGCAATTTTTGGCTCAGAATCCACCACCCCAACCATGAAGACACAAGGCAGTTTTCACCCAAACAAAAGAAAAGTGTGAAAGGAAACAGAGCTTGAAAAGTTACATTACAAAGATGCTGATTGCACAGAAGTGCCCAGGGTCAACAGAACTCACTGGCCTGCAACTGCTGAAGACAAAGTAGTTTAATTTGTAGAAAACCATTACACTGTCCATATTGCAAAGGCAAAACAACTGCCAACAATGGAAAATTCTCCAGGCCATGGCCCTAGCTACTGTTCAGAATACAGGCTGTCACCTAATCAATGTGTATGACTGCGGGTCACCAATCTGTCTTCCTAACCAGGCAAGCAGCTGTACTATGAAAAGCAACATCGTAAAAATAAACATGGATGATATAGTTTATCTGTAGGATGAAATTGGCACCAAATATCTAACTCAAACTTTTCACCATCTTTAACATCTACACTAGGGATGCCACACTCTTCCAGTTATATCAGGGGCCAAGAGGCCACTTTGCCTTCCCATGTTATAATAATAGAATGTTACCTCAAAATTGCAAAACATTTTAAAGCTTATCTTATTCTGGGAAGCAATTACTCTTATTTCCTCACAATGAATTTAGCGTTCATGATACAGAACATTTAATTATAGCAGCAGTAACCCATTTGAAATAGAAGTTTAATATCTGCTTTTTTAAAAATTTTATGACAAGCTAGAGCATCTTGAAGATGTTTTTTTGTTGTTGTTTTTTTTTCCCCAGAAGATTGAAACAATTCCTCAAATGACTTTGAGTCTTCTGTTAGGAAAAAGGCACTTATATAGGCTTGGGGGGAAAAGTACTTAAACAGTGGCTTCAATTTTATTTTGCCAGATAATGATATAAACTGCAACATATCAGAGAGGATAATTAGCTTCTAGGCTTTCACCAAAACCTCATGAACTTAAATCAGATCTTAGTGTCTCTAGCCTACATCTGATCATCCTACTGGACATGCAGAAAATTGCTGAAAGACAAAGATATATGGTTGTGAGGCTTTAAAGTCCTTATAACACAGACACATATCATGCAGATTTTGACATACTTCCCAGGATACCAAAGATGAACTGCCATGAAATATACAGCTCTCATAGAAATAAGCTCCAATTAGCAATTTCATGATTAATATACCTGACTTAGAAAAACATATTAACCCAATTGTTTGCATAGAAGTTTAATTTTATTTCCCCCCCGGGGACTAACATCTCCCAGGAATGAAAGTTCCACATAAAAAGCAAATTAATAATTTTTCTATAGTACATTGTTTTAAAAAATGTTAAATTTTAAGTGTTTTATTTAGCAATCTCAAATAATTGTTCACTTGTTTTCCATCCAGATCAAAAGTATTTTAAATTATATTAGCTTCTAAAACAAAAGTTTTATAGCAAAACAAGCAAACAAGAAGAAAGCAAAACTTATCAAACAAGCACATTAAAAAATAGCCATTATCCTAAGTGAAACACCCAGAAACAGAAAGTCATTTGCTTTTCTCACTTATAAGTGGGCGCCAACCAGTGTGTACACATGTACACAGAGTGTGCAATGATAGACCTTGGAGACTTGGAAGGGCAGGAGGGTGAGGCCAGTGAATGATGAAAAATGACTTTATGGGTACCACGCACATTATTCAGGTGACAGATACGCTAAAAGCCCAGCCTTCACCACTACACAGTATATCCATGTAACAAAATTGCCTTTGTACCTCTTACATTTATACAAATAGAAAAGTAGGAAGAAAGATTACTAACGTTAAATCATGACTATTACACACTTTGCATCTTCTGATCAATTCACTTAAAAAAGGCTAATGTTGGCCGGGCGCAGTGGCTGCAGCCTGTAATCCCAGCACTTTGGGAGGCCGAGAGGGGCGGATCACGAGGTCAGGAGATCGAGACCATCCTGGCCGACACGGTGAAACCCCGTCTCTACTAAAAAATACAAAAAACTAGCCGGGCGAGGTGGCGGGCGCCTGTAGTCCCAGCTACTCGGGAGGCTGAGGCAGGAGAATGGCGTGAACCGGGAGGCGGAGCTTGCAGTGAGCTGAGATCCGGCCACTGCACTCCAGCCTGGGCGACAGAGCGAGACTCCGTCTCAAAAAAAAAAAAAAAAAAAAAAAAAAAAGGCTAATGTTGAGATTTTTTAGTTACTTTGAAATATTGGTTTTTCTTTTCTCTGCTTTTTGACTTCAAAATGAGAGATAAAAGATAATAACATTCACTTTAAAAACGTACTCTGCTTTAAAAAAACAAGTAACCCAAAAGTAAATTACTGACTTTTGTATGAGAAGGTGTTAACATGCACCAAACTTTCGATATTAAAACAATATTGTATAATAAAACAAGACACTGCTAACAGGTTACTAAATAGAAGCCAGATAGCAGATTTTCAAAGACAGTCTTAAAGAACACAGCTAGGCCATCTAGGATCTCCAAAAGAAGTACCAGACTCAAGGGATAATCCTTTCACAAGGAGAACTTGCTTAACAATCAAAAACCTTAAAATAGTTTGTGCCTGGCCAGGCCAGCTACATAATTTGTGGGACTCAGTGCAAAATAAAAATGTGAGGACTTTTGTTCAAACATCGGGGGGGGGGGGGGGGAAAGACTTTATCCTTTCTGTTACTATTTCTCAACCTGTCTTGGTTCTTTTTTATTTGCTCTTCAAAGTTGCATTCCCTCAAGCATGATGGCATTCCTGGTGCAAGAGCAGACCCTCACAGGCACCCAGGACCCCTCCCGGTGACTCAGTACTCAGCATCCATGGGCACAATCACCGCCCTCTCTATGCCCGTGCCCAGGCCCCTCAAGGGTTGGAGAGTGGCAGAAGTCTCTGGGCTGGAGCGGAGAGCAGTCAGCTGAGAACTTACCTCAGGGAGAGGGAGTGGGAGGCAGGGTACCCTATATGAGCTGAGACTCCAGGTCTCAATTGTCCCATGGGACTTCAAATACAAAACAGAATTCCAAAGATAAAATGTTTCAACATGTTGAGATAGTGACCGCAAACATTAAAGTCCAAGCCCTTCTGACTGCGTGTGCCTCACTGGCCCTGTGTGACTGCAAGGTTCATACTGCTAAGGAGTATACTACGTTGTCCACACTTATGAGAGGTCAGCCCTGTACTTGTGACCAGGGTTTCTTAATCTCAGTGATATTAGCATTTTGGACCAGAGACTTTTTTTGGGGGGGTTAGGCGGTGCTGTCCTGTGCAATGTAGGACTTTTAGTGGCATCTTTTGTCTTTGCTTATTAGATACCTGCCCTGTGTGACAGCCATGTCTAGGAACATTGCCCAGAGTCTCCAGGGGGAAAGTTGTCCCTAGTTCAGAATCAGTGCCCTAGATTAATATCCATCTACACAAACACAGGCTGATACCCATGCACTTCAAATAGTCCCCTACCGCTATATATAGAAGAGAGAGATTCCAAAAGGTAAAATTAACTTTATGATAATCATTTGGCAGTTATCAGTTAAAGAAACGAAAGGCATCAAAAGATGAATTTTTTGTGCTCAGGTTAACTCCTTACCAAGCCATCTCCCACCTGAGGCCAGAAACAGCGGTCTCATTCAAGCAGGAGTGTTTAGGAGACAGGCTCAAAGGATATATTTAATGTCCTTCAAAGATATAGAGGCCCGTTACTACTTTATTCATCTTTTATTTACTCTGGGACAGAACCACATCTAGTAATTTTTTCCAAAGTTGTGTCTTGGGAGCTATTGCTTGAACTTTGAAGGTTTTGTGGAGATGGCAGTAAGGGAAGATCAGATGGCATTAGGAGCTCTTAGAAAGCCTTGTTGGAAACATACAGGATCAGATGAAAAATATTTTCACCCATCACCTTCTGTGGTTGCCATACTGATTTTTAATATGTTATGTCTTTATATATTTATGTCCATTGCATCTTCCTAATTTTAAGAATCCAAATTTCAGTATAACGGCTTGATATGGTCAGCAGCTTCTTATATCATCTTTGCTTTCTCTCCAATGCCTTCCTAGTCCCCCTTCCTCACCATTCTACCTTTTCCTCTACCATCCACCCCTTTTAGACTCTGTTCTTCCGCTACAGCCACTCTTCCTTCTTCAGGGCCAAATGAGGTCATATTTCCTGATGAAAGGGTAGTACGTACTGGAGGGCAAAAGGACAAAGTCTATTATCCATTCCAGTCTTATGTCTCCTATTTCCTTACACGAGCCCATGGGCTGACCAAGCTGCACTTAGTTGCACCTATTCGTACCATCTTATTCTTCTTCATGATGTTCCCATGTCAATGGCTTACCTCTATGTCTGTTTAAAATCTTATTCTTTAAGATCCAGATCAAATGCATCTTCCTCTAGAAACCTTCCCTGACCATTCCATTCCCCAGTAATGGCTTTCTCAATTTCATGAACAGGTGTTATGGGGCATGCTTCCTAGCACATGGCAGTCAGTCAATTATCATCTATAGAAAAAAAATACAGCTCACATTTTAAGTCGGTGTTATATGTTATAATGTTATTTTTTGTCATCCTTTCAAACTCTGTTATTAAACTCTTGAGAGCAGAAGCTTTCCCCCCATGCTGAATGAAGAATGAATGAATGAATGAATGAATGAATGAATGCATAATGGGTTACTACTTTAATCCTATTCTTCTACTCTGTTCCCTTCTCATTCTGTAGCAGACATTACCAAGGAGCATTTACTCTTTTTCTCATAACCTGTGTCAATCCTTAAATTCAGCTCTTCCAATGCCCTCTAGATAGTTTCCCCAGTCAAAGAAGAAATTGAGAGCATTGACATTTTTCTCACTGCTTCCTGCCGAAATATTGACTATCTGTCAGTTCTTGGATTGTGTTATATTGGCTTAATAATCACCCAACTGGGGGCTATTTCTCTATGTTTCATAGTACAAATAGCACACGGCAGGCACTGAATATTGTGATTATTATTGTCACAAAAGGAGCACAGTCCCCTATATTCTTATGACAAAATTAAGAAGCATAAAAGAATTGTTTCTGTCAAGCCAGGAGCAAACTGAGAATAATTTTTTTTTGTTGTAAGTATTCAGGTAAATCTGATTTGCACAAATTATTATTAACAAATGTTTTGTTAGTTCATTTTATCCTTTATCGTAAGAAGATAAAATATTTGGTATAAACCTGTTTAAAAATTATGCATAAGGAAAAATTTAGGATGTAATGGTGAGTATAAAAGAGAATGTTCAAAAATGCACATACAAGTGATTTAAACTGCATAAAGATTAAAGAAAGATGAAAAAGAATTCAATTAATATAGAAGAATGATTGTCTCTGGCTAAAGAGAGGTTTAACAGTGAGGGATTTTTCCTGTTTATATATACTTTCTTGTATTTTCTAAAGTTTTCTTCAAGAATCATGTGTTTTGTTATCAGGAAAAAAAAAAATGACCAAATGTAACAAGTTTGAAAAATCATGACTAATAGGAGATGTAATAGGATTTTTTTGGTTTTGGTCTCAAAATTATTCTTACATCCCCAAAGCTAAAGACCACAGATGCTGGGACCACACACGCTCTTCCAAATAAAGAGATTACCAGATATTTCTTAAGGACTTGCTCAGAACCAGCAGAACAGCTCTGCTACCCAAAACATCACCATCATTCAGCACCACCACCACCCTAACCCAGCTTACAAAGATCACTAGAACAATCGTTCGTCATTTTAGATTTGTCCACTCAGGGGCTTACTGCTGCGACTTTCTCCTTCTGTCTAAATCAAGCAAATGGTTCTGCAAAAGAAGCCCTCATCAAAAAACACAGATGTTTACAAGAAGGGGAAAAGAAAATCTCATTTTTTCGGTTGGATATATATTTACACACTGGCTTTGCTTCTTTCTGCCTTTGCCCATACAAACAGGAACAAAGGAACTGCAGAGATGACAAGAAGGAGAAAGAAAGTAGCTGCTGATCTGTCTGAGTTCCTACTCCTTGGCTTGGTAACAGTGGATGACTCCCCACTGTTCAAGTGAACTCTAATAAACTAGTGAAGCTTGAGCTGCTTCCCAGGCAAAGATCCCAATATCAAAGCATGTTACATGGAGTATTATCAGGATTTCTTACTGAAAGAAGATGAGGACATGTTGAAACTCAGAAGACATTCCCAGGTGAGGACTTCTGAGGGACTCATGTGAATTAGCCAGAAGAGGATTACCACAGTAGCAGTTCAGTAAGGGAATTTTGCTTTTTTTTTTTTCTATCTATCATCCCAGGCTCTGATACTGTGAAGGAGAAATGGAGATCCAGAATGGTCTGTTGAATAAATGGTTATCAATGCTGAGAAACAAGCCATTATAAACTTAAGAGGCTTAAAAGAATAACTGTTTTACTTTCTCTGTCTCGTGTTTTTCTGTGAGTTTACTGTGCTAATCCGGGGAGTCCTTCTGGTCTCACTTGGGTCCTTCTTTGAGATTACAGTCTAGGATTTGGAGCTGGAGTCACTTGGAGGCTCAAAGGGGACACTGGGCCTTTCTTCTTTTCTTATAGTCTCAGGACCTCACCTCTCCACATGGTCTATCCAGCATGAGCAAGTAAGTGTTTCATGAGGAAGAGATCAGAAACCTCAGTCCTCTTGAAGACCAGGCCCAGAACTGGTATGGAGTTACTTCTACCACAGCATAATGGCTAAAGTGGTTACACAGCCTGCCCTGATTCAAAGTAAGGGTAGAAATAAGCCCCTCCTCATGATTCAGGGGCGACAAATGCTTTATGATCATCATTAATCCATCAAAGATGAGAAGGAAACCAGGACAGAAAGGAAAACCTCAGTGGACCAAGCATCCCTTCTCAAGACTGATTCCTAGGGCGAAGTGCAAGACAAACATAGGGAGACATAGAGTTCTACATTGGATATGAAATTGAATTTAACTTGAATCAAATTGGACTGAACAAGATTTGTATACTTGAACACATTTAGAGAGCTATGGGATCAGTCCTTCTTATCATTTACAAATAAAAGGAACATGATTGGACCCAGGGATAGAATGATAAAATTACCTTATACTTGTACCAAAAGAATAGTGCTTATTCAATTCAATAGAACTGTTACTTTCAAATGCTAATTGAGCCTGGACAACGGAAAAGGAAATTTTTCACATAGAAAGTAGCCTGAATGATTTAACTTATATGCACTTGTAACTTTTCTTTATAAGCTGTTCATTTGTTGCATACTAATTAGTGCTTACCAAATGCCAGATGCTGTGCCAGGTTAGATTTTGAGCTTACTTTATAGTGTGAGAGCCTTTTCCACCTGGGTTTACAGATACCAGAAACAAACTTTTTTCATATCTTTGAAGCTGATGATAATCCCAGGACTGTGAAACAACATAGCATGGGCTTGTGACTGGCCAAATGTAGTCTCTCTGGCATTTGAGTTGCTGGCTACTTCAGGGTGCCAAAACCCTTCTTTGGCTATTGACTCAACTATATATGAAACCTTCTTGGAATATGATAATATATAGGCAAACACCAGATACTGTTTTCATGATTCAGAAGTTATTAATAGCAGGCCCCCCCAGAGTTTTCCCAAAGCTCATGCAGTTTTCTTGGAATCTCCTAGATTCAGACTGCACCATCAGGGATGAGGGAGGGAAGTGATGAGTCTTACACACTGCAAGCTATATGTGAAATAATCTCTCTATTCCCTCAAGGAGATACTCTTTTTTGACAAATCTTTAAGATGCAAGAAAAGAGATACTTCTTTCAAAATATCTTTGTATGGAGCAGAAGAAATCAATATATAAAGGCATACTACTCCTTAGATATATATTACTCCTTCGATACATTAATTCCAAAGGGAATTAATTTGTATAAGAGGGCTTCACTGAAATAAGTCACGCAGAGTATTAGTCCCAGTGATATTTCATTGCGCATGTGCCATAAAAATTCTCATATTGCACTGAATTGTTGAACTCACCCCAGATTTAATTATGTAATTTCCCAAAGTTTTGGGAATAATAGTCACATATCAATAAATTCAAAATCAATCTTCTTCCAGCATGAATCGGGTAACCTTGGATATAAAAGTAGAAAGAAGAACAATATCTTTATGAGAAAACTACAAGGCAGGCAATTTACACATTACTGCAATGAGAGAGAAAGACCTAATTGTGCATGTTGTTTTATTATAAAACAGATGCATATTCTGTATTTATAATTACAAAATATTTTTTAAAAAATCTTAAACACTGAAAGGTTATTGTTTCTTGTTTTGTTTTGTTTTGCTTGATAAATCACTTGGAGGCAAAACCTAATCTGAATTAATGAAGGTAATTTACAATTCTTAGTCATCATATGTAGACAAAATACTTTCACCATAAAGATAGTAATGTGTTTGATTACAGGCCCTTGACTTCACTTAGGGTATTACAGTATATAAGACATATACACCCTACTATCTTCCTAAAATCCAAAATATGCTGAATTTCAAAATCCATATGACATCAAAGGTAATGAACAAAAAATTATGGACCAGTTTGGGATCTTTAAGTCACTTATATTAAAAGATATGTTCCATTTCTAATAAAGGTAATAAAGCACTGGAGAAAACTCTTATTTTCCCATTCTGTTAGTGAACACTTTTCTATTACTTTTCATATCTCATGCTTTTTTAGAGTCAGTTCTACATTTTTGTTGGTATAAAGGCAAACAAAAAGTGTTCTGTTATTGGTAAGCTCACTAGCCATTGACTAAAACACAAAATTTTCAAAGTACATATGACACCTCAAAAGCCCTAGGTAAGAAAGCATAGTTATTACTTGATACCAGAGTATTTGTAACGTGAAACACTTATGATCTTACAAAAGCATAATAAATTGGACTTTATTTGTGATAGAATCAGCTGTCTGTCTCTTCACACTGAGGATAGAACAACATTTTAAGATTAATCAGCTGAGTTAGTAAAAATAAAATGACAGAGAATGAACAAAAATTGTAAGCATTTAGGGGTTCAGACTGAAAAAAAAAATTGCGAGAAAGCAGTCAACCTTATGCCACGCTAACTAAACCTCCATTTATTAGAATATTTGTAATCTCCACAAATCAAAGAATAATTTGGGTCTCAAAGGAAATGTTCAACAGAAATAGTCAAACTTGAGCAGAAGGAAAAGAAAGTTATAACAGTTAATATAGACCATATTATAATTATGAATGTATTTTATTTCTTGGAACACTTGACCTACCTTTGATCACTGTAGGAGAATTATAAGATATGCAAGATATGTAATTATAAGATATGTAAAGTACATGGTATGGTTCTGCCTATGTTAGCTTTGTCTTATCATTCTAGTAATTAATATTAGAATATCCAGCCTCTGAAAATTAAAACTGAATGTTCAAAGAACTTTCAAATAATTGTATATAATTTAGACATATTAATGAGACCAGAAAAAATTGGAGGAAAGGATTTTTTAATACTAGTTTGTTTTTCTTTTAACAGGAATAATTAATTTAAAATTAATAAATTAAAATTTAAAAATAATAAATTAAAATTGATTATGGAATTTTTCTTTAAAAATTAAATTAAATACTGTTAAGGAAAGTAGATGTGTCAATTAAGGAAAATTGGAGGAAAAAAAGAAAATGAAACAAGCAGAAACAGTGACGAAACAGCAGAAATCTTTATGTGTCCTGAAAGACAAGAGGATGGACTGGAAGAAGAGCGGTCATGACATTTTCCATTCAGAACAGATGGACCAGGAAGACTCCACCAGCACAGGCAGCATCAAAGGAAACAAATACCACACCAGGATGGGCACTGAATTTTGAAGAGACTGAGTATTGCATGCTTTCAATCTCAAAGGCACTCAAGCAGGAGAGAATTGCCATCAATTCACTCCAATCAGTGTGACATTTTGGCACAGCAGAAATCCACCCAACATGGAGGTCCAAAATTTGTACATAAGCTCTTTTAAGATTGTATGGGGTACTATGCAACATGAGAACCAGAGAATGTTGGAAACCCGTTAAACAAATGAAATTAGGTGTGAAAAAGCTAAATATCATCTTGAGGTACCAGAGATCAGAACACATTTTTCAAACCTAAAATGAGTTTTCTACTTCTTGCTCTGTCTTCCAGGTCCAGGGAAAAGAATGTGCTTAAAGGTGCTTTTCCAAGTTTATATCTTAATTAATACAGACCACTGAGGCTTGTAAATCATTTTCTGAATGTGTTCTTGGAAAATTATTGTGTCATTTTAATAATATGAGTGACAGTAAGAAACTTTGGGTTTGTCTTCCCTTTGGACAAGAACTTACCTATTTTCATGATCTTTTTGCCTTTATTTCTACCTGTAAAAAATATCGTAATAGAAACTAGTTAGATAAAAATTACCACTGTGCATAATGAGTGTATAAGGTGACGTCCAAGAAACTAAAGAAAATAAAACACTTTTTGGACTGCAAACATTTCTATTACATCTTGGAGACAAACTACAAATTCAAAGATGTGACCTCTTATGAGACACTTGGAATGATATGCAGTTTGTATTTAACCTTTCCTCTTGAAGCCTGTCAGAATGCAGTGAGAACCAAACTACACCCAACAGTGATTAAGGCAAGTGGCATTCATTCACTCACCTAAACAAAGCTCCTCGACAAATGACAGACTCAAGTTTATTCTAACACTGGCAAAACATGAAGTGTTTAAATGATCAACAGTAAATTCACTTTCTCTCTCTCTAGCTCTCTCTCTGTTTCACAGCAAGCAATCAGCATTTTCTATAATGTATAAACACCAGAATCACTCATTCTTTATGTAGATAACATTTTCTATTTCTTTTTTAAGTTTGCTTTTATTTTTAATTTGCACATGATAATTGTACATATTTATGGGGTGCAATGTAATGTTTCCATACATACATGCATACATTCTATAATGATCAAATCAGAGTAATTCGCAAAATACTAACAAATGGATTTTGACAACATATTCAAAAGATCATTTACCATAATCAAGTGAGATTCATCCCAGGGATGCAAGGATGGCTCAACATACCAAATCAATAAACATGTTACATCACATTAACCAAGTGAAGGACAAAAACCATATGATCTTTTCAATAGATGCAAAAAAAAAAAAAAAGCCTTTGAAAAAAATTAAACTTCCCTTCATGATAAAAACCCTCAACAAATTAGGCATAGAAGGTACATCTTCAACACAATAAAATCTATATGTGACAAACCCATAGCTAGCATCATAATGAATAGGGAAAAGTTTAAAGCTTTTTCTCTAACATCTAGAACAAGACAGGATGCCCACTTTTACCACTTATTTTCAACATAATACTGGAAGTTTTAGTCAGAGCAATTAAGTAAAAGAAAGAAAAGGCACTCAAATTGGAAAGGAAGAAGTGAAATTGTCCTCGTTTGCAGATGACATGATCTTATATATAGAAAAACTTGTGTAGTTTACAAAAAAAACCTGATAGAATAAATTTAGTAAGGTTACAGGATACAAAATCAGCATATGAAATCAGTAGTGTTGCTATATGCTAATATTGAACTACTGGAAAAATAAATCAATGAACCATTTTACTAACAATATTTACAAAATAAAAGGCCTAGGAGTAAACTTAACCAAAAAGGTGAAAGATGTCTACACTGAAAATTATAAAATATTTTGAAAGAAATGAAAAAAGATACAAATAAATGGAAACATATCTTGCATTCATGAATTAAAATAATATTGTTAATATGTCCATGCTACTTAAAGTGATCTACAGATTCAATGCACTCTGCATCAAAATACCAATGTCATACTTCACAGAAATAGAAGAAAACAATCCTAAAATTCGTATGGAACCACAAAGTCCCCCAACAGCCAAAGAAATCTTGAGTTAAGAGAACAAAGCTGGAGGCCTCATACTCCCTGACTTTAAAACATGCTACAAAGCCATGGTAACCAAAACATCATGGTAGTGGCTTAAACACAGACACATAGATCAATGGAATAGAATAGAGAACCTAGAAATAAATGTACACACATACAGGCAACAACCTCATTTTCAACAAAGGTTCTAAGAACACCATCAGGGAAAGAACAGTCACTTCAATAAATGTTGCTGGGAAAATTGAATAACCACATGCAGAAGAATGAAACTAGACCCATATCTCTCACCATATACAAAAAAAAAATCAACTCAAAATGGACTAAAGATTTAAATGTAAGAATGGAAACTATAAAATTACTAAAAGAAATCATAGGGGAAATACTTTCGGACATTGGTATGGGCAAAAATTTTCTGTTTCTTTCCACACACATACCAATGTGATCTTCTCAAAACATCATGTAGATCATGTCATTTTACAGCACTAAACGCTTCCAGGCCCCATGTATCCTGATTAATGTAAAATCCTCAACGTGACCTATAAGGCCTTTGTAGACTCATCTGTGTTTCTTAAACACATCCTCAACCCAGAGATTCTAAGAAGGGAATTCCTACCACCTGGTCCTTGAGTGACATGAATGATCCCTAGCTAAGCCATTTCCCAGCAGCCTTAGCAGCTCCTCAGTAGCCTCGTCCTCTTTGTTTGATGTCACAAATCTGAAAGAAAGTTGCTTTACAAATACCACTGATGCTAGATTATACAGCTTAGACCAGGGCAAATGAAATCTTTTCTCATATGTTTTTACCACTTCATCACCTAAGACAACCAACACCAAAGACTCAGGCATTGTCAGGATTCTGGTTTCTGAAAGTAAAAAATGCACACAAGCATCACACTTACAGGAAGCAATAATCATGAGCAGTCACTGTTCATACAGAAAATTTTGTTTAAAACATTAATAACTATACTAATTGTATATATAAATATTTGGTAGATCAAAGAGCATTTATATGTTGCAAATAAATGTAAGTATAAAATAAATGCATGCTCACTTAGCATAATTATGGCCCTAGGCATCAGTAGATACAAATCTTCCTTCTGTATACAAATTTTCCTAGGTTACATGAATTAGAAACTTTTGTTTTTCAAAACGTTTTACTGACTATTCTACTGATAATGAAATTCACCAAAAATATAGGTTACATGAAAAAATTCTAGGGTCATGGAACTTTGAACTCAAATCCTATTATTTGGTTTCATTCTAATTGTCCACATCAGGATTCTGGCAGTAAGCATATGAAACACATATATAGATTAATTGAATAATGTTTAATAAGGAGAGGTTTATATGTGCAGGCAAGTTTCAGGGAAACTGACAGGCAGAGCTAGCTTCATGGACTTCTGATCTCTACAGCTGCATGATTTTTGTGTTTAAGGGCCCTGCACTTGGTTTAATACTCCACTGTCGCCATCTTGAAATTCTAAATTTTTTTTTAACAAGGACCCCAACATTTTTATTTACACTAGGCCCCATAAATTATTCAGCCAGCCCTGTCAATAGGAAGTGTTGGAGCACGAGAAGTAATTCTGTTCCATACAGATTGCCTTTCAATTCAAGACTGCAAGGTTAACTCTTCCCTGTGTTTCCAGCCTGCCTACATACTCTGCAGATTTTGGACATGGCAACCCTTAAAATCCTGTGAGGAAATTTCTTAAAATAAAACCAAAAATTGACTTCTAAAAAATAAAAATAAATCTCTCTCTGTTCTCTCTGTCTCTCCATATATATACATATATACACACACACACATATGTATTATATATCTATACACACATACATATGTATTATACATATATACATACACATGTATTATACATATATATACTTAAATCTATCTACAGCTATACTTATATATCTGTAGATATCTATATATTTATATAAGTATTCATATTCATACATACACACATATATACATACTACATATATAATACACATACATACATACACACACACATACAGGCACACACACACACACAGGGGAGGGGGGGGGAGAGAGAGAGAGAGAGAGCGAATAGGGGGAGAGAAATTACTTTATCATTCCTGAACTGAAAGGGGCAAGAAACAAGAAACTAAAGAAATAACTTATCAGAGAGAGAGATCCAGAAAAATAAATATCCCAGATCTTTCTCTGCTCCACCTGGCAATTTCCCTCCTGGATCCTCTCTTTGTATCAAGAAAATTGGAAGCCAGAGGGCAACAGAATTCATTCATGTAACCCACAAATGTCAGCTTCTTGAGGCCAAGCACCAAATGGAGAAAGGTGGTAATAAATCTAGAAGGCAAAACTACAGTATTAAGCATCCTAATATGATTTTCTAAACGCAAAGTTACAGACAATTTCTAGCACAAGAAGTGCATACCTATGAGTACAATGGCTGCTTCCTCATATGACCTGCTTTCAGCTCCATGAGATACAGTTGCTATTCCCTTTACACAGATGTAGAAAAAGAGACCTAAAAAGTTGAAGTAAAATACCCCAAATCTTACAGGTAATAAAATGGCAGAGCTAGGGTTCATATGTTAGTGTGATTCCCGGAGGCAGTGGTCCTGGCTACTTCCTAAACTGATGTATGTGTTTTTTCTTTGTTGCACACTTATATTTAATACACTCCCTCACACAAATTATTCAAAATATTTCCAATGTCTTCCTTTATATCTCACAGTCAACTTATATCCAACCCAAACAATCTTGTTGTCCCAGATCGTTCTCCTTGTAGGAAATAATCTCTGTTGAAATGAACCTAACAGCATCATCCTGGAAAGCAGGAAGAGCTTTTCACAAATTACACATATCCACAGTCTGCAGCAGACTCCATGAAATATTTTTATATGTTGTTTTTTGTATTTAGTTTGTTTAATCTACCATCTGAGTATTTTTAGAAGTATGTAAGAATAATAGATTCTTTTTTTCACCATCTTTGGCAAGTCTCACAGCATAAGTAGTTGACAAATCAACATGTCGTGAATAAACTTTCCCATAGTTCAAGAATCTGGTATATTTGATCATTTCCAACAGGAGACCTGAACATGAAGAGAAACTTAACCTGGTTTTAGACCTACTCACCAGGGTAGAAAAAGTACCAGGTGCTGACTCAGCTGCAAGTTCTGACAGGAGGTTAAATAGGACAGGCAAGCAGAGTCTAATCTCTGATTATAGTCTATGCAAATCTCCAGCAAGTGGGGCTCTAAGACCAAAGACAATTCAAGATCAAATGTAGAAGCTGGACATGGCAGGATCACTGAAGTTCCAGCAGACACAGTCAGCAGCAAAGGTAGCTATCAGGGGTGGCAGAGTTCCATCTAATGGCCATAGTTCAGGGTCAGAACACCCCATTCAGGAGTGAAAATAATAAGAGCAGATCAGGGTCCATAAACAGAAATTGCCCTGCATACTAAACAGGTTACTACAAGAGAAGTACAAATGTAACAACTAAGTCATAGAAACAAGGAACAAGGTAGAAGCAGATTTGCCCAACTAAGGCCTCATACAAAATACTCACAACGAGGATTAACAGTGAGCACAGACATGGCAACCATTCTCTGATGATGCCTGATTCAAGATGAATCAGACTGGAACAGCTGACGGAGGCAGAGACTGAGGACCAGACTGAATTCCACAAACGCAGGCAGCCTGTATTTCAAATATCAGACAGTATTTATTTTTAAATTTAGGTGCAAAGCAGAATCCGATTTGGAGCAGTAATATGCTCTAGGCTATAAACTCATTGACTCATTCGGAGCATATATTATCTTTTGTTTTTGAGCTCTAAAGCCCCAATCAGTTCAAATCTTCTTAGTCAAAGTAAAAAGGAACTTGATAGAGGCTAGATAGAATGTAACTTTAAACCAAGGGACTTCTATCCACTTTTGTTCTTAAATTTTTCAGAAAGTATGAGCTTTATATAATTTATAAAATTTCATACAATTATGAAGTTTCATGTACAAACTTTCTACAAGTTTTATGTAATCCATTATGTTTACTATGGGGACAGGAGGCTATATATATATACAGAGTCTTACAAGTGAATATGTGAGTTACTTTCTCAGTCAAGTAGCAGTTTGGTTATTGGCCTGCTACACTTATGCAGGAGCACTTATATATCAAGACTTTCTAAGTTATAACTAGGTAAGCTATTGTTTATCTATTTATGCATCTTTTATTTAAGCAGCAATTTATACATCCAAAGAAACTGATGAAAATGGCATAGGTGACAAAAGAAAGAGATAAAATTTTGTGACAGGTCAAAGAGGATGAGGATGTCCCTTGTGCAGAGCATAGACTATTGAGCTGGATAAATTTTTTAATTCACTGCTCTCTATTTTTTTTTTAATTTTTGAATACCTCATGTAAGACTTTTACCCTTACTTTGTTTATTGCCATTTTTAATCTTCATAATTTTGACAAAAGCTGGGTGTATTACCAAATGAGGCAGACTACTTCACAGAATGATTAGGAAATAAGGCAGTCAAAGCAAACTCTGCTATAACCAATGTTATCCCAATGTGTGCATGCCCAAGGCATTCTTAATAAGCAACATCAAAGGCTTCACACTATACAGAAAACAGATTTTATGAAAATAGTCTAGCCAAATTAATACACAAGCAAACAACAACAACAACAAAATCTAAGCCCCTGAGAGCAGGAAGAAACTCAATATTCAAGTTGTTAAAATACGTTAACTAAAATAAAATGTCCAGTTTTTTTAACAACAACAAAAATATAATACATGCAAAAAACAAAAACAAACAAAAAAAAATGTAACCCATGAACAGGAAAAAAAAAAAAGCAAGTAATACAAACTATCTGCGAGAGGGCCCAGATGTCTGATTTAACAGTCAAAGACTTCAAAACAGCTATTACAGAAATCTTTAAAGAACCAAAGAAATCTATGCTTAAAGAATTAAAGCAATTTTGGCAATATCTTCTCAAATATAAACAAATAATAAATAAAAAGTATTTTAAAGAACGAAATGTAACTTCTGGAGTGATAAGTATAATAACTAAAATGAAAATTCACTAGAAGGGCTCAACAGGAAATTTGAAATGGAAGAAGAAAAGAACAGCAAACTTGATGATCAATCAATAGATATTGTGTAGTAAGAAGCAAAGACAGAAAAAGAATGAAGAAAAGTGAACAAAGAAGCAGAAAAAAAATGTGGGACATCATAAGTGCAGCAATATACACATACTTTAAAGTACCAGGAGGAGAGGTGAGAAAGAAGCATAAAATATATTTTAAATTATAATACCTAATAATTTTCAAAACGTGTTGAAAATCATTAATTTGTCATGAACTAGCACATTCCTTTATACATCTAAAGCTCAGGACCAGGCTCAGTGGCTCTTACCTGTAATCTCAACACTTTGATGGGCTGAGGTGGGAGGATTGCTGGAGTTCAGGAGTTGGAGACCAACCTGAGCAACACAGGGAGACCCCCATCTCTACCAAAAATTAAAAAAAAAAAAAATTAGCCCAGCATGGTAGTACACGCCTGCGGTCCCAGCTACTAGGGAGTTTGATGCGGGAGGATCGCTTGACTGTGGAAGGTCAAGGCTGCAGTAAGCCATGATTGTACTACTGCACTCCAGCCTGGGTGACAAAGCGAGACCCTGTCTCAAAAACAAACAAACAAAAAAGTAAAATTCAACAAACTCCAAGTAGGATTAACACAGAGATCGACACCCAAAAGCATGATAGTTAAGATGTTGAAAGCTAAATGCAAAGATAAAATTTTGAAAGCAGCAAGAGAAAAATGACTCATCACAATGTAATTCCTATGAGGCTAATAGCTGACTTCTCATCAGATACAATAAAGGCTAGAATACAATGGAAAGACGTATCTGAAATGCTGAAAGAAAAGGGAGTGTCATCTGGCAACTCTATATCTAGCAAAACTATCTCAATGAAGCCAAAATGTAAACATTCACAGGTTGAAAACTGAAAGAATTTGTTGCTGGAAGAAACAAGAAATTGTAAGAAATAAGAAATGCAGAAATACTAAGAAATTTCTTTAGGCTAAAAGCAAGTGACCCCAGATAGTAATGTGAACCCACACATACACACAAAAAGAACAGTTAAGAGAATTACATGATTACAAAAGACAATCTAAATGCATATTTGTTATGCTTATTGCTTAATTGCTATTTAAAAGTTACATAAAATAATATATAAATAATCATGTTTTTGAACCTCTAACATATAAAAATCTAATATATTTGACAATAGCATTATTAAAAAAGTGAAAGGAAGCTAAGTTTTCTTGAAGTAAAAAATGCTACCATATAGTAACTAGAATCCAGGGTAACAAATAAAGAGAATATAACAAACTCTATAAACATACAATTGCTCTTTATTCTTTCCTTAACTTCTTTAGTAGTCATGGAAATATCTAAACTAATAATCATAACATGTATTTGGGGGTTTTTAATCTACAGTATCCCCCTGATCCAAGAAGGATATACTCCAGGACCCCTAGTGGATACCTGAAACTGTGTAATATTGAACCCTATATATACCATGTTTTTTCCTATATGTATACATTTATGATAAAGTTTAGCTTATACATTAGACATAGTGAGAGGTTAACAACAATAACTAATAATAAAACAATTATAACTATGGCAGCATCACTACCTATTTTTAAGTCAAACAAGTGTTACTTGAACACAAGCACTGCAATATTACCAGTGTCATAACCCAGACAGCTACTAAGTGACTAATGGACAGGTAGCATAGACAGCATGGATACAGTTGAAAAAGGAATGCTTCATGTTCCACTCAGGAAGGAGAAGGATGGAACAAGTTTCTATCATACTACTCAGAACCCAATGCAATGTAAAATTTATGAATTGTTTGTTTCTAGAATTTTTCATTTACTGTTTCAAGCCATAGTAGAATGTGAATAAGTAAAACCATGAAAAGCAAATCCACAAATAAGTGGGGACCATTTCACATATGTAATATTCATAATAATGATAATGATAACAAAAATGGCACAATAATAGCAGGAAAAAGAGAGGGAATAGAACTACAGTTGACTCTTGAACAATGAGAGAGTTAGAGGTGCCAACTCCAGCACAGTCAAAAACGTGTATAACTTTTGACTCCCCAAAAACTTAACTACTAATAGCATATTGTTGACCAAAAGCCTTATTAATGATATGGAAAATGTATTAACGCATATCTTATATATCACATATATTATATACTGTATTCTTACAATAAAGCTAGAAAAGAAACAATGTTATTAAGAAAATCACAAGGAAGAGGAAATACATTTACAGTTCAATAAGTGGAATTGGATCATCAAAAAGGTTCTCATCCTCATCATCTCCAAGTTGAGCAGGTTGAGAATTAAGAAGAAGCAAAAGTATTGGTCCTGCTCTCTCAGAGGTAGCAGAGGTGGAAGAAACTCTGTGTATCAATAGACATGCAGTTCAAATTTGTGATGTTCAGGAGTCAACTTTATACAGGAATAATATTTTATATCCCATTGAAATTAATTTTGTATAAATCTGAAGTAAATTTGGATAAGATGTGAATGGCACACTATAGGGAAACTCTTAAAACATTTAAGTGAAAAATAAACAGTTAAAATGTTACACAGAAAATATTTACTTAATGTAAAAGAAGGTAGTAGAGGAATAGAGGTAGAAAAAAGATGTGAGACATAGAAAATAAAAAGTAAATGGCAGATGCAAATCTAACTATATCTATGATAACATTAAATGTGACTAGAATAATCAATCCAATTAAAAGGTAGAGCTTTGAAGAATGGATATGAAATAAGGTCCAAGGATATTCTGCCTGAAGGAACACACCTTGATCTGTTATTGCAGGAAGTCCAACAATACAATGATTGCAAGCACAGACTCAGGAGACTGATGTCTATGTAGGACTCCAGATCTACTACTTTCTAGCTGTGCAACTTTTGGTCAGTTAAAACTCTGACTCAGTTTCCTCACTTGCAAATAAGATGAAAATAAAACTATCAATCTCATAAGATTGTTGAAAGGATTAAATGAATTATTATACTTGTACATGGCACAGAGTAAGTGCCATAAATGTTAGATATTTGTATAACATTACTATCTTTTGGTGGCCTGGCATACAGGTAGAGGGCTTAGGATTAGAAGAGAATCTTGCCTTCATATCTCAGCAGATGAGGTCACTAAAGAGAGATCAGGAAAAGATTACAGGTCTAGGATATAACCTATTCCCAAGTCTTACCAGAAAATACATATGGCAGGTTCCTCTTGCCATAGGAAGTGGTAGTTAAGTTAAATTTTGAGCTGATAGGCCCTATCAGTGAGTTGCACATGATCATTATAATTATCTCATGAAAATATCTGGACTACCTCTTACAACAAAGGTTAAGTGGTTCTAATATTATGTGCTTGAATAAAGAAGCCTAGCCTTACTTTGATTGTGTGATTGATGATTTCATATAACCTAAGAATGCAAAGACTGGTCAGATGGCAATTCAGTCTGACCAACTTGTTATGTATGCAGAAAATAGAGGCTATAATTTCAACAAACTGCATATTTTAAAGATTGCTAGCTGTGTTTATTCAATAGCATGTAGATTCAAATTAATAGAACCCATTCATATCCCACCCCATATGAGAGAGCCTACAGAAAGAACGAACCAACAGAATCCAATTCCCCTTTCTCCTGTCGTTGGGGTGTTCCCCGGCATCCTTCAAAATAAATCTCAAGAACTTTGGACTTACCGACTTTCTAATATCTAAATTGTGGAAGAAGACATTGAAAATGAATTCCCAAGGCAAGGTTAATATTTCCATTGGCTTGGATGTAAGAAGTATTAAGACTCCTCAAAATAAAAGGCATATAAACTCAACTGTGTAAAAAATGTTTAGAAAAAAATTACATTTGCTCAAATCAATGAATATTAGAGAGTTCTTGTTAATGAAATAATTGTCATCATCCTCTGTCACTTTACAATGGTGTGTACAAAATCAGGAAAAATATACATATGGACTCTATTTTACTCTGAATAACTGCCCTACAGTGGATCAGAAAACTATATTCAGGACAAATTAAATCACTTACTAAAGAGTCACTGTTTTTAATATTAAACTTGAATGAGCATGATTGTTACTTACTGATGCAAAGTAAACACTACCTTCACATACCCTTTAAAGCTTAACTAATTTGAAATGATTCTCCCCTAATTTCAGGTGATTAAAGATATAACATGTAAAGGGTTTCAATAATTAGATGGTATAATTGTTTTCACCAGGGTTATGGACAAACTTGACCATAACTCATTATGGTACTGATCTAGAAATTTTGAGAAATGTGAGCTTGAAATAACTATCTGATAAAAGTAGAGTATGCTAGACTTTCTTGAAGATAGAGAGATATATATGGTAAACACCAACTCTGAAAATATATTAATTAGCATCCATTGTAATTAATTAACAATCACTTGAACTGAAAACTTTCTTAGTATTAAATGTTTATTTTAGAAGTCTTATGACTCAAGTTCACCATGTTAATCCAGGGACACGTAAGCAAACAAAAGAAAGTCTCAGGACAACATGATGATTACTGCTTTTGTGGACAAGAGTTTATCTGAGGATCACCCCAAAATTTGTGAATACTGGTAAGTTTTAGGAATATGTATATTGGATGTTTGGGATTTTCTTAACTATGGATAACAATCCACTTAATTTTTGGTTGATCAGTTATACTCTAGATGCACTAGGACAAGGAAAACGGTCCAAGCACCTGCTATAATTTTCTTATTAGTTATTGTTACACACATGCAGTTCATTAAAGGCATATTCAAGGGCTCTTTGGATTTTTCAAGAGGTAGGATATATTACTTACAGAAATGTGGCCAAGAGATTTTAGACAGTTAACTATGTGATAATCATATATGCATCATAGAGGAAGATTGAAGAGAAAGTTGCAAAAAGCTGACCTAAACTAAGGAGACAGATTTTTTTAAGTATATAACTAGGAGAAGAATCAGGACTTTCTCCAAGGATAAATTAAAATTGTGTTGCTGAAAATGAATGAATTTACCAATAGAGAAGAGCAGACTAATAAATAAACCAAGAGTTGGTTCTTTGCAGAGAAATTACCTGCTAAATTATTAGCTAACCTATTCAAATATCAAAATGAAAACTCCAATACAATATATAAAAATAAGAATGTGCGAATGACCAAAGGCACAGGACATTAAAATAATTGTGAGATTAATTTGTTTGTATGTTTAGAAGTAAATTTGGAAATCTAAGTAAAATAAGTTTTTTTTCCCCTTGTGAAAATGTTAAATATGCTCATTACCTTCATAAAATTATCAAGGAACTATTACCTTCAAACATACACCAATCAATTTATAGAATAAGTCTGCCAAATTAATGTGGAAAGGAAGAGGAAAATCTCTGTCGTTGTTACTGCTTCATTTGTGAACTGTCTGGATTCAAAACCTGTCTTCAACTAGCTTTTCACTGGAGTTATTAGATTGATGCAAAAGTAATTGAGGTTTCTGCCATTAAAAGTAATGTACTTGGCCAGTCATGGTGGCTCAATCCTGTAATCCCAGGACTTTGGGAGGCTGAGGCCAGCAAATCACTGGAGGTCAGGAGTTTGAGACCAGCCTGGCCAACATGGTGAAAATCTGTCTACTAAAAATACAAAAATTAGCTGGGCATGGTGGCACATGCCTGGAATCCCGCTACTCGGGAAGTTGCTGGGGGAAAATTGCTTGAACCCAGGAGGTGGAGGTTGCAGTGAGTAGAGATCATGCCACTGCACTCCAGTCTGGGAGACAGAGCAATAATCCATCTCAAAAAACAAAACAAAACAAAACAAGTAATGGCAATATTTAACTTCCCTCTGCTTCTTTTTTACAATTTGCAAAATGAGAATGGTAATAGTATTTTCTTTATAAGTCTATCATGAGGATTAAAGCAGTTAATATTGATGAAGCATTTAGAACAGTGCCAGATACATAATGCTATATATAAGCTTTTATTAAACAAAATAATATTTAACAAGCACACATATTTTAAAACCACAGATAAATCTAACTTACAAATATTAATGGAAACATTACAAATAAACATTCATAGAACTATTTCATCAATGCAATGAACAAATAATACACAGTAAAAAACAGGTCATATGCCAAGAATGTCATAATAGTCTAGTAATATTAAATTTAAATATTAAATCATATAGTAATTTCCATGGATATTGAAAAAGCAGTGAATAAAAATATATTTATTCCAACTGAAAACTTCAAATAAAATATGAAGACTATACACTACTTTGTATATGTATTTATGAATCTTGCACTACTTTTAATTGCCAAACAATAAAAGTAAAGTTGGAAACAAAAGAAAGATATTGTTCTGGAGATACCAGTTGATGGAATTAGAATTGAAAAAAAAATAAGTATACAATTTTAAAATGGATATACATAATTATTTTTTAGAAATGATACAACTGTATAACCAAAAAAAAAAAAATACAACTTAAAATATATTTCCAAAAAGATAAAAACAGTCATAAACACATGAGAGAATAAGACATGTGCTTGTCTTAACTTTTTCATAAGCCTTTGATTGAAGGACCCAGCTGGGGTGGGGTGCTTAGGCAACTGCAGCAAAGTGACCTCAATGATGTTTATCTCTGTTTTTAAGGCTACTTTCTCCTGCGGAAGTTTTCTAAAACTAGTGACCAGAGCAAACAAGAAGTAAAAAATGAGAGGGCGGGAAATAGAGACTTTCCTTCCAACTTTGAAAACAATTTATTTGACCGTAGGTAAGTTAGAAATTGAACCTCTCCAGGATTCTATCCTCATCTGAGGGTAAGAAGATGAAGATATGATGCTATCAGTCCTCACATTCCATTTCATACAGTCATAGGAGAGACAAAAATTCGTATTTTTTAAATTCTGTAACACTGAAAACCATTTGGATCTATAACAGAAGTTCATTGTAGGAATAATCAGTGTCTTTAATGTGTAGGGAGCATATGAAGATGAAACAAGTTTACCAAAATGTTGATAATTGTTGAATCTGGGTTATGGGTAAATGGAGGTTCGTTACATTCTTCTCATCATTTTTGTTTATTTTTGAAATGTTTCATTATAAAAACTAATTTAAAACCAATATTATTTCAAAAATGTGGTTTTTCTCTATAATAACCACTTACGTAGAGGAAGGAGATTAAGCAATTTGAAAAGGGACAAGTAAAAATGTAAAATACAGTATTTAATATAATTTATTTTCTAAGAAATAGCACTACAGGCAACTGATATTTTCAAAGATTTTCTCAAAAAGTCTCTAGAGAAATAGACATTTAGCACAGAAGAACTCCCTTTTGAACTAAGACAAAACTGCGATCTATGTAAAATTTATGACTTTTAGGAATCAAATCATTCTATATTTCAGTGTTCAGAGGAAACAGAAATAATATATTCCTTATGTTTTCTTTATGTTAACCATAGTTTTAAGAACAATGAGAACAGAAAAGTTATTTTGTTTCAATCACAAGCAAGATAAATTCTAATTTTATAAATTTCATGCTTGGGATTAGAGTTTTTTGCTACCATGAGTTATTTTCCAGTGTTACCCTGCATCTGGAATCACAAGAAAACCTTTAGCTGGACAGCTTCAATTTCTATATTAAACAAAGAAATAAAAGAAATATGGCTGGACGCAGTGGCTCAGGCCTGTAATCCCAGCACTTTGGGAGGCTGAGGCAGGCGAATCATCTGAGGTCAGGAGTTCAAGACCAGACTGGCCAACATGGTGAAAGACGGTCTCTGCTAAAAATATATAAATTAGCTGAGCATGGTGGTATGTGCCTGTAATCCCAGTTACTCAGGAGGCTGAAGCAGGAGAATCACTTGAACCTGGGAGGCGGAGACTGCAGTGAGCTGAGACCGCACCATGACACTCCAGCCTGGGTGACAGAGTGAGGCTCCATCTTAAAAAATTAGTTAGATAGATAGATAGATAGATAGATAGATAGATAGATAGATAGATAAATAGATAGAGATATGGAAAGTGGTAGTTCTTTGTCTTATTCTTATATTTTTAAGTGAACAAATGGTATCAAAAGCATACCTCAATCTTACATTAAAGAGAAATAAAACAGCGAAAATTTGTTGAGTACCTCCTCTATTTCCTAAAATATGTAAGCATCTATGGAAACTAAAAATGATAAAAAATGACTTCTCTCTCCACCTGGAAGGAATAACACAATCGTAGGTGAAACAATTTGAGAACAATTCTGTGCTAGAAAAAAATGGCACTTGTGCTAGCTGCAATGTGGATTCACAGAAGAGAGGTAATGAATGAGGTCAGGGAAAGAATGGTAAATAAGATTTATATGACTTGAGCTAGTCCTGGAAGAACAGGAAGATTTGAATGAGTAAAAGGGAAAGGAAGACAGGGTGTGGTTTTAAGATAAAAGGCAAGGAGTCTGATTTTTGCAGTTGCCCTGTGGAAATGTCTTATCTGAATTGTAGAATCTTTTAATGTAAAATGGGATTTTATAACAAGAATCAGTTCAGGCTATAAGTTAGCCTTTATACTTTAGAAAGATTATGGGCAACACTGGAAATTAGACACTGGTGTCAACTTGATGCAACAGCTACAGGAAATTTTTGTTAAGTTTTTAAGCATAGAAGCAATATTGAAAAAGAGAATTATTAGAAGATAATTTTGTTACTCTCTGCCAATTGGATTTTAAAATGAAAAGCTTAGGGTCAGAGAGACCTATGAGAAATTTGTTTTAGCATCTTAAATTTTAAGGTTGTAGTGGTTTTAAAATATGCTCCCAAATTCTTTAATACTCCTTCTGGCATGAAGTGGAGCCTAATTTCCCTCTCCATAAGTCATTTGCCTTGGAGATAGCTGTCACATCGCAAGCAGCACTTTGGAGGAGCTTACATAGGAGGAGTTGAGACTGGCCAACAGGCAGATAGAAAGTGAAGCCTCTACCCAACAGTCGTATGAGTGAGCACTCTTGAAGAATTTTCTTCCCTCCCCAGCTAAGCTTTCAGATGACTACACCTTCTGACAATATCCTGACTGCAACTTCATAAATGATTCTAAAACAGAACCAACTAACTAAGCCACTCCAGGGTTCCTGACACTGGAAATTGTGTGAGACAAATGTTTGTTCTCTTAGGCTATTAAGTTTTAGGGTAATTTATTACACAATAATAGAAACCAATAAGAGAATGAAGAGCTGAAAAAGCTAACAAGAAATTGATTGGTTTTTGTTGTTATCTGGTTTGGTTTCTAGTTTCTTTCTTTTATTATTTTTTACTTTTAAAGGAAAATGTAAGTATATGCACTATATGACAGTTTGACTATTTGAGTTAAGAAAAAAAGAAACTCAAATTATTGTTGTAGTATAGTAGCATCACTAAGGCTAGAAGGCTGTCTTCATAGACAGCATCGAATAAACGTATATAATCTTGCTTGTGAATTTCCTAGTTGACATACCCCACAATATGCAGTTTATTTACATCAGTTTCCTCTTATGTTGGTTGTTTCTTGATGATATACTATGTATCTTCATCCTAGTAATCAATCTCAAATACCAGTAATGGGTAATTTTAACCCTAGAATTAGCACCATGTAGTGTGTGTGATACGTATTCTTCCCTTACTGAAAAAAAACAAAAAAGGTTCTATGACTTTTTGTATGTGTGTATTCTGCAAAAGTGACTCACACGAACTGGTAAATGTAGTAAATGGACAATTCTATGGTAAGAACAAGTCTTTTTGCCTAATAATTACAATACATTAAGATTCTACTTTGAGAAAATGGAAGAATGGTGGTATTACTAACATAAATAAAATATTTAATATTACAACCAATTTTAAATGAGGAAGAAAAATTTGGATTAGATTCATGTTCCCCAAACAGTGTTCCTTAATATAGTAGTTCAAAAATATATTAATAGTCATTGCTTATAAATAGATTTCTCGGTCAAAATATTTAAGTAGCAGAACTCTGGCAAACACATGCTGATATGTGACAGACTTGATAATCCCCATATCAATTTTCATCATTTCAAACCTATACTAAATTTAGTTTCTGTCATGTAGATGGAAATAATATATAAAGAACACAAATTAAACCACAAATCTCCAGTAACAGTTTAAATTATATAATGATGCTCTAAAAAGTTATAATTATCTTTACCACCCAACTTAAAATGTGTAAAAAACATAAGACACTTGCTTTGTGAAATGGATTCATACATCTCTCCCTATCTTCCCTTAATACAATTGAATCTCAAAGTGAAAATAGCTGAAAGCCATTATTTTATTATTAATTCAATAATGTTCAAATGGCTTCCCTTTTACCTAGGAAAATATGAATTGTTTGGATTGTGGATAATTTTAAGTAGGAAAAAATTAGAAGGTATAGAGTTAATAGGCAAATGTGAACCTTACTATAATAGTCATTCCCCAGTATTCCCAAGATACAACAAAAAAATATAATTTTATATTGTCCATGATAAATAATTATATTACTGAGCAAGGCAGTACCTATCATTGTATACAATGAGCTAAAAGAAAGATGAGACATTTGCAATTATAGAAAATGTTTCAAAAAAGGTCTTGGGATGAGAAGTATTGTCCAACATGCACTGGTGTTGTATATAATGGAAAAATGTATCTATGCATTTTTCTACCCCTAAATGTCCAACTATGTGCATTTTATTCAAAATTATATTTAAAAAATTCTGGAAGATTTGAAGGTAGGATTGAAGACATATTTTCTATCACTGGTGTAGATCATGTAAGAGTAAAAAAAAAAAATTTGTTTCATTTAAAACTTTGCTCTGTTCAGTTGGGAATCTGTCTGGTCCTGTACTTTTTTTAGCTGGTAGGCTATTAATTATTGCCTCAATTTCAGAACTTGTTATAGTTCTATTCAGGGATTCAGCTTCTTCCTGGTTTAGTCTTGGGAGGGTGTATGTGTCTAGGAATTTATCCATTTCTTCTAGATTTTCTAGTTTATTTGCATAGAGGTGTTTATAGTATTCTCTGGTGGTAGTTTATATTTCTGTGGGATCGGTGGTGATATCCCCTTTATCATTTTTTATTGTGTCTATTTGATTCTTCTCTCTTTTCTTCTTTATTAGTCTTGCTAGTGGTCAATCGATTTTGTTGATCATTTCAACAAACCAGCTCCTGGATTCATTGATTTTTTGAAGGGTTTTATGTGTCTCTATCTCCTTCAGTTCTGCTCTGATCTTAATTAATTCTTGCCTTCTGTTAGCTATTAAATGTGTTTTCTCTTGCTTCTCTAGTTCTTTTAATTGTGATGTTAGGGTATCAATTTTAGATCTTTCCTGCTTTCTCTTGTGGGCATTTAGTGCTATAAATTTCCCTCTACACACTGCTTTAAATGTGTCCCAGAGATTCTGCTATGTTGTGTCTTTGTTCTCATTGGTTTCAAAGAACATCTTTACTTCTGCCTTCGTTATGTACCCGGTAGTTATTCAGGAGCAGGTTGTTCAGTTTCCATGTACTTGAGCTGTTTTGATTGAGTTTCTTAATCCTGAGTTCTAGTTTGATTGCACTGTGGTCTGAGAGACAGTTTGTTATAATTTCTGTTCTTTTATATTTGCTGAGGAGTGCTTTACTTCCTACTATATGGTCAATTTTGGAATAAGTGGATGTGGTGCTGAGAAGAATGTATATTCTGTTGATTTGGGGTGGAGAGTTCTGTAGATGTCTATTAAGTCCACTTGGTGCAGAGCTGAGTTCAATTCCCGGATATCCTTGTTAACTTTCTGTCTCGTTGATCTGTCTAATGTTGACAGAGGGGTGTTAAGGTCTCCTATTACTACTGTGTGGGAGTCTAAGTCTTTTTTTAGATCTCTAAGGACTTGCTTTATGAATCAGGGTGCTCCTGTGTTGGGTGCATATATATATTTAGGATAATTAGCTCTTCTTGTTGAATTGATCCCTTTACCATTATGTAATGGCCTTCTTTGTCTCTTTTGATCTTTGTTGGTTTAAAGTCTGTTTTATCAGAGACTAGGATTGCAATCCCTCTTTTTTTTTTTCCATTTGCTTGGTAGATCTTCCTCCATCCCTTTATTTTGAACCTATGTGTGTCTCTGCATGTGCCATGGGTCTCCTGAACACAGCACACCAATGGGTCTTGACTGTTTATCCAATTTGCCAGTCTGTGTCTTTTAATTGGAGAATTTAACCCATTTACATTTAAGGTTAATATTGTTATGTGTGAATTTAATCCTGTCATTATGATATTAGCTGGTTATTTTGTTCGTTAGTTGATGCAGTTTCTTCCTAACATTGATGGTCTTTACAATTTGGCATATTTTTGCAGTGGCTGGTACTGTTTGTTCCTTTCCACGTTTAGTGCTTCCTTCAGGAGCTCTTGTAAGGCAAGCCTGCTGGTGATAAAATCTCTCAGCATTTGCTTGTCTGTAAAGGATTTTATTTCTTCTTCACTTACGAAGCTTAGCTTGACTGGATATGAAATTCTGGGTTGAAAATTCTTCTCTTTAAGAAAGTTGAATATTGGCCCCCACTCTCTTCTGGCTTGTAGAGTTTCTGCTGAGAGATCTGCTGTTAGCCTGATGGGCTTCCCTTTGTGGGTAACCTGACATTTCTCTTTGACTGCCCTTAACATTTTTACCTTCATTTCAACTTTGGTGAATCTGACAATTATGTGTCTTGTGGAAAAAAAAAATAAAAATAAAAACTTTGCTCTGTTCTCATTATATTCTTGTACGTTTAGGTCATGATAGAAATAGGTATCTGAAAATTCACAGTATAGTATTTCTCTTCTTTTGTGAAGTTAAAATTTATCTTATAAATACCTGTAATTTTTTTTCCCAAAAATTATGGTAACAGATTTCTCTTAAAAGTTAGTTGCAAAGCAATGATTTGACATATACCATGCCAACACACAACTTTTTACAACTGGTCGTCAAGGTTTCTTTTATCATCATATAACAATAGGTAGTATTTTCAGATAAAATATGGGATATCCAGAAAATGTTTGGTATTGAATCAATAACAAATCCTTTTTGGTTATAAGTATGTCCCAAATAATATATAGAACACACTCCTCCTACCCCACAAAAATTTTTTGATCCATTGACCATAAACATAAGGGTTGATTTCTGGAAGTCGATTCTATTCCATTGATCCATATGTGTAGCCTATGCCAGAAGCATACTATCTTCTTTGCTGCAGCTTTGTAGTAAATTTCAAAATTGAGAAATGTGTCTGAGAACTTGGTAAGAATTAAGTTCATATAAGCATATTGATTAATTTGTATAAAAATTTGAGAAATATTTCCATTTTAGCAATATTAAATCTTCTAATCCCTTAATGTGGTAGGCAGAGAATAACACTTCAAAATTAATAGTATTCTAATTCCTGGAACCTGTGAATATGTTACCTTTCAGGATAATAGAAACTCTGCAGATGTGATTAAATTAAGAATATTGAAATGGGGGTATTATTCTGGACTATGCAGGTAGACCCATTATAATCACAAGGGTATTCATAAAGGAAAGAAGGTAAGAGACTCAAAGAAGAGATGAAAGATGAGGGAAAAAGCAAAGAAAAAAAAGCCTCCAAAAGGAATACAAATTTGCAGACCTATTTTAGACATCTAACTTTCAGAACAGTAAAATACTAAATTTGTGTTGTTTTAAGCCACTTAGTTTATGGTAATTTGTTATTGCAGTATTAGGAATCATACAACATTGTATGTCTTCTTATTTATTTACAACTTCCTTTTGTTTTGAAATTTGTAGTTTTCAATGTGACAAGGCTTGAACTTCCTTTTATAAATTTATTCTTAGTTTTTTTTTTAAGTTTTAAAATAAAATTTTCTATTTTATTTTTATTGCTTCTATAATATAAATACAATTGATTTTATATATTGGTCTTATATCTTGCAACCTTACTGAATTATTAGTTATAATTTTCTGTTGATTCCTTAAGATTTTCAATATACAATGCCATGCTATCTGTGATCAGGATAATTTTATTTCTTCCATTCCAATCTGAAAAGGAAGTTTTTTTTCTTTCAGCACTTATTTCATGGCCTAACATAAATATTCTGTTATTATGATCTAACATTCTCTAGGAGTACTAACATTCTTCCCCATCCTGAATAATATTCCATGTGTAATTGAGAAGAATGTATATTCTGCTCTAGTTGCATAGAGTGTTTTATAGACATCTGTCTGGTCTGGTTCATTAATAGTGTTGTTAAAGTCTTCTATCAAGTTATTGCTATTTTTGCCTAGTTGTCTTTACCTATTCTTAAAAGTAGAATATTGAAGTCTCCAGCTTCAATTCTGACAGCGTCATATATTTTGCAGTTCTGTTGTTAGGTACATATATGTTTATAATTACTGTACGCCTGATAGATTGTTTATCATTATAAAACATCCTTCTTTGTCACTAGTAACAATTTTGTCTTAAATCCTATTTTGTTTGATAATATAGCCACACCAGCTGTCCTCTGGGCACTGTTTGAATCGTATATTATTTTCTTTCTTTTTAATTTAAACCTATTATTCGTTTTCAATCTAAGGTTTGTCACTTACAGATAGCATGTAGTTCGATTACTTTTTAATAGAGTCTGAAAATCCCTGACATTTGACTGAAAGATTTTTACATTTGATATATTTACTGATAACGTATAATTTTTGTTGACCATTTTGCATTCATTTCCTCCATGTTTTATGTCTTCTTTTCTGTAATCATCTATTAGTTTTGCATTTAAATATTTAAATATTTTCTAGTATACCATTTTAGAGTATAGCTATTTCTTTTACTTTATTTTTAGTTACTCTCTTAATGGTTGCACTTGGATTATAACAGCTTAATTTTTTTAAAAATCTAGTTGAAATAAATACTAACTTAATTTCAAAATGTACAAAACTTTGCTTCAACAAGTTTTTCTTTCCTCCCCGTTTATGTATTATTATCATACAAATTATATCTTTAGGTAGTGTAAGATAATCAACACAGTTTTCTAATTATTGCTTTATGTAGTTTTCCTTTTAAAATAGGATAACAAAAGAGTTACAAACAAAAATGGATTTATACTATCTTTTATATTTCCCAATGTAGTTACCCTCCTGGAGCTCTTTACTTTGTCATATAAGTTTGTGTTACTATCTAGTCTCCTTTCATTTCAGTCTGAAGGACTCCCTTTAGCATTTCTTGTAAGGTGGGTTTACTAGCAACAAATTCTTTGTTTTAGGGAAGGGAGGTAGTTTGTTTCCTGAAGCTACTTTTGCTGCATATAAAATTATTAGGTGATAATCCTTTTCTTTCAGTACCTTGAATTTCTGGCTCTGTGGTAACTGACGAGAAGTCAGCTGTTTAGCTCACTGAAGAAATCTTATATGTAATGATTTGCTTTTCCCCCACTGCTTTCAAGATTCTTTGTCCTATTCTTTCAGCAGTTTGACTATGATATACCTAGGTGTAGATCTCTTTAATATAATCCTACTTGGAGTTTGTTGAGCTTCTCGGATATGCAAATAAATTATTAAAATAAAATTTGGAAAGTTTTCAGCCATGATTTCTTCCAGTATTCTTTCTACTTCCTCTCCTTCTCCTCTGCTTGTGAGCTTTCCAACATGCCTACACTGCATACATGGTGGTGTCCATAGGTCCCACCTATATAAAATAAATGAGCCATCATTTATTTTTCTTTCTATTCCTCAGACTAAATAATCTCTATTACTCTATCTTCATATTTGTTTATTCTTTTTTCTTTCTGTTAAATCTACTGTTGTGCCCTCTAGTCAATTTTTTGTCTTAGTAATTTATGTTAAAACTCCAGAATTTCTATTTATTTTTAAATAATTTACATCTGTTTTTGTTCAAATCTATTCAGTGAGAATACTCTAATAGCTTCTTTTAGTACTTGAGATATGTTGTACTTCGGTTATTTAAGCATATTTAAAATAGTCAAGTAACATCTAGTAAGTCAAATGTCTGAGCCTCCTCAGAAATAGTTTCTATTGACTATAATTTTTTTCTTTATGTATGGGTGATACTTTCCAGGTTTCATTTTTTGGTTTTCTTTTTCACATCTTGAAACTTTTTGTTGTAACCTGGACATCTAAATGTAATCAGAGCTCCTTTCCTGGGGTTGCTTGTTATTATTTGCTATTGTTGCCATTATTGGTGAGGATTTCCTCTTTAGGAATTTTTCTGGCTTACTTCTGTATAGTTTGTATTCATTTGCATGTATGGTCAGTAAATTATTTCTATTATATTAGCTCTGTTGCCTGCTAATGATCAGACACAGATTTTTTAAAGTAATGTGCATCAAGTCTCCCAGTCTTGCCGAGGGTCTGCCTGTGTATGTGAATTCTCTAGCAGTCAGTTTGCAACTTTAAAACAGTCACTGCTAGCACAGAGCCTCAAGACCAGCCCCAATAAGAGATCAGAGCCATCACAGGTCTTTCCAAGGTATGCACCCAGCCTTGCATACAAACATAAATAGATTCTCACAGAGATGTTGAAGACTTCCAAAGCCCATATGGACATTATATTCCTTCATTTTTCTTTTGACATTTTGGTCAGCCTCATGTGAGTCTCAAAAGGTAATGGTACTGTGGGCAGCTCTTAAACTATGACCACTGACTTTTTGACAATGTTTTTGATATAGGGCTTTTTGCATAGAACAAGTTCTGAATGAAATTAAATTAAGACGAACATTGAGAATGGAGCTTTTTAACAAATTGTCAGATGGATAAATATGGACAATTCTATGAGAATGGAAATTTTGAGGAGGTTCAAACCTGCTCTGCACCCTCCAGGAACTACTATTATGCTGGTTTTCACAGCTACTATAGTTGTGAACAGATTGGAAGTCTTTACTACACCACTCCACTTCAAAAGTGATTACTCAATCATTTTTTAAACATTAAGTTAAAAATTTCCTTAAAAATTAGATACACCTGGGCCAGGTGCGGTGGCTCACACCCGTAATCCCAGCCTGTAATCCTCAGGGGCCAAAGAGGGCAGATCATGAGGTCAAGAGATCGAGACCATCCTAGCCAACATGTGAAACCGCGTCTCTGCTAAAAATACAAAACTTGGCTTGGTGTGCTGGCGTGCACCTGTAGTCCAAGCTACTCAGTAGACTGAGGCAGGAGAATTGCTTGAACCCATGAGGCAGAGGTTGCAGTGAGCCAAGACTGAGCCACTGCACTCCAACCTTGTGACAGAGCGAGACTCTGTCTCAAAAAATAAAAATAAAAAATAAAAAAAATAAGAGGAGAAAGATGCATCTGTCTGCTGTCTGCAAGAGACCCATCTCATACATAAATGCATCCATAGGCTCAAAGTAAAGGGTTGGAGAAAGATCTGCCATGCAAACAAAATGCAAAAAAGAACAGGAGTAACTATTATTATATCAAATGAAAAAGACTTTAAGCCAGCAGTGGTTAAAAAACGAACAAAGAAAGGCATTACATAATGATGAAAGTTTTGATTCAACCAGAAGACTTAACTGTGCTAAACATACATGCACACAACACTGGAGCACCAAGATTCATAAAACAAGTACTTCTAGCCCTACAAAAAGACTTAGACAGCCAACAATAATAGTGGGGAACTTTGACAAACACTGACAGCATTAGACAGATCATTGAGGTAGAAAACTAACAACAAAATTCTGGACTTAAATTTTACACTTGGTTCATTGGACCTAACAGAAATGTACAGAAAATTCTACCCATCAACCACATAATATACATTCTTCTCATCTGCACATGGAACAAACTCCAATATTGACCATATCCTCAGTCATAAAACAAGTCTGAATAAATTCAAAAAATCAAAATTATACCAGCCATATTACAGGCCACAGTAAAATAAAAACAGAAATCAATACCAAGAAGACCTCTGGAAACCACAAATTACCACAAATTACATAGAAACTAAACAACTTGCTCCTGAATGACTTTTAGGTAAAATATAACATTAAGAAAGAAATTTTTTTTTAAAAAGTGCAATTAATTAAAACAGAGACACAACATACCAGAAACTCTTGGATGCCACAAAAGCAATTTAAAAGGAAAGATTATAGCACTAAACACCTACCTCAGAAAGAAAGACCTCAAAATAATGATCTAACAGCACATTTACAGAAACTAGAAAAACAAGAACAATCTAACGAAAAGCTATAAGAAGAAAAGAAATAACTAAAATCGGCACAGAATTGAACAAAATTGATACGTAAAAATCCATAAAGATTTAACAAAAACAAAAGTTGGATTTTTGAAAGGATAAACAAGATCAATAGACTGCTAGCTATATTCACAAAGAAAAAAGGGAGAATATCCAAATAAGCACAATCAGAAACAACAAAGGTGATACGACAACTTATCCTACATAAATATAAAAGATTCTCAGAAAGTATTATGAATACCTTTATGCACACAAACTAGAAAATCTAGAGGAAATAGATACTTTCCTGGAAACACACAATCTCTCAAGATTGAATGAGGAGAAATAAACCGTGATCAGACCAATATCAAGTTCTGAAACTGAATCAGTAATAAAAACTCTACTAATCAAGAAAAGCTCTGAACCGCATGGATTCACAGCCAAATTCTCCCCGAGGTACAGAAAGTACTGGTACCAATTTTACTGAAACTATTCCAATAATTGAGGAGCGACTCTTCCCTAACCCATTCTCTGAAGTAAGCATCACCCTGATACCAAAACTTAGCAAAACCACAATGAAAGAAGAAAAGTACAGGCCAATATTTCCGATTAACATAGATGTAAACATCCTCAACAAAATACTAGCAAACTGAGTCTAACAGCACATCAAAATGGTTATTCATTGTGATCAAGTAGGCTTCCTTTCTGAGATACAAGATTTTTCAACATGCAATTCAACAAATGTAGTTTACCACATGAGCAGAATTTTTTTTACATATGATCATTTCAATAAATGCAGAACATACTTTCAATAAAATCCAACATACCTTCATAATAAAAATACTCAAGAAATTAGACATGGAAGAAACATATCTCAAAATAATAAGCCATCTATGACAAACCCACAACCAACCTCATATTGAATGGGCAAAAACTGGAAGGATTTCCCTTGCAGAAAGAAAATGAATCTCAGATCCCCAAACTCACTAAGTCAAAGGAAAAGTCAAGCTAGGAACTGGGTCACACAAATCTGCTTCCCATTTGGTTCAAAGACAAAAAGCTACATACCTTCCTCATAATTTGTCCCTAAGGAAACTCCTTGTGGGACCCAAGATCTTTAACCTAAAATAATTTTGTTGAATTTCACTCTGGCAATGTAAATTGATAGCTTATCTTCATAGGTGCAGAACAAAGGACAGAACTCAAGAACTCAATCATCCCTTTGCTCACCTGAGATAAATGCATATCTGATTGCTTCCTCCGCCTTATTGTTCATGTTGTCTTATGTAAGTATGCAGATTAACTGAGATACACAAAGGCATAAGTGACTATTTTTCCTACCGTCCTTCTCACACAAAAAATATATATTCAGTGAAAGACTGATCAAAGACTCAAAATGATAAAACCTTTGTCTCTTATATACCGACATTTTTTTTTAACTCTTCCTCTTTCCCCAATATATTCCCTTTTCCCTTTAAATGCTGAAGCCCTCAAAATCATCTTTAGAAAAAGGCACAGATCTGCCTCCCAGGCACATGATCTTAACTTTAGCAAATAAACCTTTTAAAATAATTGAGACTAGCCTTGCATATTTTCATCGATTTAAACCCTTGAGAGCTAGAAAAAGACAAGGATGCCCACCCTCACCACTCCTATTCAACATAGTACCGGAGCAATTAGGCAAGATAAATAAATAAAAGCCATTCAAATAGGAAAAGAAGAAGGCAAACTATTCATTGACAGTATGATTCTATACCTTGAAAAGACTAAAGAGTCTGCCAAAAGGCTCTTGGAACTGATAAACAACTTCAGTAAAGTTTTAGGCTACAAAATCATGTACAAAAATTAGTAGCATTTCTACACACCAATAGCGCTCAAACTGAGAGCCAAATAAAAAATAAAATTTCATTTTCAATACCAAAAAAGAAACCAATACCTAGGAATACATCTAACTAAGGAGGTTAAAAATCTTTACAAGGAAAATGTAAAACACTGCTAAAAGAAATCATAGTTGATATAAACAAACAGAAAACATTTCATGCTCAAGAACTGGAAGAATCAGTATCATTAAATAGTCATGCAACCCAAAGCAATCTACATTTTCGATGCCATTTCTATCAAGCTACCTATGTAATTTTCCACAGAACTAGAAAAAACTATTCTAAAATTTATGTGGAACCAATAAAGAGACCAAATAGCCAAAGGAATTCCAAATAAAAAGAAGAAAGCTAAAAGCATCACATTACCCTACTTCAAACTACACTATAAACTCATAGTAAGCAAAACAACATGGTAATGGTACAAAAACAGACACATAGACCAATGAAACAGAGTAGAGAACTCAGAATTAAAGCCACAAACCTATAGGCATCTTATCTTCAACAAAGTTGACAAAAACAAGCAATGGAGAAAGGATTCCCAATTCAATAAATGTTGCTGGATAGCTGGATAGTCATATACAGAAGAATAAAACTAGACCTCTACTTTTCACCATATACAAAAGTTAACTAAAGATGAGCTAAAAATAAAAATACAAGACCTTAAACTATAATAATCCTAGAAAAAAACTTAGGAAACACCATTCTAGGTATCAGCTTTGGCAAAGAATTTGACTAAGTCCTCAAAAGCAACTGCAACAAAAACATTGACAAGTGGAACCTAATTAAACTAATGAGTTTCTGCACAGCAACACAAACTTGATATGGTTTGGCTCTGTGTCTAATCCCAGACCTCATCTGGAACTATAATCCCTCCATGTCAAGGGAGGGACCTGGTGGGAGGTGATTGGATCATGGGGCTAGTTTTTCTCAGAAGATCTGATGATTTTATGAGTAGTGGTTTCTCCTGCTCTCTCTCCCTTTCCCGCTGCTTTATGAAGAAAGTACTTGCTTCCCCTTCCACTTCTGCCATGATTGTAAGTTTCCTGAGGCCTCCCAAGCCATGCAGAACTGGGAGTCAGTTAAATCTCTTTCTTTTACCCAGTCTCAGGTATTCTTTATAGCACTGTTAAAATGGACTAATACAAAACTCAACAATGTAAACAGACAGCCCATATAGAATTAGAAAAAAATATTTGCAAACTATACATCTGATAATGGTCTAATACTCAGAATCTATAAGGAACTTAAACAATTTAATAAGCAAGAAATAAATAACTTCATTAAAAATGGGCAAAAGACATGAACAGACACTTCTCAAAAAATGACAGACAAGCAGACAACAAACAAATGAAAAAATGCTCAACATTCTTAATCATCAGAGAAATGCAGACCAAATCCACAATGGGATACTGTGTCACGCCAGTCAAAATGACTATTATTAAAAAGTCAAAAAACAACAGGTTGTGGTGAGGCTGCCAAGGAAAGGAAATGCTTATACACTGTTGGTGTGAATGTAAATTAGTTGTTACTATGGAAAACAGCTTAGAGATTTCTCAAAGACCTAAAAACAGAGCTACCATTTGACCCAGCAATCCCATTACTGAAGATATACTCAAAGAAAAATAAATTGTTCTACCAAAAAGACACATGTACTCAGACATTCATCACAGCACTAATCACAACAGCAAAGACATGAAATCATTGTAGGTGCCCATCAATGGTGGATTGGATAAAAAAATTGTGGTATGTATACAACATAGAAGACTACACAGTCATAAAAAAGAAGAAAATTATATTCTTTGTGCAATATGAGTGCAGATAGAGGCCATTATTCTAAAAGGAGTAATGCAGGAACAGAAAATCAAATACCACATGTTCCCACTTATAAATGGGAGCTAAACAATGGGTACTCACGAACATAAAGATGGCAGCATTAGAAACTGGGGACTAAGGAGAAGAGGAAAGAGGCAGACAAGTGTTTGAAAACTATTGTGTACTATGCTCAGTACTGGGGTGATGGGATCAATCACACCCCAAACCTCTCAGCATCATGCAATATATCTATGTAATACACTTACACAGGTACCCCAGAATCTAAAATAAAAGCTAAAGTTACTTTTCAAAAGCGGGAAAAAATCCCTGTTCTTTAGCTGAAACTGAAAAGTATTACCATTCACTTTTAAATTATAAATGAATAGAAATAAGGCTTAAATATTTATGCAAAATATCCCAGAATGTGGATTATCATAGGCATAGATTTGATATAAATATTTTAAAATTCAGATTTTTTTATTTACTTATTTTTTGACAGATAAAATTATATGTATTGTGTTTTGAAGTACATATGCAGTATAGAATGACTAAATATAGCTAATTAGTATATGCATTTCCTGACATAATCATATTTGTCATGAGAACATTTACCATCTACTCTCAGGATTTTTCAAAAATACAATATATTGTTATTAACTGTAGTCATTATTTTGTACAATAGATCTCTTGAACAGATATTTATTTTTATTTGGGGGCATTCATAGATTTTCTCAGGATTTTGCATGACAAAATATCAGTGGAACTGGGCTCTGCTTCATTAAGATCGAACAAACTACAAAAATACTTTTGGAGAGAATCCTTGTGTACTATTTTCAATTCTTATTATACTTTGATGATAACAATAAGTTGTACTGATGTGAAAACACATGAACAATTAGAAAGTAATGACAATAATTTTATAAAGTACAATAACTAGCAGAATTTTTCCGTAAGAGAAGCACTGTCATTTTTTTTCTAAGTTTCCCATGCATGGTTTCCAACATCTTTTATGCTGTGAAAACTGAGAATATATTATATATTATAGCATGCAATAGTTTGAGTTTATTTTATTCTTGGTATTACGGTCAGTGCTGCTGTAACACGAAGTAGTGCATTTTTAAATAGGTTAATCATTTAAAAGTGCATAATACTACAATAAATATGTCACTGAATTTTACTTGTAGGAATGAACATAAGACAGTTTTTAGCTAGTGAGTTAGTATGCAATGGTGGAAGCAGCGTTATCTGAAATAGGAGGGAAAATTGTAAGAACAGATATGGATGAGTGTCTCACAAATAACTGATAAACAGAGGTAACTGGTACATATTTAAGATGTGCATATATGTGTTTACTTTACTCCCACATAGCTTCATTCAACTGGGTGCATTTTTTTTTTTTTTTTTTTTTTTTGCATGCACCTTGTGTTTCTAGTGGAGAAAATTGCATGTAGTCAAATGCAAAATTAATGTTATGCTTCAATTATCTCTTACCTATCATTTTGGAACAAATTTGAGTTATCATAGCAGAGCTAACTGTATCTTAAAAGTTGTGCATTTAAAAAAAAAAAAAAGGACTGACTGCATACCCATCCAAGATACATGCTTGAGTAAGGAGACTGAGCAAATAAATCCATCTTTTACAGTTGGCGTTCCAGAGACTGTTTGGGAAGTCATTTGAACTGACACAGCTGAAGTGGCAAGGAAGGTGATGGATCTGTATGGTAAACAGAAAATAGGCTGCATGAGAGAGCAGCTCCAGCATTCGTAAGCCTCAGAGGAAAAGACGCTTACCCAGTCAGTTTTACAATACTGCTGTTCTTGTACCACGCTAAACCCTGGATCACAAATACAATGCAATTCTCTCAAACAGCCTTTATTCATTGTGTTAGGGGAAAACATATGGCTATTCCTTAAGCTTTCTTGGAGAATAATTTAAGAAAAGCTGATTTTACTTTATATCACCAGCATAAATGACATACTAGTTAATATACTCCTCTGTATATAAGGAGCATAACAATAGAACCAAAACTTTAAGGGTATTTAACTTCAGTATGGCCATGATCTCTTTATTTGTATAATTTTGTACTCTTAAACATTTTATTTACAGAAGGAAATAGTGCAAAGATTCATATAAGGTTCAAAGTCGTTCCATTCTTTCTGTTTCATAAATACTTATTTTTAAGGATTTGGCATAAAATCATTCAGTTTTTTATTTCTGTCCTATATTTTACATGGTTTCATGTGTTAGTGATATTTTACTTCATTGTCTTTTCATCTTATTTATTGGTATTTGAATAGGGGTGTGAAATATTTCTTCCTTTCAATTATACCTACAGTCTTTTGACTAAAATAACTTTCAAACCTTATTTAAGCCTAAGTGTTTTAATATTTTATCCTTTTAAGTGATATTTAAAGGTCTATAGTTTCTATATTTGATTATTATCTGTATAATCTATATTTGATTACTATGTAGCATAGTAATCAAAAGTAGAAAATATTGTTTTTATATTTAATTATAATTAATAAATTAGTTATAATTATCTTTATGTGTTATGAAAATTATATATATTTAATTTGGAATAGTTAAACTACTAATATTTTTCAATGTTTTTGTATTGACATCTGTACAATTAAATATATAAACAGAAAAATCAGAGATCATATCATGCTCAAATTAAGCAGACAGGAAGAATGAAAAAAAAAAAACACACAAAACCTTATGTTAAGATCTTAGTATTTTCTAACCTAAGAATTTTGTTATCTTCTCCCATAGTTCCTTGATATTTGGAGTGAAAGAAGTAATTGCATGGTACTTGGTGTGAGAGGCTGCCAGATGTAATGTCCATTTAGTCTTTCTTTTCTTTGTTAAACATCAAGCAAAGAGAATTATTCTAATTCTATTATCCAATCATTACTGAGAGATTTTCAACCCACATGTTAGGTATGTAGGTAACATTGCAGGTGCAGGCATTCTTTGGGTACTTTGTTCCCCTCTATGGCCTATGATTATAGCTGGCGTGGACTTTTACTACCTCATATTAGAGTAGGTTAAATTACACTATCAAATAGCCTAATAATAAACTCATAGCTGTAGCATCATAATACAATACTTTTTATACATCCTTAATATAAATTGCATTTCCAACAGAAATTTTCTTCTTAAAAACAATATTTTACCTTGCCAGCCTCCTAAGTTTTATTTAATTTATACCTACTAAGTTTAGGATCTTATTTCATATTTTTACTTTTCAAATTATCTCCATATTCTACTTTGGTAATATTCAAATATTTGCCTAAAGAACTTCAAAGAACTTTTTTATCCATAATTTTAGAATTTTTAAATAATTTCAGAATTCAGAATTTTACATTAATTTCCTTGGCTTATGGTAAATCATTTTATTTTACTAACATTATTATTTTCAGTCAACTAATTCAAGGATTATCATAGTGCTATGCTCATCAGCTTAGGCTGAAAGCAAAGATTTTGGTTTGAAAGCACTCAATGTCTCTATTTCTGTGTTAAGACTTATCACAAACCTAAAAGATATATGAAATTACATTCAATTAAATTACAAAACGACAGAATGCCATTATAATGCAGTTTATCATAATTCATTTGATTAATTCATTCCATTAAAAATAGTTAACTATTAAAACTGGTATGACATGAAAAACATAAAAAAGAAATCGATGTAACATTCCAATGCTGGCAATATTAAAGTGTTCAGTGATTCTTCATATGATATAAGGCAAATTTTGGCAGCTCCTCACATCAATAGAGAGTTTTATCTTAAAGTTATTACTAATTTTATAACAAAATATTGAGTGTACTATTTATTAGAAAATGTGTGCCCACAAGAATCAGATTTTTTTTCTGAAATAAAGCTTAAGTTTGATTTAATTGTATTCTAGTATTTGGACAAAAATTAAACAAACAATATTATTTCTATACATATTTCAAGTTATATTACTCATGTAATTTACTAAAATTCAGATTTTATTTGGGTTTTTCTGGAGCATATTTTTACTATTTCATATTTCTTTATATTGAATGTGTCTGATACTTCTTTCATGAAATAATCATGAAAACTTGGCACTCCCAATGTTACTCTTCTTCCCAAATCACATTTGCATTCTGAAGTTCTAGGTTACTGCCCATTATACCCAGTCACTCATTCATTTATTCATCCATATATTTAAACAATCCTTTATTTAATATCTCCTCTGTAACAGATATATATTGCACATGTAAAAAATAAGCAAAATTCAGTCACTATTTCAAGATGCACTGGGGGTAATGAAGAGAGAAACAAAAAGATTAAAGAGCATATTATATATGCTAAAGTAGGTATAAAAACAAGAAACACTGAATTTCCTGGAATAGTTACACGGTATTGAGCCCTGCAGTGTTAATAAGAGTTAGCCACGTGGAATGTGACGAGGGAGGTGGGGGAGATTACCATGAAATAGAACAAATATCATGAGCAAAGACTTTGAAGTGCACACCACATTTCATGCAGGCTAATGATCATGGCTAGAGAAGGTACAATAGGAAGATGGGACAATGGAAGTGATGAGAAAGGAAGCAGAAAAGATGTAGAGATAAGACCAAGAGCCATGTGTACCTGAAGTCCAGTGAGCCACTGAGGCTTTGAAGCAGAGAAATGTCTCCAACAAATTTTTATTGTAGAAAGATTATAAAAGTAAAGTATTTTTAAACAAGCTAAAATGTGACACGAGAAAGTTGGGGTTATAATTAGGCTCTTGCAATCATCCAGAACAAAAATATTATGAAAAGTCAAACTGAGAGAGTGAAGTGGGAATAGGCATAACACATAGACTTCAGCAAAATCAAGGAGGTTATTTGTATTTGACTTGCTGTTCATTTGGAGTTAAAGGGCACAATAGACAGTCATGGTTGTTTTCCAAGATTCTGGCTTTAGCACTAAAAGTAAATGAGACAAAAATGAAGAGGAGCAAGTTTATAACATGAGTTTAGTTTATATGTATATTTATCTGGTGTATATCTGATGTGTACTTAGAAATGTTCCTTACAGAATTGGATATGTTGATGTAAAACTAAGAAAACTGAATGAATGATATAGACTGATATCGTTTGGCTCTGTATCCCCACCCAAATCTCATCTTGAATTGTAATTTCCATGTGTCAAGGTAGGAACCTTATAGGAGGTGACTGTATTTTGGTGGCAGTTTCCCCCATGCTGTTCTTCTGATTGTGAGTCTCACAAGATCTGATGGTTTTAAAAGTAGAAGCTTTTCCTGGGCTCTCACTAGTTCCTGCCGCCTGATGAAGGTACCTGCTTTCCCTTTGCCCCTTGCCTTGACTGGAAGTTTCCTGCAGCCTCCCCAGTCATGTAGAACTGTGAGTCAATTAAACCTCATTTGTTATAAACTACCCAGTCTCAGGTATTTCTTTATAGCAGTGTGAAAACAGGCTAATACATAGACTTAGGAGTAATTATCACATTAAATGATAAGTTCAGACATGGAATAGATGCCCAGGAGAGTAAAGGATCAAAGGTTGCCAGGTAGATTTTTCGAGTCAGTAGGGCATTTATTAAATGTTTGAATATGAACATCACTTAAAGGGGCATGCCCCTTCTGGTTTGTCTCAATTCTCACCAGGCACTATCCTATTAAAACCTGCTCTACTCCTTTTGTTATTGGCCTTTTCCTAAAGGCACTTGATTCTAAGATCTATAAGGAGATATAAGGAGGAAAGGATTAAACTGGGAAGCATCAGCGTGTAAGTCTCGGGCAGAGGAAGGTAATCATGTGAGTCACACTAATAAAGGGATGTACAGAGGAAGAAAAGGAGATTCAGCATATGTCTGCTTGTACTGGATTCTTCAATTGATTTCCTCCCCAATCACTGTTTCTAATTCTCTTCAGAAAGATACATAAAATACATGGGGGTGGGGGGGTGGAATTTAGGTATAGATAAAGATTTAATTGACTAAACAAAAATACTACCACATTTTTTCACTGAAGACTCGATGGTGTTTGGGGAAATCATAGGATAAAAATATTTGAGACACCAAGAGTTTAGAGTAGCTCTCCTTGATTTTGCTTGCTCCCTACTTCCTTCTTTTATTTTGAGAATATCTACAGTTATAACTCCCAATGCAATCAACATGGCACAAGTATACATATGTAACAAACCTGCACATTATGCACATGTACCCTAGAACTTAAAGTATAATAAAAAATAATTTTTAAAAAAGAGAATATCTACAGTTAAGATGCCTGACATATAGAAGTCCTAGAAACATGTTTGTTCTTCTCTTCATATACCATAATTTATTTTGCAAAATATTGGTAATGCAAATGTATGTAATGACACCCTCTATCCCATTAGCAGCGAATTTTTCTAAAAGGAAGAGGAAATAAAAATGAGAAAGGCCTGGAATTGAGAGATAATCATTTGTTTACTTTTTTTTTTTAAAGTAGGATATTTTAACTTACATTTTATTTTTATTTTTATTTTTATTTTTATACTTTAAGTTCTAGGGTACATGTGCATGACGTGCAGGTTTGTTACATATGTATACTTGTGCCATGTTGGTGTGCTGCACCCATCAACTCGTCAGCACCCATCAACTCGTCATTTACATTAGGTATAACTCCCAATGCAATCCCTCCCCCCTCCTCCCTCCCCATAATAGGCCCCTGTGTGTGATGTTCCCCTTCCCGAGTACAAGTGATCTCATTGTTCAGTTCCCACCTATGAGTGAGAACATGCGGTGTTTGGTTTTCTGTTCTTGTGATAGCTTGCTAAGAATGATGGTTTCCAGCTGCATCCATGTCCCTACAAAGGACACAAATTCATCCTTCTTTATGGCTGCATAGTATTCCATGGTGTATATGTGCCACATTTTCTTAATCCAGTCTGTCACTGATGGACATTTGGGTTGATTCCAAGTCTTTGCTATTGTGAATAGTGCCACAATGAACATACATGTGCATGTGTCTTTATAGCAGCATAATTTATAATCCTTTGGGTATATCCCCAGTAATGGGATGGCTGGGTCATATGGTACTTCTAGTTCTAGATCCTTGAGGAATCGTCATACTGTTTTCCATAATGGTTGAACTAGTTTACAATCCCAACAGTGTAAAAGTGTTCCTATTTCTCCACATCCTCTCCAGCACCTGTTGTTTCCTGACTTTTTAATGATTGCCATTCTAACTGGTGTGAGATGGTATCTCATTGTGGTTTTGATTTGCATTTCTCTGATGGCCAGTGATGACGAGCAAAGGATATGAACAGACATTTCTCAAAAGAAGACATGCATAAAGCCAACAGACACATGAAAAAATCATGTTTATTCTTGAACAGCAATATTGATTGTTTTTCTGCTAGCCAGGAAAAACCTGTGAAGGAGAACTAGCTTTATAAGATAATAAAATATATTTTGAAATGGCAGTATTTGAAAATATTTGTACTAGAGAAGAAACAGAAAGACATAATGAAGAGCCTAGAAATGAAGCTAGGTGTGTGTGTGTGTGTGTGTGTGTGTGTGTGTGTGTGTGTGATAATATAGTTTCAGAAAATTATTAAATATTTCTCAGTAGAAAAAAAAGAGTAATTAATAAATGCCATTGGGATTAGTATATAATTAGAGAAGTTATATCCTCAACTAATATACAAAGACTGACAAATATAATTACACAAACATTTCAAATTAGAATAAAAGAAACCATAAGCTAGTGAAAATGCATATAACACACTATAAGCATTAGTTCTGAAAAGAAATGGGATTGGTTTACCATAATAAATAAGGTTTATAGAAATAAATAAGAAAAGAATAGGTATCTCCAAGACAATGGGCCAAAAAAAAAAAGTTTGAAGAACAATGAAAAATATAGAAAGTATTCTCATCCAAAGAAATACAAATTGAAATAATGAATTATATTTTTCTGCCCAACACATGGGTAACATGAAAAAGACTGATAGCCTTTAAAAATCATTCACCTAGAGGAAATGGACATTCTTATTCCATATTGGTAGAGAGCAATTAGGGGTTTTTTTGAGGATTGTTTTAAAGTATTTATTAAAATTGTAAATGTTCATACAGTTATATTAAATTTCCACCTCTATGTACTTATTCTGAACAAACACTTGCACATGTACACAGAAGCAAGAGTGAAAATTGCAACTGCCACATTGTAATACTGAAAAAAATCTTCATCACAATCGATATAGTGAAAAGATGCCAGCATACTTTAGGATATTTATTACCTAGCAATTAAAGTGTAGACCTACATGCACTGACACTGGAATTCATCAACGCATGTGAAGAAGAAGGGGAAGGAGAAGAGTCATTCAAGTGATGGTTGGGGTGGGTTTTGGATTTAGGTTGTTACTATTTACTTTATATCACTGTTCTTCAGTTGGAGGTTCACAAACTAAATAAAACAACATGGGATCTAAGACAGGACTCAGGAATCTGCATTTTGGCAAACATATGCTTTTTCTAACTTAATGTTGAGACATAGTTTACATATTATATATATACATACACCATCTATTTCGAGTGTACAATTCAGTCATTTTACAGATTTTACCAACTTGTGCTATCGTCATCGCAAATCAGATTCAAAGCATTTCCATTGCCCCAATAAAATCCCTCATGTATTTTTACTGTTAATCTCCATTCTCCACCCACAGGGCATCATTAATCTATTATCTATCTCTCTTGATTTGCCTTTTCTGTACATTTCATACAAATGAAATCATACCACATGTCTTGAACTTTAACATGCATAGGAATCACCTGGGCATTTTGTTAAAATGCAGATTCAGTGGGTCCAGGATAAGACCTTAAAATCTGCAGTTCTAACATGCTCTAAGATGATACTGATGCCACAGGTCCATGGACCACCTTTCCAGGAGCTTCCCCAGGATGCTTCTGATTCTTATACACAGAAAATCTTGAGAACCATTACTGCATGCTTTTCTTTACTTTTTCAGTTTTCAACAATGAATATATTAGCCAGGCATGGTGGCACATGCCTATAGTCCCAGCTACTCAGGGGACTAAGGCAGAAGGATCGCTTGAGCCTGGCAGGTCAAGGCTATAGTGAGCCGAGATCACACCACTGCAAGGTTGCATAACAGAGCGAGACTCTGTCTCAGGAAAAAAAAAAAAAAAAAAAAAAAAAAAGAACGTTTGTTCCTGTGTTCATATCTTACATTTATCATTTGTTTAGTAGAAGTGAGATAACATAAAATGTACAGCATTATCTAATAAAAATAACTGAAAACTTTAGTAAGTACCTGAAACCTTTGCAACTCCCCTGAACTTAACTGTTGTATTTATATTGTCTTTTATTGTCTAGAAAGAGGTTAGTCATAAAACATGAGGATTATCTTGGTTCAAAGGAAAATAAAGAGCCAGCATCATGAAGATAAGAGTCTCAGGAAATACAGAAGAAAAACATATGACAAGAAATAAAGCCAAATAATTTCCTGGGGCCTATGGAAAAAAAAATATACAGGTAGCTTAGCATGGACTGAAGTAGGACCCATCTGTTTCTTACTTTTGATAGGAAAAACAAGTGACAAAAGGTATTTTACTTCTATGCATCCTCTGTTGACAAGTTTATTTTTAGTGCCTGCACTTAAAATGCTTTTCCAGCTGATATGGTTTGGCCGTGTCCCCACCCAAATATCATATTGAATTGTAGTTCCCATAATCCCCGCACATCATGGGAGGAAAGAGGTGAAGATAATTGAGTCATGGGGACAGCTTCCCTCATCCTGTTTTTGTGATAGTTAGTTAGTTCTCACGAGATCTGATGGTTTTTATAAGGGGCTTTCCCCTTCACTGGGCACTCATTCTCTCTCCTACCACCATGTGAAAAAGGATGAGTTTCCTTCCTTTCCTTCCAAGACTGTAAGTTTCCTGAGGCCTCTCCAGTCATGCAAAACATGAGTCAATTAAACCTCTTTTCTTTATAAATGAATTACCAAATCTTAAGTATGTCTTTATTAGCAGTGTGAGAATGGACTAATACACTGACCTTATTAGTGGTTGGACTAGCTCATGCTTTCAGAAGATATTTTCTATGTGTCATATAACATAAACTCTTTAAACAGCACTTTTCTAATATTATGTGTATCTATTTCGGGTTGGAAGAAAGCATTACTAGTTATATTAGCATTTAGTTTCTCCTGACCAATATTCTGTTGTGAATATAGATAAAGAAAAAAATATACAGATGTCCAGAATACTGTTATCTTTATTGTGAACTCTTGGTAAGGTCAATTCACATTATGTATCATTTTAATCCAAGTCAATCCATTTTTTTAAACATGTACTTAGCACTCTCCCTTACTCATCTCCTCCTTTTTTTTCAATACTACCAACTATTGAATTTCCATTTGTATGAAATAAAGCTGTGGTTTGGTTAATCCAAAACAATAGTTAAATGTCAGCAATTTGGTTTTTAAAGGCTTTATAAAATTCTGTCACTTTTTGTTTACATGGACTTCCAAACCCCCGAAGTTTAGTCCAGAGAATGATCATGGGTCTGTCAGAGGTTTATCAGAAAGAAAGGCATATAATTAGTATTGTTATTTTTTCATACTTTTTGCATCCCTGCAAGTATATCTTTTCTCATTAAAATTATAGCCCATTTTATAGAACAAAACATTTTTTGAACTGAAAGCCTAAAATTTTACAATACAAGGAATCTGCCATGTCTCTGTCTAATTACCTTAACAGGTATATTTTCGTTTTTTTCTAGGAAAATGTTTGTATCTTTGACTTAGTGTTATCACTTCTACAAATATACCTGAGAGTCTTGGAAGCAGAAAACACCTCACATTTGAAGATGTGCATCATCTAATTATTTATTTTTTAAAAAACTGAAAACAACCTAGCTGTCAGATAATATGGGAATGGTTACACAATTATGGTATATTTACTTGTTAAATAAGCCAAAACTTAAAAATAGTGCTTATGCAGAATTTCAACAAGCATGGGCTACAACAACTGTATTCACTAAATAATTCATACATTAAACAAATGCCTGTAGTATATGCCAGATACTGTATAATTTAAAATGTATTTACATAAAAATCAGTTTTAAAAATCAGCATGCAAAATTATAAATAACATATAATTGAAACTGTTTTAGTACCACCACAACAAAAACTATAGATATAAAAAGATCAGAAGGAAAACTGGCAACTATATCAAACTAATCTTTATGTTCCACTTTTCAGTAAGTTTATAATTTATATACTGATTTTTACAAAGGCAATTTTAAAATTTAAGAAATAGATAAAGTTTGAAAACCATGGCTTACGAAAATTAGTGATAAAAGAATTAAAACACCTTTTGAAGCATTTCTACATACTGAAAAAAAAATACGTCTTCTTCAGTTCTCTATTGTCTTTATGCATAACAGAGTTTGTCTATTCTAGTTATTTTCCATTTCAATATTAATGATAACCAGGCCAGAGGGCTCCTAGTCTTTGAAATTGTACTGTATAACAGATTAGTTACAGGGTATCAGTAAATTGGATCTAAACCCAAGGCATTTCTCACAATGCATCTCAATGTTGTTTTTCGGATTCTTGCTTGTAATGTCAGTGGCAGCACAAGTAGAAAGCTAGTTTAGCCTACAGAAAAACCTTTTCAATTGATATTTTTATGTCCAAAATAAAAAAATTTTAGAGGTTGACTTATTGGCTGGCTGCATTGATACTAAACCAAGTGAAATTCCCATCTAGTGAAATAAATCTCTCTCAGGAAGACTCTAAACTTTCTACAGAATATATCTGAATTTTCTGTCCCTGATAAGGGAAAGGATACTGATGTAATCAAAAAGGTATGTTTTCTGCTAAAGGTGTTCCTTGTGTTTTAGAAGCTACGAAGACCATGTGTGATGGTTAACTTCATGTGTCAACTTGGTTAGACCACAGAGCCCAGATATTTGGTCAAATACTATTCTACATGTTTCTGTGAGGCTATTTTTTAGATGGAATTAACTTTAAATCAGTAGACTTTTAGTAAAGTAGATTGCTCTCCAAAATGTGTGTGGGCTTCATCCAATCAGTTGAAAGTCTAAGAAAAAGACCAACCTCCCTGTAGAGAGAGGGAATAGAGAGAATTCTTCCAGCAGATTGCCTGCACACTTGAACCGTAACTCTTCCTTAGGTCTCTATCCTGCTGGCCTGCCTGACTTATTTTGGGCTTGTCAACCTCCATCATTTCATAAGCCAATTCCTTAAAAAATATGTGTCTCTCTCTATTTCTTTCTCTCCACACACCGTTTCTCTCTTTATTTCTCTGGAGTAACTTGACTAGCACATCATCTTATTTTGACAATTCAGTACATTGGCTCTTCTCAATACCAGATGGACTGGCCTTCTCTAAGTATATCATAGCTACGTAGAGTTGCTTGTGGAATATAAAATAATTAGCCATGTTAAAACATTCATAGGAAATTCTCTTGTAACTCAGCTAGTGAGCGAGGTCTGGACTCCTCATCCGGGTGTCTTACCCATCCACCCCTTTCAGATACATTGGCCGATAAGAAGACATCTTGGATATTAGGGCCTAGGAATGATTGTCATAGCAATAAAACCATAAATAACCAAGGTTTTACAGAGAAATTTTTAAGAAAACAAGTCATTATAATATTTGGAATTTTAATTACAGTCTAAGTATATTATAGAAGTGGATGTTTATTTTGTTAACAATATTTTCAAGGTGAAGTAATTATCTTTCAATCTACTTTGTTAGGACACATTGGTCAATCCAAATGGTTATGTTAAGACTGGCATAACATTGTTTTCATATTCATTTGTCTGACAGAAAATCTGGCCTCTTAAATAATTTTACATTTAATGAAAAATACTTGTACCAATCAAAGAAAATATGTTTTTACAAAAAGTCTTTATTTATACCTCTTATCTGCATCACAAAAGGTAATACTTTAAAATGGAAAATCCAGTCAAAATCAGCATGTCTATCTGACATACAAAAATGAGATCAATATTTAACTGCACATTTACTAATAATTTTATTAATTGAGTAAAATTTGGACATAGCTGCTATTAATTTGAAACAAAATATTAGATTGATAATGCATGCCAGTTCTGTTGTTTTCGCTTGCAACTGCAGTTCACCATGATGAAGTGTTAAGAACAAAGAACACAAACAGTAAACATGCCACATTAAAAGAGATTTGTGATCTACTCACTACATTGTAGAGCTTATTCTGAGACATGTGATGGAATTGTTTGCATGCATTTCTTCTGAACTTCATGTCTTAAGATTGTACATCAGACTCTCCCAAGCTACTGGGGAAAAATACACAGAAAACTTTGGGGAAGAAATTTGTGCCCTGAGAAATAGATTAAGGTAGCCAACTGAAAAGAAGTAAGAAAACAATGCAAGTTTGAAAGTTAGATGGATGGATATAGAAACCTAGTGAAAGAGTGTGATATACCTAAGCAAGGATATATCAGCTGAAGTAAACAGTGTTCTAGAGTGTAACAGGGAAAGTCATTTCAAATGTCTTAAAATCTAACTTCTAAGAAATTTGCTTCACAGAAGGAACTTGTGGAAAGTTGGAGGAATTACCCAAACTTAGGAGTGCCTATAAATGAATAGAAGTCAAGAATCTGCTCTTAACTAAAGTAGTATACAAAGTGAAAACAGGAACATCATATAAACAACAGGAAGAAATGTCTATGGCTGACTATGTGAGAGCATGAACCACAAATGAGCAGTGAAAAAAGAAAATGCTGGTACCTTGCACTTCCAACATTTACATTAAAAAGTTGCACTGGAGGCTGGGCACAGTGGCTCACACCTGTAATCCCAGCACTTTGGGAGGCCGAAGTGAGCGGATCTTCTGAGGTCAAGAGATCAAGACCATCCTGACCAACATGGTGAAACCCTGTCTCTACTAAAAATACAAATATTAGCTGGGCATGGTGGCACATGCCTGTAGTCCCAGCTACTCAGGAAACTGAGGCAGAAGAATTGTTTGAACCCAGGAGGTGGAGGTTGCAGCGAGCCGAGATGGCGCCACTGCACTCCAGACTGTCGACAGAGTGAGACTCCATTAAAAAAAATAATAAATAAATAAGTTACACAAGAGTCATGAGGTTACCTGTATAACAAACCTGTACATGTAGCCCTGAACCTAAAATTAAAAGTTAAAATATTTAGATACATAAAAATAAAAATTATCTCTTCTAGTTCTAATGAACAGTGATGCTATGATTCTAAGTGCTTGCTAATAAAGTGGAAGACCTGAAAAAAAAGTTGCACAGCACTCAAAGCCATTATAGCTCTTAAAATCTTTATTGTTCTTCAAGAAGTATGAAACCAAAAAATATTAATCTAAGGTACATGTATTTAATTTATTTCCTAAATAGCAAGATGATGAATATTAGAATGTAGGCTTCAAGTATCTGTATAGTCTACATTTTCATGACTGATCAATAAGCAATACTGATAAAATTCTTATTTCCTTGAGAAAAATACATGAACAATAACCTTGACTGGAAAGAATAAATCTAAATAAAGTCACCATAGTCCACCATAACTTTCAACCCTCTTGGATACAGTTATCTCATTAAAAACAAAACATCCCAAAACATACAACAAAAGTTTATCATTTAAGTAATATTTTCACTTATCTGTCAAATGATCACAGTTCTAGATTTCCCCTTTTCTTGATGTCACCTGCTTTTCAACTTCTGTAGCCAGCTTCTTACTTATTCTAAATGTTTAATAGTCAAGTTTCTCAACATTGGGTAATAGGCCCTTTTCTCACTCTACATTCTATCCTTGATTAATCTTGTCATTGTCAACTCTCTTGCCTTTAATGACCATTTGATGGCCAATAACTCCCATGTATCCAGTCCAATTACATTGCCTATTTCATGCACATGCATGTATATAAGAGCAGAGGTCATAATTTATAGTATCTTGGATGTCAACCTGGATGACTTACAAGTATTTCAAACTTTTCAACATTCACATATTTAGAAACATGAATTGTTAATCTTTTTCTGCAAAACTTGCTTTTTCCCAGCCTTTGTTTTAACCAAAAAGGGCATGTCTTAGCCTTGTCATTCCCCTCTCCATCATTCTATAGAATCAATTCATTACTAAGTCCTCTTGACTCTACTTAGTTTGTGTGTGTGTATTATTCGCTTCTCTGGTGTCACCACCATAATTTCATCCACCATTATCTCTTACCAGGATGGCCACAAAGGCCTCCTAATAAGTTTCCCTGTATCCCTTCTATTTCCCCTCTAGTTTTTTTCACACATATGCCAATATAACCTTCTCAAAACATAATGTAGATCATGTCACTTTCCAGTACAAAACTCTTTTTGTACTGGAAATCTGTACAAATCAGAATAAAAGCCCCATTGTATTCTGATTAATATCTAAAATTTTCAATGTGTATCTTATAAGACTCTTAAAGAATCATAAGTTGCCTTAGTTCTTCTACTTGCACCTACTCTGACCTGCATCCCTTTGATCACTCAACTGGAGACTCAATAGGAATCTTTGAGTTCCTCAAATATGTCAAGATATCCTCTCCGTACAGTTCCCAAAGACACAGTTCTAACTGGACTATTATTTCTTCTTCCCAGTCTCCATTCTCATGATTCACTTAGATAATTCTTAGTATCCACCACATTAAAACTTCCTCTGAGAAGACTTCCCTAAGAACCCAACCAAAGTTATAATTCCATTATACTTTCCCATTGCAAACAGTGCTTTCTCAAAACACTTCGTTACATAATCCTAGATTAGAAAACTTATGTGTTGAATGCTCTCCTTTCTTCTTAGACATGGGATAATGTGGTCATATTTGTTTTGTTTAAAATTGTGTACCCAGTATGCAATCAATAAATAGATCATGTTAAATAAAATATGGGTTTTATTCTGTTTGATGTCAATGTAAAATATTCATAATGACACTGACACAAGTTGTTTCCTTCAAAAGGTTTTCTTTTCAAGTTATGCAGCTTAACATGACTTGTGAATTTGTAAACAGGTGCTAAAATTCTTTATGAATAATCTTTCTTATATCACAAAGGATTTCTCAAATAATTTCAGTCATGGGATTTAAAAGTACATGCTCATAGCTTGCTTAGAAGTCACTCTATTTGCTTCCTTTAGTAAGTTAGTTTCCCTTAATTTAGATGTAAAATATTTGAAGACTGTGCCTTAAAAGACATATGAATTAACCCTCCCACATGTAAAATGTATTGCATATACTGCCTGTCAAGCAGGCAGGCCCTCTCAACTTCCAGATTTTTTTTCTATCCATAATTACATGAACCTGATATGTATTATGTCATTAAATTTGTAAGGTAATTTGCATTTTCGAAAGTGCTGTCAGCATGTAGGTCATGAGGGCTGTGGAAGATAGGATACTTCACTGGGAAAAACGCATTACAAAGAAAATATAACTGTGGTAGTGTCACAGCAACTCACTCCAGAAACTAAAGTGAAGCAATTTTATTTTAATAAGATACTAGAGAGTTAGGAGTTCATGTAATTTCGAGTCATCTTGTTTCTCTTTTATTCTTACCAATTGTGGTATCATGTTGTTCTTTGAAGCTGGATTTTCTATTAAAATTCTGAAACTGTACATCACTTCCTTTGTCCAGTAACTTGCTCCCCCTGGTGGTGGTCTTGCCAAGCTCAAACTGTTATCAGATAGAGATTTGATTTTATGATTTGGATTTTTCTTTTTCTTAATTTGAAGACTTACATCTCGACATCACATTTCTAGGGGGATATAAGTTGTCATGAGTTGTCACTGAACTTATGGTTAAAAAGTGCTGTCCATTGATTCGGAGAGATCATCCCAGTGATATCTCTGTTTCAAAAAAAATCATTATTATATTTCCTAAATCAAATCATTTTATATTCTAAGAAGCACAGTGACAGATAATAATTGAATGTTCTGCTTTTTGTAAAGTGAAAGCAAGTTTACTAGGAAAGTAAGGGAATAAAAGAATGGGTACTCCATAGTCAGAGCAGCCAATAATTAAATGTTAATCATAAAAGTCTGACAACATAGACTAATATTCAAGAATGTGGCTGTGGGTAGGCCAATATTTTCTGTTTGGGAAAAATCTTCCATCTTGACAGCAACATTGTTTCCCATTTTACTGAATATCACTATAACTTAAGGAGCTCCTTTTGAAATCACTGAATACTTCTAGCATAAAAGAGATACAGGTTGAAAAGGAATTAGATTAATGGAAATAGCACTTACTTGAACATAGTCATCTAGAGTAAGGTGGAACATTAAAAATAAATGGCCACATCTCTAAAGATCATTAAAAATGAATGATCTTTTCTAATTTGACATCAAGTAAATACTTCATATATTTAATGCTGGCAGTATACAAGCTTAATTCTGAGTCAAATGCTAAAACCATATATTTGTGTCAGAATGTCATACTGGCATCCAACTTAAGAAGACTTCAGTGAAATGCTCAGAGCAAAGGGGAGGGAAGCTGTCTTCAGCTGATTGTATATATGCTCCCAATGCGTACTTGAAATGTTTTACTTGGGCCTCTTCATACTGGAGAAGGCATTCAGAAGGAAATCTACAGTATATTTTCCTCAGATGTCCTATCATGAGGACTTTGCATTTTTTAAGCCTTTCTATCTGTCAGAGCCCAGTGAAAAGATGGATTCACTTCAGTAAGTTTTGAAAAAGTGACTGGCTTTTAAGAATAATGAATAAAAAGAGAAAATGGAAAGCGAACTGGGAACAAGGGAGAGAGTTGAACATTTACATCAGAAATATAAAGACCTTCGAATGTTTTTGGCTTAAAAATATTGTTTACATAATAAATGCTTAAGAAGATTTGGAATGGTTTGGAATCATAAGGAGTTAGGTGATTTTTATGGGCATTTCACTCAACTATTCAGCACAGATTTATAATAATGCTACTGGATTTATCCCACCAACATTAACTGCTTATGGGCTAGCAGGTACCGTAACTATGCCCAAAGTACTAATTGCAATGTGTTAAGAACACTCTGAAGAAATCACCTATGACAGTCTTTTGTAAGATCAGGGCATCTATTAAGGTTTTCTTTACTGATTTTGAGATACTGGAGAGTCAGGAAGGGAGTTAAACCTTTTCCAATTATGGGACCCCCAATCTTAACAGAGAACCAGCTAGTCCCTGCAAAGCACTCTGTTCCATTTGCCATGAGACTTCATTGCACATAATTCTCTTCAGCCAATTAAAACAAGATTTTGTACCCCTCTGTAATTAAAATGTAAATGAAGCAATACATTTTGTCTCTAAAAACAGATTATACAGGTTAATTAAGAGGAAAACTTACCTAGACTCAGTTTTTCAGTTAAGTATGGTTTTCAAAGAGCCTACTTATGTGGTAGAATATGAATTCTGGACTTGGGTTCTACATAACAGAAAGATCCATTATCTACTTGTCAAAGCAAGGAAAGAAAGTCCCAGAGAGTTAAAAAAAAAAATACAATTATTAAATGTACTCTTTAAAGTGATAAGGAGGAAGAGATTCACTAGTTTCTTTTTGAAATTAATTTTTTATAGTCCAATTTTGCTTCTGACTTAGAAATTGCTAGCTTTAAAAGCAAACAGCCTTCAAATGGTATGGATAATAATGAAAATTGCTACAATGAATGCATTTATGGAAACCATAAGTTTTGTGTATTTACTCTATTTTTATCTATCTACCTGAGTAATTAAAGGGGAACTTCTAGACACACTGGAGACATTGGGGCCACAATTCAGACACATAACCTCCCTCCCTAAGAGGAAAGGTGAACAAAGCACAGAAAAGCAAACACTTTAGAAATGACCTTGCATTATTCTTGATGCTACTGCAGGCTCTAAGGGTGATGATGGAAGGGAATAAAATACAACATTTATTTTCCGCACTGTAAAGGCAAATAATGCTTTGTTAGTGGTTTTTCCAAGGGAGCATTTTCTAGTTGTTGCCACTTAATCATAGCTGAACTCCTTGCACATACAAAATACAATGTCACATTTAATTTTTAGCCATTAGAAAGATGGATACTGTGTAATGTTAAAAGCAGCGAAGATAAAGAAACAATTATATGATATTTATGACATGAGAAATAAAATATTTCTAGGTATCACAGATTACATATAATAATTATATGTAAAATAATATAATAATTATTTTAAGAACTGAAACATATAACACTAAATTGAAAATTTGGGGGATGGGATATAATTAACATTGGGATTAGAAAAGGTCATCATAGCTACCCTGAAAGTAAAACTATTGCCACAATATAAATTAGGTCATTAGAAATTGAGAGTAGGAGTGGAACCAGCATCCATAACATGATATAGCACCCTGGAACAGTTCGTTAAATACTTCAGATTGATGAAGTGCTTTAACATCGTTATGTTTTTATTTACTGATTTAAATTCAGTCCCACAAAGCAGAAAAAGAGACAGAGTACAGGCTAAGGCCTAAAACAGAGCTAAGAGGTAAAAAGTATTTTTTGTGGATGTTTCAGAACATATTTGTTTCTCATGCAAGTTGCTTCAGTAGACTTTTAGGGCACAGTTTTTCTCAAGAGAAAACTGAGGAGATAGATTTTTCCCTCATCTAGACATTTACCCCTTCATCCTCATGCAAAGAAAACCAAACCAAAACAAAAAAGTCTTTAATTTCTTGTAACTTTATTCTACAATTTGAATTAGATATTTTAAATCCCAACCTAATGAAATTTGTATGCTTTTCACTTAGAAATTAACAAATGAATTTCCCAAAGATGTTGCTTTCTTAATGTTTTTATTATACACTCTGCATGTTAGTCATTTTTTGGTGTTATCTGTTTTGTGCACTCACACACATACATACACATATTTTTTCATGTTTTACTTTCTGAAAAAAGGTTCTCCTGAGCCTTATAAACATTTTTAAGCATCCCAAGAGTCTTTACTCTCAAGTATGTAGTTATTGGTTTTCTGTTTTTGTAAAGCGCCTCAAAACCTTGCTTTGAATCATTTTCCTCATAATTTTAGTCATGAGGTTCCAGAAGGCATTTGCTACAGAACGTCCAGATCTGACCAAATGTCTTACTCTAGGCCTTCCAGCCTGGCGAACTAATGGAAAGGCAATGACTCTGATTATCTAGGAAATTCAGCCCTTTATCCATTCAAAGGCACAACATGAACTCACAAGCCAAATTCAGAGCACTCTTAAACTGCAGTAGAGACAGTGATTGTGCCCCTGGAGCTACAGCACACCCTTTCATTACCCACCTGTTGGTCAAACCCTTTAAAGAAGACCATGAGCAGCAACACATGAGTGTTACCAAGGGAAATTCCACCAGCCCAGGAAACAAGCAAACCACCCCTTTGGGAAATAGACACGAGACTGTCACCGCAGAGCTAGCCTGGCTTCTACCTCATTTATTTTCCTCTTCATTACTGCATAGCTTATCCTTAGAAATGGTTTATTTCTCTTTCTTAGACCTTCTTTCAGCCTCACCTCAGGGAACAGTCCCATTTACATTTTGCTCCAGCCTTAAGGAATTTTACTTTCCTTGGTTAGCCGTCACCATCTCATTTGGGAATTAGGAATCAATACGATGGATCATTATGCTAAGAACTAGTTTAGTATTCTATGGTTCCTTCTGGAGAAGTCCGAGTTTTCCCATCCACCAGAAACTGCTACAATTTACAAAGAAGGCATATGTCTTAGGAAATGCAGTATCGTCCTCTCTAACCTTAGCCAGGAATTTCTCTAGAGGCATCGTAACATGTTGATGTAGCATTCTGCATCAGTAACATTCTGTGGGAACCCTAAGGACAGCCCATCTACCTACATCATAGATTATCTGACTCCACCTGGACCCCAGCCCTGTATAAATACTGAAGTGACTAAATCAGGTGTCCCCAACCTCTGGGCCACAGACTGGTCCATGGCCCGAAAGGAATGGGACTGAGCAGGCGGTGAGCGGAGGGTGAGTAAGTGAAGCTTCATCTGTATTTACAGCTGCTTCCCAACACTCGCATTACCACCTGAGCTCTGCCAACTCTCAGATCAGCGGTGACATTAGATTCTCGTAGAAGCACAAACCCTATTGTGAAATGCGCATGTGGGGGATCTAGGTTGTGTGCTCCTTATGAGAATCTAAAGCCTGATGTTCTGTCACTGTCTCCCATCATCCCCAGATGAGACCATCTAGTTGCAGGAAAGAAAGCTCAGGGCTCCCACTGATTCTACATTATGGCAAGTCATATAATTATTTTATTATATATTATAATGTAATAATAATAGAAATAAAGAGCACAATAAATGTCATGTGCTTGAATCATCTCAAAACCATCCCTACTCCAATCCATGGAAAAACTGTCTTCCATAAAGCCAGTCCCTGGTGCCAAGGTTGGGGACTATTGAACTAAACAATAGAAATACTTGGAACTTGGAGATACAGCAATATCGCCATACTTAACATTCTTTTCACCCTTAATCAGAACATAGAATGTATCCCATCACTCTCATTTCGGTATAGCTATGTGACTTACTTACCCCACTTAGCTTTTACCGATATTCTCCTCCAAAATCTTTACTAATTCCTTCTAAAATGACTGTTTCATAATAAAGCAAACAAAGCAAAACAAAACAACTCACTTTGACATATGCATTTCTTTATCAGATATTTTTCCCAGTCCTTGTTTTTACTGAAAATTTTCTCTTTCTCCTCCACTGACTTCCCAGCTGTCTGAAATGGAGAATGCTAGTCACCAGAACAGGGAATTCACGCCCCAGGAAAGGTGTCAACATGCTGCTAGTCCCCAACTCTACTCCATCCTCAGATCTAGTTCCTTAACAACTTTTACTCTTCCACCTCATTGCGCGCATCTGACCACCTTTCATAGGATGCCATTTGGCTCTAAAGAGACATGCATGAGCCTCAAGTCATTTCTTCACATTTATCAAATAATTCAGTACCATGTGCATGAATTTCCCTTCCACTCAAAATTTTTTCAATATTCTGATTAGTTCAATGCCTATGCAGAAGACCAGTTCACTTGTTTGGTTTATAGTTTACTGAGTTCTTCAACTCTGATAACCTTCATATCCACTTTTCCCCCACCCCCTAAACCCATAACTCCACATTGGACCTTGTGATTACCTAGAACTGTTCCATTTCTGAAGTTTTCAGCTGTAAATTCCCATTTGTACTATCCTACCAGTTATCCCTTCATTTTCTCACTTATTTACTCCTACTAAAATTCAAAGCCATACAATTTCTAGTTCTGTATCTCAATGTGCAAATAAACTCATTTTTTCTTCTTATCCAGTCTAGACTCACTAACATGAATGCAACCCTTGTTAACAATGTGAACTTACTTTCCCCTATAACCTTCTGCCACCTCTACCCTGAAAAAACTTCCACCTGGATCTGTAAGAGTCTACCTTCTCTACATGTGTACCACAACTGCCAAAATGAGATTGGAGGTCATTGCATAGCTATGTACAATAGTTTCCAAGCCTCTGACCTCAGCCTGGCACCATACACTGCTTGGCAAGCCTCCTAGTTAGCTGCCTTAAACATTAGCTATTACAGGTATGCTCAATCCTTATATCCTGCCACAACTACATAAGCTTTAAGGTTATTTTTTATTAAAGTACAACATGACATAATGAAAAGTGCGTAAAGGTATATAGCTTTATGGGTTCGCAAAAACTTAATATGCTGTGTAAGCCTGTACCCTAACCAGGAAACCAAACATTATCAGCAACCCAGAGTTCTGCCATGTCCCCAGGCTGCTTCTCCTGACTTCAAACAGTACAGGTTATTTTGCATTTTCTCTTTTTCCCTTTCTTCTCTTCCTTTTTAATCATGTAGTGTGTACTCTTTTGTCTATGGCTTCTTTAGTTCAACATTATGTTCCTGAGGTTCTTCAATGTTGTTGAGTATAGTTTGTAATTACCAATGCTGCGTAGAATTCCATTTTATGAATACACCATAGTATATTTCTCTATTATACTATAGACAGACATTTGGTATGTGTCCAGTTTGGAGGTATTAAAAATAGTGCTGCTATAAAAATTCTAGTACATGTCTTTTGTTGCGATACTTGTACATTTCTGACAGATGTATACTTAGAAGTAAAATTATACTTAGGTATCTAATTGTTAGATCATATTTCCTACATATGTTCAGCTATACTAGTTGTTAAAAAAAAAAAGAACACCCACTTTCCATAGCAGGTGTAACGTTTTATAGTTTTGCACAAAGTAGTAGGCCATTCTTGGGTTGATATAAAGAAATATGTAAGACTGGCTAATTAATAAAGAAGAGAGGTTTAATTGGCTCACAGTTATGTAGGTTGTACAGGAAGCATGGCGCCAGCATCTGCTCACCTTCTGGAGAGGCCCCAGGGAGCTTTTACTCATTGCAGCAGGCAAAGCAGAAGCAGGCACTTCACATGGTGAAAGCAAGAAAGCAAGGGAGAGAGAGCGTGGGAGGGAAGCGCCATACACTTCAAATAATCAGATCTCATGGAAACTCACTCACTATCATGAGGATGGCACTAAGCCCTGAGGGGTCCACCCCCATGATCCACACACCTTCCATGAGGCCCCACCTCCAACACTGGGGATTACATTTCAACAGGAGATTTGGGTTGGGATAAATATCCAAACTATATCACAAAGTGTCTCAGTCCATTTTGTGCTGCTATAACGACATATTTGATGCTAGGTTATTTATATTAAAAAATGGGAATTTATTTCTCACAGTTCTAGAGGCTGAGAAGTCTAATATCATGGCACCAGCATGTGGTGAGGGCCTTATTGCTTTGTCCTCAAAGGCAGAAGAGCCACAGAGGGCAAACCCACTCCTACAAGCCCTTTTAATAACAGCATTAATACATTCATGAGGGCAGAGCCCTAATGACCTACACACCTCCCAAAAGGCCCCACGTTCCAACACTATTGCATTGTAGATTAAGTTTCCAACACATGAATTTGGGGAAACACATTCAGACCATAGCACACAGTGTGAAAGGGTTCTGGTTGCTCCACTCTTGGTATTTGTCTTTTTCATTTCAGCTATGCTGGAGAATGTGTAGTATCATCACATTTAATTTTCACTTTGTGTTTAAAACTCAGCATATTTTACTTGGTTTCTCAGATGACTGTAATTGAGTACCTTTTCATGGTTTTATTAGGATATCTTCTTTTATGATGAATCTGTTCAAGATTCTTTCTATTACTACTTAGTCATCTTTTTCTTATTGATCTTAGGGACTTCTACAGATAATTTGGACATATATACAGTGAATATTTTTCCCATTTTATTAGTGTAATCTTTTGAGGTGCAAAAGTTCTTAATTTTAGTATAGTCCAACTTATAATTTTTATGTGACCGTATCTCAAATTTGTGCCTTCTTCAAGGTCATGAAGATGTTATCATACATTTTCCTCTAATAGCTATATATTTCCCTTCAAATTTATGTCTTCAATCTGTCTGATACTGATTTTGTATGTGTTGTAAAGTAGAGGTCTAGATGTAGTTTTTCATATGGATAGAATTGACCCAGCACAATTTAGTAAAAGGATCATTCTTCCCCCGACCCCACTACACAGTAGTGTTACCTTTATCACGTAATAGATACGTGCATATGTAATATGCACATATGTAATCTGTACCTGTAATAGATATGTACATATGTAATGTCTATATATCTATTTTTGAAATCTAAGTCTATTCTTGAACTAGGCTTCATGATTTTTTGTAGGCTAATTTTTCTTCTACCTCTCAGAAAAAGTAGAGGCCATTAGCTAAGAATTCTATCACTGATTTCCCCGTTGCTAATATAATTATTTGTTATCCACATATTCACTCAAAAAGTGTTTTGGGGGGGTAGTTACTATATACACACACTGACTAGAGCATAATAATGACTGAGATAGACATGGACTTCGACCTCATGGAATTACCTATCAGTGAAAGAAAATAAATAACAAAGAAGTGGCGGGGCGGAGCAAGATGGCCGAATAGGAACAGCTCCAGTCTCCAACTCCCAGCGCGAGCCACACAGAAGACTGGTGATTTCTGCATTTTCAACTGAGGTACTGGGTTCATCTCACTGGGGAGTGCCGGACGATCGGTGCTGGTCAGCTGCTGCAGCCTGACCAGCGAGAGCTGAAGCAGGGCGAGGCATTGCCTCACCTGGGAAGCGCAAGGGGGAAGGGAATCCCTTTTGCTAGCCAGGGGAACTGAGACACACAACACCTGGAAAATCGGGTAACTCCCACCCCAATACTGTGCTTTAAGCAAACAGGCACACCAGGAGATCATATTCCACACCTGGCCGGGAGGGTCCCACGCCCACGGAGCCTCCCTCATTGCTAGCACAGCAGTCTGTGATCTACCGGCAAGGCAGCAGCCAGGCTGGGGGAGGGGCGCCCGCCATTGCTGAGGCTTAAGTAGGTAAACAAAGCTGCTGGGAAGCTCTAACTGGGTGGAGCTCACAGCAGCTCAAGGAAACCTGCCTGTCTGGTTTCCTTGAGTGGGGGCCAATATTCAACATTCTTAAAGAAAAGAATTTTAAACCCAGAATTTCATATCCAGCCAAACTAAGTTTCATAAGTGAAGGAGAAATAAAATCCTTTACAGATAAGCAAATGCTTAGAGATTTTGTCACCACTAGGCCTGCCTTACAAGAGACCCTGAAGGAAGCACTCAACATGGAAAGGAACAACCGGTACCAGCCATTGCAAAAACATGCCAAAATGTAAAGACCATCGAGGCTAGGAAGAAACTGCATCAACTAACGAGCAAAATAACCAGTTAATATCATAATGGCAGGATCAAGTTCACACATAACAATCTTAACCTTAAATGTAAATGGACTAAATGCTCCAATTAAGAGACACAGACTGGCAAACTGGATAAAGAGTCAAGACCCATCAGTCTGCTGTATTCAGGAGACCCATCTCACACGCAGAGACATACATAGGCTCAAAATAAAGGGGTGGAGGAAGATTTACCAAGCAAATGGAGAACAAAAAAAAGCGGGGATTGCAATACTAGTCTCTGATAAAACAGACTTTAAACCATCAAAGATCAAAAGAGACAAAGAAGGCCATTACATAATGGTAAAAGGATCAATTCAACAGGAAGAGCTAACTATCCTAAATATATATGCACCCAATACAGGAGCACCCAGATTCATAAAGCAAGTCCTTAGAGACTTACAAAGAGACTTAGACTCCCATACAATAATAATGGGAGACTTCAACACTCCACTGTCAACATTAGACAGATCAACGAGACAGAAAGTTAACAAGGATATCCAGGAATTGAACTCAGCTCTGCAGCAAGCAGACCTAATAGACATCTATAGAACTCTCCACCCCAAATCAACAGAATATACATTCTTCTCAGCACCACATCGTACTTACTCCAAAATTGACCACGTAATTGGAAGTAAAGCACTCCTCAGCAAATGTACAAGAACAGAAATTATAACAAACTGTCTCTCAGACCACAGTGCAATCAAACTAGAACTCAGGACTAAGAAACTCAATCAAAACCGCTCAACTACATGGAAACTGAACAACCTGCTCCTGAATGACTACTGGGTACATCACGAAATGAAGGCAGAAATAAAGATGTTCTTTGAAACCAATGAGAACAAAGATACAACATACCAGAATCTCTGGGACACATTTAAAGCAGTGTGCAGAGGGAAATTTATAGCACTAAATGCCCACAAGAGAAAGCAGGAAAGATCAAAAATTGACACTCTAACATCGCAATTAAAAGAACTAGAGAAGCAAGAGCAAACACATTCCAAAGCTAGCAGAAGGCAAGAAATAACTAAGATCAGAGCAGAACTGAAGGAGATAGAGACACAAAAAACCCTCCAAAAAATCAATGAATCCAGGAGTTGGTTTTTTGAAAAGATCAACAAAATTGACAGACCACTAGCAAGACTAATAAAGAAGAAAAGAGAGAAGAATCAAATCGAAGCAATTAAAAATGATAAAGGGGATATCACCACCGATCCCACAGAAATACAAACTACCATCAGAGAATACTATAAACACCTCTACGCAAATAAACTGGAAAATCTAGAAGAAATGGATAATTTCCTGGACACTTACACTCTTCCAAGACTAAACCAGGAAGAAGTTGAATCCCTGAATAGACCAATAGCAGGCTCTGAAATTGAGGCAACAATTAATAGCCTACCAACCAAAAAAAGTCCAGGACCAGATGGATTCACAGCTGAATTCTACCAGAGGTATAAGGAGGAGTTGGTACCATTCCTTCTGAAACTATTCCAATCAATAGAAAAAGAGGGAATCCTCCCTAACTCATTTTATGAGGCCAACATCATCCTGATACCAAAGCCTGGCAGAGATACAACAAAAAAAGAGAATTTTAGACCAATATCCCTGATGAACATCGATGCAAAAATCCTCAATAAAATACTGGCAAACCGGATTCAACAACACATCAAAAAGCTTATCCACCATGATCAAGTGGGCTTCATCCCTGGGATGCAAGGCTGGTTCAACATTCGCAAATCAATAAACATAATCCAGCATATAAACAGAACCAAAGACAAGAACCACATGATTATCTCAATAGATGCAGAAAAGGCTTTTGACAAAATTCAACAGCCCTTCATGCTAAAAACGCTCAATAAATTCGGTATTGATGGAACGTACCTCAAAATAATAAGAGCTATTTATGACAAACCCACAGCCAATATCATACTGAATGGGCAAAAACTGGAAAAATTCCCTTTGAAAACTGGCACAAGACAGGGATGCCCTCTCTCACCACTCCTATTCAACATAGTGTTGGAAGTTCTGGCTAGGGCAATTAGGCAAGAGAAAGAAATCAGGGGTATTCAGTTAGGAAAAGAAGAAGTCAAATTGTCCCTGTTTGCAGATGACATGATTGTATATTTAGAAAACCCCATTGTCTCAGCCCAAAATCTCCTTAAGCTGATAAGCAACTTCAGCAAAGTCTCAGGATACAAAATTAATGTGCAAAAATCACAAGCATTCTTATACACCAGTAACAGACAAACAGAGAGCCAATCAGGAATGAACTTCCATTCACAACTGCTTCAAAGAGAATAAAATACCTAGGAATCCAACTTACAAGGGATGTAAAGGACCTCTTCAAGGAGAACTACAAACCACTGCTCAGTGAAATAAAAGAGGACACAAATAAATGGAAGAACATACCATGCTCATGGATAGGAAGAATCAATATCGTGAAAATGGCCATACTGCCCAAGGTAATTTATAGATTCAATGCCATCCCCATCAAGCTACCAATGAGTTTCTTCACAGAATTGGAAAAAACTGCTTTAAAGTTCATATGGAACCAAAAAAGAGCCCGCATCTCCAAGACAATCCTAAGTCAAAAGAACAAAGCTGGAGGCATCACGCTACCTGACTTCAAACTATACTACAAGGCTACAGTAACCAAAACAGCATGGTACTGGTACCAAAACAGAGATATAGACCAATGGAACAGAACAGAGTCCTCAGAAATAATACCACACATCTACAGCCATCTGATCTTTGACAAACCTGAGAAAAACAAGAAATGGGGAAAGGATTCCCTATTTAATAAATGGTGCTGGAAAAATTGGCTAGCCATAAGTAGAAAGCTGAAACTGGATCCTTTCCTTACTCCTTATACGAAAATTAATTCAAGATGGATTAGAGACTTAAATGTTAGACCTAATACCATAAAAATCCTAGAGGAAAACCTAGGTAGTACCATTCAGGACATAGGCATGGGCAAAGACTTCATGTCTAAAACACCAAAAGCAACGGCAGCAAAAGCTAAAATTGACAAATGGGATCTAATTAAACTAAAAAGCTTCTGCACAGCAAAAGAAACTACCATCAGAGTGAACAGGCAACCTACAGAATGGGAGAAAATTTTTGCAATCTACTCATCTGACAAAGGGCTAATATCCAGAACCTACAAAGAACTCCAACAAATTTACAAGAAAAAAAACAAACAACCCCATCAATAAGTGGGCAAAGGATATGAACAGACATTTCTCAAAAGAGGACATTCATACAGCCAACAGACATATGAAAAAATGCTCATCATCACTGGCTACTTCAGTTTTTAAGTTGAAGTTAGGCTTCTCCTTCACAATGCCCCCAGCCAGTTATTGATTGTGAAAAGATACTAGGGTATGGATAAATATCAAAACAATAGACTCCTCTCCGGGTGATCTTTACTCTGGAGCTCCCTGTTAGATTGGCCAGACTTTGCCAAATTTCTACTGTGGTCTGAAGCTCTCCTTGAAAAATCCTGCTTCCTCTTCCTTTTCCTTCCATAGGTATCAATTCTGCATTATTTTCTGTGGCCTTTCCCTGCCCGATTCTGCACCTCACTCAGTTTATATTTCATAGTCATTATCCCCCTCCTTCCACCCAATAATCTTCTTGTACTCCTATCATTGCCTCAGCCTCTGCTTCCCAGAACACCCAAGTGACACAAACTCCCTACCCTAGTTATTACCACAGTTGAGCATTCAATCTGACAGTCACAGAAATCAATACTCAACACTGGATATAGTTCTATCCCTTGTGGAGACCAAACAGTCATTTGATCTCAAGTTGATTATATTAGCCATCTTCTGTCTTCGAAGATGCAGTGATTCATCTTGACTGGAATTGATTCACATTTTCAATGTGGATTTGACTTTCCTGCCTGCAAGGTCTTAGCCAGTGCCAATATTCAAGGGTTTTCATAGTGGTTGATTCACCAATATGTGATCCCACATAGCATCTCCCTGAATCAAGGGACCCACATTACAGCAAAGTTGCTATGTAAGAATGTACATAATCATGAGGGTCACTGGGCCAGATGATAGTGCATCATTCTGAAGCTGCTGGAATAAGAGAGAAATTGATTAGTCTGTTGGAGGTGCAGATGAAGAGCCAGCTTGGACATCAGATTCTGCAAAAATGGGGTAACACTTTTGGGGATGCAGAAAGGTCAGTTACTGTTCTGTGTTTCTAATAATAGAATAAATGGGTCTCCAAAGGGGGGACAGAAGTTGGCATCATCTTGCTTATCATCACCTTAGTGACCCACTTAGGTAATTTGTGCTTCTTCTTCCCACAATTCTAGACTCTCTAGTCTATAAATTATTTTTCACAGAGGGGAAATGCTTCTAATTTGGGACATAGTGAGACTCCCATTAAACTTTAAGCGATGACTCTTGCTCCTTTGGATTTATTCTTCCAATAGACAGTCAGGCAAGGAAAAGAGTTACCCTGGCAGGGGTAATTGATTCTGATCATCAGGATATGCTAGGCATGCTATTACACAATTTGGGCAGGGAGGAATATGCTTGGCACCCAGGTGATCTCTTGGAGCTTTTCTGGGTACTTTTTTGTCTGATATTGGTAATCAATGAACAAGTGCAGCAGCCAGGGCACGAGAAGGGCAAGATGACCAGGGATAAAGGTCTACATCATCTTACCCCAGTGCATCATAATCACGATGCCTAGACCAGTAGAGATGCTGGCTGAGGATGACTGTAATCTGGAATGGGTAGTAAATTGAGGAGATGATGAACATTAGTTGTGACCTTGAGAGCACCTATAGCAATGTGTTTTTTTTTTTTTTATTAACCTTCCACTTCTAATATTCCCTATGAAAAGAGATCAATCAGAATCCCAGAACAGCTGTGTTCCAGAGGAAGTACATTTAATATCACATTGTTTAATTTAACATCACATCGTTCCAAGCAGGTCAAATGGTGAACTGTACTGGATATTGTGGTGGGTTAGAACCATATGTTCCCCTAGCCCATCTTCTAAGAGTTTTGACTGCTGAGGGCTGGATGCTGAGGCCTTCCTTAGGAACTTGGTTTGGCCAAAGGAAGCTGCTTTGCTCATAGTTACTTCTCCTATAATGAACAAGGGGAAAAGTGCAACAAAAAGCTGTATCATTAGCACTGCTTTGCCTCATTATCAAGTTTGGTGGAACTCTGCCAGCCACCAACACCTGGTAAATTACATCTTTTGAGCTTATTTGGGCTACATTCATCTTCTGAAATGAATTGTGTTTCCATAGGCATGATTGTTTTCATTAAAGAAAATAACAGAATAATGTTAGGGATTCATTTAGCAAATGCAATTAGCTAGAAACACAACAGAAATTATCACTGAGAGCTGAAACTAGGGTGAGGTGAGTGAGGCACTTCCCTCAGGTGTTAGATTCAAGATGGTGTCAGAAAACTCAGTAGTCAAGGTGGGTAATATTTAATGCAGTTTCACTAAGAGTAGATTCTAAGTGTCTTCACAACAGAAAATAAGTGTGCATATGCTAATTAGGTAAATTAAGAAAGTGTGCATATGCTAATTAGGTAAATTAAGCTATTCCACAATGTATACATATTTTACTATTTTTGAAATATGAAATATGTATATACTATTCCGCAATGTATACATATTTCAAAATATCATGTTATAGATAATAAATATAAAATGTGTCAAAAATAAGGTGAAAATTAAAAATAATGTGAAACATCCACAATAAATGGAATACCAAAAAATTTTTTAAAAGATTACTGGTTATGCTTTGTTCTTTAGCATTTAACTCTAGCATGTCCTGGCATGGCGCTGTTGCAATGCCAAGATAACATTAGGTTGTCTTGTTCACATTTTGGAGGGGCTTATTTTGTAAGGTCATTAGGATGATATTTAGAGGCTGGGAAGGGGAGTAATTTGTGAAATGAATTCCATGACTGGAAAGACATAACACGCCATCTAAAGATTCATTACTTATCACCTCATTGGGGTTGGGGAAACAGTTTTTGAGAATATTTTAGACACAACTTTCATTTTAGCAGAACATTGGACTACATGAATTCTTCCTACTTTCAAACGGTGACTTTTTAAAGCATGTATCAATTCTTCTGTTATATTCAAAATTTAAAAAATTTAAATATAATGTTTTAGTCATATTATTGTTTTAGTATGCAGACATTTTTCCTCGGGGAAAAGACATTGTTAGGTTATTGTTATCCAGAATAATAAAGGCAGTAAGTCATTTTTTATTCAAATACTAATCTGATTAAGATTTAGAAGGTACAGAGCAATGGAAAACAGAATATTCAAAATAAATATATTCTGGCATCAAAATGTAAGTGTTTTATTTATGGTATCTACCTTATTAATAAATTAAAACTGATTGTTACATGAATCAAATAATTTAAAAGGATGCAAGTAATTCACTGAGCAAAACTCTGCTTCAGGTCAGATTTTCAGTCTTTGCAAAATCCAGAAAATGTGATTTCCACGTTCATTACACTAAAACAAAGAAAACCAATTAAAATAATGTGCATTGACAAATTAAAGTTTGTGTTTTAATATTCCCTGATACCATTAACACTGTAGATTATTAAAACTAAAATACTTTTAGAAATCCAATTTATTTTCATTCTTTAAGGTCATTTTCTTTTTTGGTATTCTTCTCAGGTTGGGAACTGAATGAAGGCCGGTTTTTCTTTTTTGTTTTAAGCCTATTTATTTTCTGGTCTTCATGCAGTATAATTGTTTTAAAAACAGAGTTGGAAAAGAGTTTAAATGAACATTTCCATAATAATGTTTAAAAATGTTCAGGAACATTTTTTTTTCAAATTGTTTTAAAAAATATTCACTGAGTTCTTCCATTAATTTGCCTAAAAAATTACAGTAAAATAACAATAAATAATATTTATGACAATGAGCCCACCTGAAGTTTGAAATATAATAAACTCTCATTGTCAAAGAGAAATGCCAGCTTTAAAATGGTAATGTCTTGTAAAGAGAGAGACCATGCATATAATGGTATTTAAAGATCATAGAAATGGAACATATATATTTCTAATTATTAATAAAAGCATCCATGTTGTGATGTGGAATATTTTTTGTGGATTAAAAGTAATATTAAAACAAATCACATAGTACAGAAAAGTATAGGCCAGGCGCAGTGGCTCACCCCTGTAATCCCAGCATTTTGGGAGGCCGAGACGGGCAGATCACGAGGTCAGCAGATCGAGACCATCCTGGCTAGCACAGGTGAAACCCCTGTCTCTACTAAAAATCCAAAAAGTTAGCCGGGCGTGGTGGCGGGCTCCTGTAGTCCCAGCTACTCAGGAGGCTGAGGCAGGAGAATGGCGTGAACCTGGGAGGTGGAGCTTGCAGTGAGCGGAGATAACGCCACTGCACTCCATCCTGAGTGACAGAGCGAGACTCCATCTCAAAACAAACAAACAACCAACAAGAAAAAAAAAGAAAAGTATAGACAATAAATAATACATAATAAATTTACTTATAGATATTTCAATATATAAAAACTGAAAACATTTTGATGTGTTTTCTTCAGGATATATTTCTATTTTTCTCAGCACTCCAAATATAGTTATTAATCAGCCATTTTTTACTTAACATTATATGCCATTAACATTTTCCAGTATCATTAAGAATTCTTCCAAAATGTTTTTATTAATTGCATGTTATTGTGAAACATAAACAAAATACAAAATAGTATTTTCCCCTCATTCCTGTGCTTACAGCATTTCTATTGTCTTGCTTCACATTTTTATTATTAATATAAACATTGAAATGAACATCATCAGTTTGAAACTTTTCATGTATTCATTATTAATTTATTTATATACTTTTCTAGAAGTTGAACTGCTTCTCAGTATACTCACCAGTATACTCTGGTGAGTAAAGAGGTTTAAATATTTTCCAGATTTAACACACGTTGGTAAACTGTTTTCTAGGAATGATGGACCAATTTACATTCCAAACAACAAGAAGAAGCAACAATCAATTTAGACTTGAGACTATTGCTCTTGGTCTTTTGAGTATTCATTAAAAATTCTATAGGTGAAAAATCATAACTTCTAGTTTTAAATTACATTTATTTAATTACCAGTTAGCTTAAGTTTAAAACAAATGTATTAATTAAATCAATTCTTTTTCAGTGAGTTTTGTACTAATGTTCTTTCCCCGTTTTTTGCATATTGTATTGTTTTTCATTGTAAATTAAAAATATTAACTATCTGTTGTGTTAATAGAATATATTTTTCTTACGTCTTTTAATTAGCTTTTAAACATTTTGTGTGTTTTGTAGTTTTTATGTATTTATGTGCTTTTCTCTTTTTTAGAAGGTTTATTTTTAATAATTAGGAAATGTTTTCTAGTTCAGAGATGAGATAATTATTTTACTAACCTATTGTCCTCTAATTTTTCCTTGCTTTTCTTTATAATTTCTCTCTCTAAACTTAGTTCAACTTTCTGAAGTTTATTTCAGTGTTTGGAGCAAGAAATAAACTTTTAGTTAAAAAAAAAAGTTTTTAAAAATTAAAATAAGAAGTGAAAAGTTTAATCTCCCTTTTCATTACTTCCTGCCTCCAGTTTCCATGCAAAGAAGTAACCTTAACAAGTATTTATTCATTTGCTCTTTCATGTACTCATTTTAGATTACTCATCCATTTGGCAAAGATTTTAGAGATCCTACTATGTATCAGCCACTATTGCAAATACCAGAGATAACGGTGAGCTGCCTTCACAGAACCCTCCTTGTAACAGAGTGGGGCAGAGAAGATTAAGAGTTAAATACACGAAGAAACACAGTAATTTCAGAGGGTGATCAATATTATGAAGGGGGGAAACACATTAATGGGATAAAGAGCAATGTGGAGAGCCACTGAGGGAAAATTTCATTTCTCATCTCTTGCATTTTACTTTTTATTTTATATAGATGATTAAAAAAGTCTTTCTGAGGAGGTGACATTTAACTTAAGATGTAGAGGAAGAGGCATCAGCTATGGGAAATTTGGGTAAAGTAGTTCCAAGCAGAGGGAGGAGTAAATATAAAGGCCATGAGGTAGAACCAGATTGACACATTTGAAAAACAGGAAAAGGAAGGACCAGAAGCACTGAGGTTTAAGCGGGGAAAAAAAGGAACTCCAGTAAGGTCAGAGGTAATTTCCCTGAAGATTGCCTCATGGATTGCTTCTACAATCCATTTCTCAGATTTTGAATCAGTTCTCGACATGTGTATTTGGGGCTAATGTTTTAATTTCTGCAGCGTTTGAATGCTTGGGGAGTGTATATAGCATGGATTACTGCTAGGGGTATTCGAGGGCTGACAGACTTGGGTCCAAACGTCTATACTGTCACTTAGTAAATGTATAATCTTGGGCAATATACACAGCCCCTTTAAGACTTGAAGCTTCCTCAGCTGTAAAAGGAGAAATAAAAATTCCCAACTTACAGAATTGTTGAAAAAATTAAATAAGATAGCATTTGTAAAAGATTAAGTTGGCAGCAATAGTAAGCCAAAAAAATTACAATTTGGTAAGAAAATAACTTTTATTATGATTCTACAATTATTATTTCAGATCTGCTTTAGAATATCTAAGATATCCTAAAATAATTCTTTGGAGATTTAAAATATTTAGATTTGTTTACACCTGTAGGTTAACTAAAGGAATATTGATATCTTATTATTCCCATCTGGAAACAGTCACTTAAATGGGAGAAAAGTTTTTCAATCTACCCATCTGACAAAAGTCTAATGTCCAGAATCTACAAGGAACTTAAACAAATATACAAGAAAAAGACAAATAATCCCATTAAAAAGTGGGCAAAGGATATGAACAGACATTTCTCAAAAGAAGACATTTATGTGGCCAACAGACATATGAAAAAATCTCAACATTACTGACCATTAGAGAAATGCAAATCAATACCACAATGAGATAGCATCTCACTCCAGTAAGAATGGTGATTATTAAAAAGTCAAGAAACAATAGATGCTGGCAAGACTGTGAAGAAACAGGTACACTTTTACATTATTGGTGGGAATATAAAAAAATCTACAACAACCAGAGATAACATTTGACCCAGTAATCCCATTACTGGGCATATACCCAAAGAACTATAAATCATTCTACTGTAAAGACACATGCACACGTATGTTTACTGCAGCACTCTTTACCAACCCAAATGCCCATCAATAATAGACTGGATAAAGAAAATGTGGTACATATACACCATGGAACACTATACAGCCATAAAAAGGAATGAGATCATGTCCTTTGCAGGGACATGGATGAAACTGGAAGTAATCATCCCCAGCAAACTAACACAGGAACAGAAAACCAAACACCACATGTTCTCACTTATAAGTGGGAGCTGAACAACGAGAAGACATGGACACAGTATGGGGAAAACACATACCAGGGTCTGTCAGGGGTTGGGAGACAAGGGGAGGGAGAGCATTAGGACAAATACCTAATGTATGCATGGCTTTAACCTTAGATGACAGGTTGATAGGTGCAGCAAACCACCATGGCACGTGTATATCTATGCAACAAATCTGCATATTCTGCATATTCTGCACATGTATCCTGGAACTGAAAATAAAATAAAAATAAAAATAATAAAATAAAATAAAGTAAAATTCATCTGATATGGTTTGGTGGTGTCCCCATTGAAACCTCAACTTGAATTGTATCTCCCAGAATTCTCCCATGTTGTGGGAGGGAGCCAGGGGTAATTGAATCATGGGAGCTGGACTTTCCCATGCTATTCTCATAATAGTGAATAAGTCTCATGAGATCTGATGGGTTCATTAGGAGTTTCCACTTTTGCTTCTTCCTCATTTTCTCTTGCTGTTTCAATGTAAGAAATGCCTTTTGCCTTCTGCCATGATTCCGAGGCCTCCCTAGCCATATGGAACTGTAAGTCCAATTAAAACTCTTTTTCTTCCCAGTCTCACATACATCTTTATCAGCAGCATGAAAATGGACTAATGAGGTAAATTGGTACCAGGAGTAAGGTGTTGCTGAAAAGATACCTGAAAATGTGGAAGTGACTTTGGAACAGGGTAACAGGCAGAAGTTGGAACAGTTGGAGGGCTCAGAGGAAGACAGGAAAATGTGGGAAACTTTGGAACTTCCTAGAGATTTGTTGAATGGCTTTAACAAAAATGCTGATAATGATATGAACAATAAGGTCCAGGCTGAGGTCTTCTCAGATGGAGATGAGGAACTTGTTGGGAACTAGAACAAAGGTGACTTTTTTTTTTTGAGATGGAGTCTCGCCCTTGTTATGTTTTATCAAAGAGACTAGTGGCATTTTTGCCCTTGCCCCAGAGATTTGTGGAACTTTGAACATGAGAAAGATGCTTTAGTGTATCTAGTGGAAGAAATTTCCAAGCAGAAAAGCATTCAAGTGGTGTCTTGGCTACTGTTAAAAATATACTGTTTTAAAAGGGAAACAGAGCATAAAATTTCAGAAAATTTGCAGCCTGATGATGCAGTGGAAAAGAAAAACCCATTTTTTTTTGGGAGAAATTCAAGCCAGTGGCAGAAATTTGCATAAGTAGCAAGGAGCTTAATGTTACTCCCCAAAACCATGGCGAAAATATTTGCAGGCAATGTCAGAGACCTTCACGGCAGTGCCTCCCATCACAAGCCCAAAGGCCCAGGAGGAAATAGTGGTTTCTTGGGCTAGGCCCAGGGTCCCTGTGCTGTGTGCAACCTAGGGACTTGGTGCCCTACATCTCAGCTGCTCCAGCAGCGGCTGAAATGAGCCAATATAGAGCTCAGGCCATGGCTTCAGAGGGTGCAAACCTCAAGCCTTGGCAGCTTCCATGTGGTGTTGGGCCTGTAGGTACACAGAAATCAAGAACTGAGGTTTGGGAACCTCTGCCTAGATTTCAGAAGATGTACAGAAATGCCTGGATGCCCAAGCAAAAGTTTGTTGCAGGGGCAGGGCCCTCATGGAGAACATCTGCTAGGGCAGTGTGGAAGGGAAATGTGGGATGGGAGCCCCCACACAGAGTCCCTACTAGGGCACTGCCTAGTGGAGATGTGAGAAGAGGGCCACTGTCCTCCAGACTCTAGGATGGTAGATCCACTGATGGCTTGCACCCTGCACCTGGAAAAGTCACAGACACTCAACACCAGCTGGTGAAAGCAGCTGAGAGGGAGCCTGTACCCTGTGAAGCCACAGGGGCGGAGCTGCCCAAGACCATGGGAACACACTTGTTGCATCAGCGTTACCTGGATCTGAGACCTGGAGTCAAAGGAGATCATTTTAGAGTTTAAAATTTGACAGCCCTCTGGATTTCGGACTTGCATACACCCTGTAACCCCTTTATTTTGGCCATCTTTTCCCATTTATAATGACTGTATTTATGCAATGCCTGTACCTCCATTGTATCTGGAAGTAGGAACTGACTTGCTTTTGATTTTACAGGCTCATAGGCGGAAGGGATTTGCCTTGTCTCAGATGAGACTTTGGACTGTGGACTTTTGAGTTAATGCTGAAACAAATTAAAACTTTGGGGGATTGTTGGGAAGGCATGATTGGTTTTGAAATGTGAGGACATGAGATTTGGAGGGGCCAGGGGTGGAATGATATGGTTTGGCCGTGTCCCCATTCAAATCTCAACTTGAATTGTATCTCTCAGAATTCCCATATGTTGTGGGAGGGACCTAGGAGGAGGTAACTGAATCATGAGGTCAGGTCTTTCCCGTGCTGTTCTCATGACAGTGAATAAGTCTCGTGAGATCTGATGGGCTTATCAGGGGTGTCTGCTTTTGCTTCTTCCTCATTTTCTCTTGCTGCCATGATATAAGAAGTTCTTTTCACCCCCTGCCATGATTCTGAAGCCTCCCCAGCCTTGTGGAAACGTAAGTCCAATTAAACCTCTTTTTCCTCCCAGTCTCAGGTATGTCTTTATCAGTAGTGTGAAAACGGACTAATACAATTCTCCTATATCATTCAAAAAATTTATAGAGATTTTTCCCATATAAATTCTACATGTTTTTTGTGAAGGTTAAGTTTTACATGCATATTTATAAGAGTAATTAATAAATATATTAACAGTCAGATTTTAGTATCAGTGTTATATAATAAACCTAGTAATTCCTTGATTGGCAGCTGATATTTTTGTAAATGGAATTACCTGCTTCTTGAGAGTTTAATGCAATTTATAGTTAAAACAATCTGGCTCTGAAGCCTCTTAAACAGGAAGTATTTTGATTTTTTTAAAGATATGTAGTAACTATTTGTCTTTTAATTTTGCCTATTTCTAAATATTTTTACAGAAGTAGCCAATTTTTAATTACCAAATTTATTAACACAGAAATATAGTGTGTACTGTATAAAACGTATATTTACTTTTCCCCCCTTAGTCTAATTTTGCTTATTTGTGTTTTTTCTCTCATTTTTCTTGATTCAATTTGTATTGATTTGCTAGGGGTGCCATAACATAGATACCACAAACTAGGTGGTTTAAGCAACATAAATATATTGTCTCACAGTTTTGTAGGGAAAGAATCTGAAGGGAAAGTGCTGACTCTTTCTGAGGGCTGTGAAAGAAGGATTTGTTCCATACCTCTCTCCTTGGTTTGGAGATGGCCATATTCATGTTCCGATAGAGTTTTTTCTATATATGTATCTGTATCCAAATTTTCACTTTGTATAAGCACACCAGCCAAATTGAATTAGGGCCCACCCTACTCCAGTGTGACTTCAACTTAACTAATTACATCTGCCACAACCCTATTTTCAAATAAGGTCACATTCTGAGGTCCTGGGAAATAGGACATCAATATAAAAAATCTGCAGGGGGGAAGCAGACACAATTCAAGCCATAACACAATTTATCATTTCATTTTTTTTTTTAATTCAGAAAAGTATGCCTGGGTTTTATCATTTTTAGAGATTTCCCACTTTATAATTTCATCATTTTCTTTCTTCCATATTTTTTTCTAACTTCATTTTGTTTGCTTTTGAAATGTTTATTTTCTCTTATTTAATAATAAGGAAATACATTGCCTTCAAGTGGTCTTTTCTCTATGTAAAGCTCTTGCTGTATCATATATTTTGATCTGTTTTTGTTAAATAATTTATTATTGCATGTTTGCTTTTGACTTTGAAAAATCATTACTAAAGAAAAATATTTTTAAATTTCCAAGTGTAGAATTTTTTAAAAAATGAGACAGAAAATCAGTATCAGGAGACAGTTTAGCAAGCTGATTTCCAGTTATCTAAGTCAGTGATAATCATTACATTGACCACTTACCATGGTCCATGTTTTGGTTATCAACCTCATAGAGAGAAAATACATTTTAAGTTTTATACTCAATTGTGCATTCATGTCTAAGACGTGAATCCACATTAAACTCATTAGGATATTTTGTTAACAAAACCAGACATCCAAGATGTGAATTAATAAGGAACATGCCTGTTGTGGGAAAACTTCCATATTAGTGACCAGTTCATTCTTTTCAAAGGTACACCTATAAGAGGTATTAATCAACTTCAGAAGTTAGCTCTTTGAACAAATAGAGTGAGTTAAATAGATTACATATCTTGGGTACAAGGATAATATCAGTGCAAAACTAAAACAGAAGGAGGTTGTTTCTAGTAAAAAGGGATGTTCTGGTGATCTCTGGTTAAGTTTCCTACTCCTCTTGAAGGACACTACCAGCTGCTTTAGCTCAGTGCTTGGGCAATCAGGACTGAGGAATGTACTGTTATTGACTTGTGATATCCTTAGCTACACTAATGTTTTCATTTAGGTTATAAGGAGAACTTGCTGATTTAGGCAGACTGGACCTCTTTAAGGTGAGTTTTCCTACATATGCAAACACTCTTCAAAACGAGGCTAGTCCAAAAAACACCCAACTATTCTATCAAAAAGACATGTGCACTCTCAAGTTCATCACAGTACTGTTCATAACAGCAAAGATATAGAATCAACCTAAGTGCCCATCAGTGGTGGATTGGATAAAGAAAATGTGGTACATATATGCCATGGAATACTATGCAGCCATAAAAAGGAATGAAAACTATTGTTGGGTACTATGCTCAGTACATGGGTGATGGGATCATTTGTGCCCCAAACCTCAGTGTCAAGCAATATACCCAGGTAAGAAACCTGCACATGTATCCCCTGAATCTAAAATTAAAGTTGAAAAAAAATGAGCATAGCAACATTCTTTTCATTTATTCAAGAAATAATTATTGAATGCTAATGTAAGCTTGCCTCTGTGCTCTGTCCTGAAAATATAGTTGTAAACCTAGCAATAGGGTCTCTACCCACCTGAGGCTTTCAAAGTAGAAGAGGAGATAGCATATGATCATATAAACAAATTTATAAATAAAGAAATGTTTGATTTACCATTGTAATATCTGCTAGAATGGAGAAATATATAAATAACTTGTGAACTAACAAAGTTGACTCTTCGGAAGTGATATATAAGATGACTCTCTTAGAATAAGAATTTCAATAATGAAAGATAGATGGGTTGAGCATTCCAGAGAAAGGAAATTGCAATGGAGAAGAACAGAAGTCTGGACCTCCAAGCTGGCGCATGGAGAAAATAAAGTAAAATAGGAAACAAATAAACAAAAACAGAATGACTACAACACAAAAAGCAAAGGGAAGAATTGCAGAAAAGGAGATTCCTAGAGACTCTGCAGAATCTTGTAGATCATGTGAAGGATTTATCCTTTTCTTAAGATAGGGTGGCCATTGAAGTGTCCAAGAAGAGAAATATTTTAAGATTAATTTGACTGCTGTGCTGAGAGTGATGGGAGCTAAGAGAAGATGTGGGAAGCTCCGTTACTATAGTGATTTAGGCCAAAAGTTGGAAGGCTTGATGTAGGGTGGCAGCAATGACAATGTTGAGAAGTAAGTGGACTGGAGATATGTTTAGTATTATTGGTAGAATTCACAGGACTTGGTACTTGTTTAGATATTCAGTGTAAATGAGAGCGCTATTAAAGATAACTCACAGATGTTTGACTTGAGAAATCTAATGGATGGCCTTGCCATCTCCTGACACTTAGTGGAAGCTCAATAAATCTTATCTATTTTTAGCTACTTGTGTAATAGTCACAAGAAAAATATGGACACGTGACAAGTTTACCCCATCCCCAATGTATCACACCATACATACATGCATATAGAAAAGCCACTTGAAAGAAGAAACTTAAACCAAACATACAAGCAAACAAAAAGTAGGCATAAACCAAACTAAGCTACAAATTGCCTTTTAGTCTAAATCATTAAATAATTCATAGTTTGAAGGCTATTTAGTTGAAGACCTGGGTTACAGTCTCACACTGCCTCTGACTCTGGGGTGAATTTAGACAAGGTGAAGTGGCTTTGGTTCACTGAACTTTAGTTTTCTCAACTGTAAGAAAAAAAGGCAAGGACTGTTGGCTATTTATTATTACAAAACCTATAATCCTCTAGTAGAGAGTCAGATCCATAGAACACTATGCAAATATCTGCAGTGGTCATAACTGTGGTTATGTAGTAGTCACTATCTTTGCTTCATTATTCACACATTTATAATATGTTTTATTGCCTAGAAGGAGATAAGAGTAGGATGGTGGTAGAAAAGCAAGCCTAATTTTGGAACATGTTTGAACTATTCTTTTCAGATAGCCTTTTACATTTTCTATGGAAAACACAATGCTAAGTTGTTTCTTTTTAGTATAACTTTCTATATTTTTACTGTAGCATCCCATCTGCTTTTGGCCCTCAGTTAAATGTCCATTTGTTTACTGGTATTAATTTGCAACAGCTATTTATTAAGCAGAGAAATAATTATAGCTAGTAGGTCGTCAACTTTAATATTTCTTCTTCAAAATTCATCAATGGTTTCCAGTCCCTTTAGAATAAAATATCAACTTGCTACTAGGGCTTAACGGAAAATACTATGAGCTGGCCTTGACTGACATCTCTATTATCATCTGATATCCTCCTTTCCTTTGCTTACCATTTGTGAAAATACCTTTGCTCCAGCTTTGTATGCCTTTTTTTTTTTTTTCCAGTTCTTAAAACATTGCAAGCTGTCTCCTGGCTCAAGACTGTATATAAGCCAGTCTCCCATTCTGGTAAAGCTCTACCCCTAGTCTTTTCTTGCCTGCTTCATCCATGATATCTCAGCCTGAATGACATGTCCTCCAGGAAGCTCTTTGATTTTTCCGCCTGTCTTGTTCTCTCTTGTTAACTTCTTTTACATAATCCTGTTTGTTTATTGCATTCATCTTTTCTAATTGTTTAGGAATGTTTGCTTTTTCAATTTTTTCTTCCAGGAATCATAGTTGTCTATTAATTATTATGCTCCTAGTGCCTACCATGTTGCCTGACACAATATTTGGTGTCTTTTAGACACTCAAAAATATTTGTTGAATGAATTAACAAATAATAGAGTTACAATATCTGGAATATAAACTACAGAATCTGAGTTCTGAACTTTTTCTACCTATACAGAATATGGTATTTGAATTCCATCAGCTTACCTTCAACTGATCTTGAGTCTCACAATGAGATAATTCAAAAGCATTTTTTAAAACTGAGAAATAGTACAATGAAGATAGTGTCCCTGAGGCAAAGTTAAGAATAAACACAAACCTCTTCTTCAAGTAACTCCTCCCTTTTTAAACATTTTCTCATTTTTTCAAGTGATGAAGAAAATATCACCATGTTATTCACACATATGCCTGAAGCATGTTTAAGCTACATTTTTTCAAAGTGTAAATTTAATTTAAAAGTCAGAAATAGCCAACAGAGTCATTGTTTTTATAGATTTAATCTGAATAAAGAATGTAAAAGTTTGATTTATTTTCCACATTAATTTAAGTTCAAATTGAAGGTAGTTTTTAAGTCCAAAGCCTGTCTCATATCACAAAGTAGTGTGCAGTTATCATCATTTCATTAGTTGGAATCTACTCAGAATTTCAAAGAAAAAAGAGAGTGCAATGGGTGCATAGATTGAGGATTAGAAATCATTGTAAGTGATGTATCCATGCTTTAATTATACAATAAAAGTCATGTAATAATATATCTTGGACAGGAAGGATTAAATGATGTGGTATTTCTCAGTTGGGGGAGTTCACAATAGTGTTTCAGATAACTCACTTGACAGTCTTTGGTAGGGTGAGAGAAACTATATTTTGAGCCTAAGGGAAATTTGTATGGCTTCGCATATAATTCTTTTCATGATGTCCACTATTCTATAATTTTCCTTTAGCCATACTGGTACAGTAACAGAGGAAAATTTTTCTTATTATTTTTTTCCATTCTATATCCATTTAATCAAGTGTCTCCTAAGCAATTGGCTAAAAAAATCCATTTCTCCTTCCTTTCTGTTTTCTCTAACAATGGACTTAGTTTGAGAAAATTTTGTATACTTTGTAGGTATTAATCATTATGTAGTACAAATAAAAAGTCCTAGGATTTTTTATACAATGATTCTAAATGTACATTATTTTCTCAATCCAATTTTGGGAATTGAACCCCTGCATTTCCATTTAGAGGGGAGAAAGATGCAACGCATTGTATTCACCATAGACAACATCAAGCATACAATTTATGCTCTGCCAACTTATTCTCAGGTTATACAGAATGGCTTGCATATTTTTCACATTTTTATAATTTATTCTAAAGTACCTATGAAAACAGTTCTATAACCTTTGAAGTAGGAAATGTATCTCTAGGTAATATTCCCATCCTGTCAGAGCCATCCAGCTAAGTGATATTGATGGGACTTTAATGATATAAATTCATCACAGGGTTGAGTTGTTTCTCACCATTGTGTGCCACCATGTTGTCACACTGCTTTCAGCTTCAGTGCTCCCTGCTACTTGTCTCTCAAGAAAGTTTTGCGTGTAACTGAAGCATGAGCATGTTTATCTCAGTTTGAACATATGTGTGAGTGTGGGAGAGGATTTCATTTTGCTGATCCAACTTGTGATGACTGTTTAGCTCTTCAAATCATTTTTATTTTTCTTTGTCTATTTATTCCTTCCAGGACATCTTTCATTAAAAAGGACATTAAAATCTCCAAAAACAGCCACTCTAGAGCTGTTGCTGGCCATTCGTTAAACACAATAAAGATGACATCAAATATGTTAACTTTAAAAATATTATATTTAGAGTATAATACATGCAAGTTAATCTACATTCAAGTAAAAATATTACAATTAATCTGTGGTCAGAAAAGAAATATTAGTATAACATGGTGATCATATAAAATCACAGAATTTTGAAGTTTTTATGAGCAGGGATGGGTGGGGGTGGGGGGTTAAGAATGAAAAAGAAAAAAATAAGGAAATAGAATATGTATCAAGAGCTTATGGAAATGTTTTAAGCTAATAGACAAAGTATGGAAATGCTTTTTATGCTAGGTGATGCTTTTTAAATTCTAAAACCAGATAAGGTTTAATAAAATCAATGGAGAAGAAGAGTTAGGAAGAATCTTAGAAGACACCTAAAAAAGAAAGATAAAAGAAAGGGAAAAGAAGGGAAAGGGAAGGGTCAGGGAAGGGAAAGGGAAGGGAAAAGAAAGTGGCTTTGACTATGAACCATGACTATGAAATGTAAGAAGTACATTTTACCTTGTGACCTAATATGTACATGTAAACATACACATATAGTACTGAACATTTCAAGAAGAGATAATTATAGTTACTATATGCTATGTACTCTTACCTATTTTGTAATTAGTAAAGTTTATTTTTATAACAGTTTTAGGTTCCAGAAAAATTGAACAGAAAGAATAGAGAGTTTCTACATACTCCCTCCCTTCACACAGGCACAACCTCTCCTACTATCAACATTCTGCACATTTCTTACAACTGATGAGTGGCACATTTCTTACAACTGATGAACTCACATTGACATATCGTTATCACACAAAGTCCACAGTTTCCATTAGCATTCGCTCTTGGTGTTGTACATTCTATAGGTTTTAGTAAACATATAAATGACATGAATCCACCATTGTAGTATTGCACAGAATAGTTTCATTAGCCTAAAAATCCTCAGTGCTCTGCCTATGCATCCCTCTTTCACCACTAACTCCTGACAAGCACTAGTATATTTACTTCAGTTTGCCTTTGCTGGAATGTTATATAGTAGAAATCACACAGAATGCAATATTTTTTGATTGACTTCTTTTTCTTAGTAAAATGCATTTAAGTTTCCTCCATGTCTTCTTGTGACTTGATGGCTCGTTTCTTTTTAGCATTAAATAATATTCCATTTTCTAGAAGTACTACAGTTTATCCACTCACCTACAAAGGACATCTTGGTTGCCTCTAGGAACTGGCAATTATGAAGAAAGATGCTACAAATATCTATGTGCAGGGTTTCGTGTGGACGTAAGTTTTCAGTTTATTCAGGTAAATACTAAGGAGCACAATTGCTAGATCATAAGGAAAAAATATCTTTAGTTTTGTAAGAAACTGTTGAAGTATCTTCCAAAGTAACAACACCATTTTGTATTCCTGTGATCAATGAATCAGAGTTCCTGTTGCTCTATATCCTTACCAGAATTTGGTGGTGTCAACATTTAGAATTTTTGTCATTCTAATAGATGTCTCGTAGTATCTTATTGCTGTTGTAACATGGAATTTCCTAATAACATATGATATTGAACATATTTTCATATACTTATTTGCAATCTGTGTATCTTCTTTGGTGAGGTGTCTGCTCAGGTCTTTTTTCCATTTTTAAATTGAATTGTTCACTTTGCTGTTTTTGAATTTCAAGAGTTCTTTGTATATTTGGGACAACAGTCCTTTATCAGATATTTCTGTTGCAAACATTCTCCCCTAGTCTGTGGCCTGTCTTCTCATTCACTTGACATTATCTTTCATAGAGCAGAAGTTTTTAATTTTAACAAAGTCCAGCTTATCAATTCTGTCTTTCACCAACTCTGCCTTTGGTATTGTATCTCAAAGGTCTTTACCATATGTATTGGTACATTCTTGGAGTGCTATAAAGAACTACCTGAGACTGAATAATTTATAAAGAAAAGGGGTTTAATTGGCTCATGGTTCTGCAGGACATACAGAAAGCAAGACTGAAGAGGAAAGCAGACACATTCTACATGGTTGAAGCAGGACAAAGAGAGAGTGAAGGGGGAAGTGCTATACACTTTTATAAACAACCAAATCTCATGATCTCATGAGAACTCATTCACTATTATGAGAACAGCAAGGGGGAAGTCCACCTCCGTGATCCAATCACTTCCTACAATGCCCCTCCTCCAACAATGGGATTGAGTTGAATATATAGATCAAATTGGAGGAGTTGACATCTTGACAATATTGAATCTTCCTATTTGTCTCTCCATTTATTTAGTATTTCTTTGATAACTTTTATCAGTTTTATAGTTTTTCTTATATAGATCTTATACATATTTTGTTAGATTTATATCTAAATATTTCATTTTCAAAAGTAAATGGTAATGTGTTCTTAATTACACACTGCTGATATATCAAAAGGTGATTGTTTTTTGTATTTAACCTTCTATCCCACAACCTTACTCTAATCACTTAATAGTTTCAGGAATCTTTTTGTTTATTCTTTTAAATTTTCAACATAGATAATCATGTCATCTTTGAAAAAAGACAGTTTCATTTCTTCCTTCCCAATCTGTATATCTTTTATTTCATTTTCTTGTTTTATTGCATTAGCTAGAACTTCCTAAATAATGGTGAAAATGAACAGTGAGAAGAAACATCCTTGCCTTGCTCTTGATCGTAGCAGAAAAGTTCTTATTTTCTTATCACTAAGTATGATGTTAATTGTAGGGTTTTATGGTAGGCATTTTTAAACAAATTAAGGAAGTTCCCCTCTATTTCTAGTTTGCTAACAGTTCTTAGTATTAATAAGTGTGGGATTTTGTCAAATGCTTTTTCTGCATCTATTGGTAGAATCATGTGATTTTTTTCTTTAGCCTGTTGGTGTGATGAATTACATTAACTGGTTTTCTAAGGTTGAACCAGCCTTGCATATCCCATCTGGTCATGGTATAAAATTTTCTTTATATATTGTCAGATTTGATTTGCTACTATTTTGTTGAGAATTTTTGCATCTATGTCTAACAGAGGTATATGTCTGTAGCTATTTTGTTTGTTTTGTAATGTCTTTGGTTTGGGCTTTAGGGTAATGCTAGACTCATATAACTAATTAGGAAGAAGTCACTGTTTCTGTCTTCTGAAAGAGACTAGAGAATTTGTATAATTTATTTCTTTAATGCTTGGTAGAATTCACCAGTGAAGCCAGCTGGGCCTGTTGCATTCTGTTTTTGAAGGTTATTCAATATTGATTCAACGAGGTTTATTCAAACTGTCTATTTCTTCCTGTGTGAGTTTTCATATAGGTTATCAAATTTGTGGGCATAGAGATGTTCTTAATCCTTTACTATCTTTTAATGCCCATGAGATCTGAGGAGCTATTCCCTCTTTCACTTTTAATGTTAGTAATTGGTGTCTTCTCACTTTTTTTTTTAGTTAGCCTGACCAAAGACTTATTAATTCTATTGATGTTCACAAAAGGTCAGCTTTTGGTTTTGTTTTCTCTGTTGGTTTCCTGTTTTCAATTCTCTTAGTTTTCCTTCTAATTTTTACTTCTTCTCTTTTTTCCGCTTACTTTGTATTTAACAGGCTTTTCCTTTTGTGGTATCCTAAGGTCGAAACTTAGAACACTGGTTATTTTATCTTTCTTCTTTTCTGATATATGCTTTTAACACTATAACTTTCCATTTGACATTTAAGATTATTGAAATGAGTGGATGAATATCCACAATATTTGTTAATCATTTTCTATTTATTGCTCTTGTTCTTTATTCTTATTTTTGTCTTCTACACTTTTTCTATCTTTTATTGCTTTAATTTAGCATATATATATACACACACACACATATGTATACATATATATACACATATACATATGTATTTTTTGCTTTATTAGTGGTTGCCCTAGGGTTTGCAAAATATAATTATGACTAATCCCAGTCCATTTTAAAACAACATTATACTACCTAATGGGTCATGCAAGGCATCTTACAATAACAATATATTTCTAATTCCTTCCTTCTGTCCCATGTATCATTGCTGTTATTCGTTTCACTGATACATAATTATACATAATTATATAGTCACATCTATATATACAAGCACACATAAACAAATACACTTTTACTATTATTTTTGACAAAATGTCTTCAAGTAGATCAATTAAGAATGAGAAAAAGAACAATTTTTATTTTATCTTTGTTTATTAATTCTCTGATGCTATTCCTTTATGTACTTACAAGTTTCTGACCGATACCATTTTACTTCCCTCTGAACTTGTTTTAAAACTTTAAAGGCAGGTCTACTGGCAATAAATTCCCTCTATTTTTCCTTCATCTGAGACGTATTTATTTCTCCTTTACTTTTGAATAAAATTTTGCAGGATACAGAATCCCAGTTCAGTGGGATTTTTTTTTTTCTCAAATCTTTACATATTTCACTCGTCTCTTTTCTTGCTTGCATGGTTTCTGAGAATTATGATGTAATTCTTATCTTTGCTCCTCTATAGATAAGGCTCCCCTTCTTCATGCCCAGCTTCTTTTCATTTTTTCTTTATCATTAATTTTATGAAGTTTGAATATGATATACTTAAGTGTAGGATTTTTTTTTTGTTTGTTTCTTGGTATTTATCCAACTTGCTGTTCTCCAAGCTTCCTGGATCTGTGGTTTCATGTTTGATGTTAATTTGAATAAATTCTCATTCATTTGTGCTTTAAATATTGCTTCTGTTTCCTTTTCTCTTTATCCTTATTCTGGTGTCTATTACATGTATGTCACACCATTTATAGTTGTTCGGCAGTTCTTGGATACTCTGTGTTTTTTTTTTTTTGGAAGTATTTTTTCTCTTTGCTTTTCAGTTTTGGAAGTTTCTATTGTCATATCCTCAAGCTCAGAGATTCTTTTCTCTGCTTTGTTCAATCTACTGAGAGCATCAAAAGCATTCTTCATCTATGTTACAGTGTCTTTTTTTTTCTTAGAATATTCTAAGAATTTTTAAGAATATTCTTTTTTATTAAGCATTTCTTTTTTATTCTTTCTTAGAATATTCACCTGTCTACTCTCCGCTTCCATTACCTATTTGCTCTTGCAGAGACTACATTCTCTGTTAAAGTCTGTAGCATATCAATCATAGTTATTACAAATTCCTTGTCTGATAATTCCAATATTCCTGCTGTATCTGACCCTGATTAGATGTTTATTTAATCTCTTCAAACTGTACTTTTTTGCCTTTTAATATACCTTATAATTTGTTGTTGAGTAGGCATGATATACTGGGTAAAACAAAGGGCAGTAAACAGGCCCTTAATGTAATAGTTAAATTTCAGTGGGAAGAGGAAGCATCCTATAGTCCTATAATTAGGTCTTTTGGTGAGTCTTTGCCCGTGGACTTTGAATTTCCCCAGTGCTTCTCAATTTGTCCCTTTTTAGATGGTTGGAGGGGCCTGGAGTTGTTTATATCCTTTCCTTCAAGTGGAAGGCTAGAAGGGGCTGGAGCTAGGTTTTCCCTTCCTCCAGGAGGAAGGTTACAGCTGCTTAGAAGTTGGACATTTCTTTACCCTGATAGTGAAGCTGATAAAATAGTTTCTTCTGCAGACAGGCCATGTTAAGAAGAATAGTATGCTTTGATGTATTTCAAAACGGATTATTTCCCCCTCACATTGCTGGAAGCATGAGGGGACTTTCCTCAAATATTTACTGTGAAGACCTGGTAGAGGCCCTGGAGACAAAACTCACAAAAGTGTGAGGGTCTCCCTATGACTGGGTTTTCCTGGAGTTTTTATCCCTCAAACTTGTGCACATTGAGCCTCTAGTTCAAGTTTTTCTGCCTTAGCATTGATTCCTACAGTGGTTTATGCTTAGGAGTTTCTGCCCCAATAAGTTGTGAATCTCTGTATCTATCTGTCACTCCAATTTCTGGGGCAGTAATTTGCCCTGTGATCTTCCTTCTCTGAAAGATCTTAGAGGAGGACTTGGTTTCCAGTCTGTTCAGCTCTTTAGTTGTTGCCATGGAGTGGTGACATCTAAGTTCCTTGTGTATTGGACTGGTCTATTTTTTTTTTTTTCTAATTTATTCTGCTTCACCTAATAGTTTAAAAAACACAAACTAACACTCATCTTCTTTTTTTCCAAATGAGGACACTTTCCCAGACAGGTTGTGTGATTTTCCCAAGGACAAGCAGGCTGCTACTTGCAGATCTCTGAGCTCCCATGACAGAATATTTTCTATTATGATTCAAGGAAAAGAACCCAGGGTTAAATTTTTAACTACCAGGTTCAGGGCTGGCTCTTCTACATTCAGTTTGGAAAGATATTTTATATTTTTACTGCAAATAAGCAAGAACTCAGATTTTTATAAAGATAATTCTGTACAGCCTTGAACAAATTATTTAACCTGCTTCCTACTTTACAGGTTTCCACACGCCCACTTTTCAGTGCTTCAACCACCGATGACTACTTTATTTAGTGGTTCTAAGTTTTATGATGCCATAGTTTATGCTTTTGCTAACATAAAGTGCTATGAATTCAAGGCATCTGCCACACTAATATCTTTGGTTGCTATAATTCATTTTTTCTATCAATAGATTAATGCCCCATCATTAAATTTGATAGGAAGAACTACTATTGTTACCAAATAGACTATTTTATATGTGTGAGAAAACTTTTCAAGGTCATTATCTCATTGATTCAACAAGTCATGTAAACTGTGCAGGTTAGTTCTTATTGCTCTTTGTTTACTGGTTACCTTTGAAATGTTTTGTCATTGTCCAAATTCTCATATCTAATAAACAACAGAGCTAGGATGGAACCAGGACTTCTAAGTTCTAAAATAGCGCTCTTTTCATAATATAGATAAAACATAGCAGAATAGCAGAGTCAGAAGCTTGGAGCTTAGTTCCATACTACAGTGAATCTCTCCTGACTGGTGCTATAGTATAGCTGATGCTTCCCTTACAGCGTTATGGTACCTTCTCAATGAATAAAAGCTATTCACCCACCTGTGATGTAAACTGAAAAAGAAGCAAATAGCTTTGCTGTGGCCTTCAAATATCAAGTATCAAATTATTCTTTGCAGAACAGCATATCATTTCTTATAAATTAGAATGTATTTTCAATAAAATTTGCTTATTTATTATAGGATGACACATAAATATGTGTTGATTTTCAGAGGCTCATTACCTTATGGTTTAGGTTGCATTGTCAATTTGAGTGAATTATCCCAAGTAAGCATCCAAGGTAGGTAGTCAAAATTCCCAATTTCCAGGGGAGCTGGGGCTGTACTTACTGCCCACGTCCCCACCATCAGAGCCAGCATTTCCACTACCTTGACAGCTGCTGTGCAAAGCTCTGCAGCTTTAAAAAAAAACAGAAGTAGAAGGAGGAGATGAGCTGGGACAACTTAAGAGACCTGAGCCCAGGGACACATTCCCAGGCTGGAAACTTTGCCCATATGTTGAGGTAATTTTATGGTGAACAACTGTCTCAGTTTGCCTGGGACTGAGAAGTTTTCCCATATGTGGGACTTTTGGGGCTAAAATGAAGACATTCTTAGGCAAACTGTGATAAGCTGGTTATGCTAGGTTCTGTCCCCAAAGGTAGATTGCTAAAAGTGTCCAGAAAATTTCATTTGACTGCGTTACACTCCTAATATTTCAAAAATTCAAGGTTAGTTTGAATTAAGAAAAATAAATAGGCTAACAGAGCCTGAAGTTAAGGGGTTAAAATAAATTTGCTTAAAATTATGGCTTGATTCCTAAAAGTTATCTACTATAAGCTCAAAAGGAATGGTAGTTTGGGGTAAGATGTCGGGAAGGATCAAAATAGAAGTAATTGGGATCATGGGGAACTTTGTATTCTAAAAGAGAGGAAAGAGAGGAGACTTTCCTTACTTACCTTTCTAAAGTAGAAGTATGGGGAAACTATAGAGGAATGGGGTGGGGAAAATCACTCGGAGTGTAGGGGGAGAACAAGCAAGGGCTTAGAAAAGACATAGAAGAATTAAAGTAAAAAATAAACCTAGACTATTTTGATCAAATTTCCTTTGATCAATAATCCTCCCCGAATCAGTAAGCAAACCTTCTATAGAGAGCACATGTACATACCTATTGTGTTTCTAGCCTACTTTCCTGCTCTCTTATTCATTCCATGAATTCTAGCTGCTAGGATGCTGATCCAAGGTTAGTAGCTCATATACTAGTCAGTTTAAGCCTCTGGGGATTTAAATGTGGACAAAACAGACTCAGAGTCCTTCCCACATGGAGATTATAATGTGGAGTGAGAGAGAGACAGGCAATCCGTAAAGCAAACTGGCAGTTTACAGTACATTAGACAGTTGTAAATGCTTTAGAGGAAGATAAAGTCAGGGGAGAGGGTAGGAAATAAGAGTATTGCATGTTCATAAAGATCTCACCAACAAGGTAAAATTTAGAAGCAAACACATAAAATAAAATGCTTTAGAAATCAGAAATTTCAGCTGGCTGTTATTCTGGAGATTTACTTTTCGTAGAGCCAGTAGACATGTGCAAAGGAAAGCTTTGCCTCTTAATAAATAAATAATAAAGGCAGAACACGAAACACAGTTGGAAAAAGTTAAAGAGGCTGACAGAAGAATCAAGCTTCTCTATGCGTATAAGACAATACTACTGCCATTTTATTTCATTTTCATTTGTTTGCTTGGAATTGACCAGAGAAATACTAGAATCTGCACCTTACCTGCAGCCTCAGGCACTCTATGCTACAAAGAAACCTCTAAAAGTGAACCGGAGCACAGCACATAAACCAGGGTTTCTCTTGACACAATTTGTCTCATACTTTTGTTTCAACAGAAACTAGACATTCTTCAAGCCAAGTTATAGGAGCTTACAGCCTGAGGCATTGAATTGCATTGAACATAAAAGCCCTTATTCAAAAATAACTTATTTAAACATTCTGTTATAGCTGCATGGTATTTATCTATCAGAGGGGTGAGTAAGTCTTACATCAGTAACTCTTGGTTTTTCTACACACTCCATAAATCACTGACAAATACATTATTTTGAAAGCAAAAGCTAGCATCTTTTGTTTTTCAGCAATGTGATACTATAATAATACCATTCTTACAGATTATAAAAGTGCTCTTTTTGAGTACGAAAGGCACTCCAAATACTTCTTGGCACTTAAGCTAGATGTTTATCTCATTAAATTTAATAGATATTGATATTTGCACAGTTACTATAAAATAGAACAATTGCTTTTCTTGAATTATTTTGACTATTGATCCCCTTGAGTGGATGACAAAGGTAAGAAAACAAATCTGGTCTTGCATTCACAGATATTCATGTGCTATAAATGACCAGAAAAATTTAAATTAGCATGTTATATTTGATAACATCAATAATTAATTATTTTGTAATCACCAATTGAAGTACACAGACTATGGAATTTTCTAATTTCTATAAACCAACTGTGGTCTCTCAAGGAACAGATAATTATGCCTCCTCCTTCATGGGTATGAATCCAGAGGTTCTGTCTATTGGAGTCGCTACATCAGAGTTTACTATAAATTTGAAAGCTAAAAAATACTTTGGGGCAAAAGTCTGCAGGTTGACTGTTTTGCATTAATTTATTTGGCGGTTCTATTGTCATTCAGGGGTGACCGAATTGTGGCAGTTGAAAGGACTCCTCTGGGGTTGCCTAGTTTAGGTTTTCATTGCCAAACTCAGCTAGTTAATGTAACTATTATATTGGCATGATGACTAATTCTCTTTATAAAGTGTTGACCTGGTGGGCTTGCCTTGCCCAGTTTTCAATCTCAACCGTCAGTCAATAAGATAACAAAAAGAAAAAGTCTAAGCTCTAGGAAGCTAAATAACTGAAATTAAGTTAATTTATACTAGATAGTTTCATCTAGTGAACACTTGATTTCTTAATGCCTTTTTTTTTTCCATTCAAAAACAGGGAAGGGGCACTTAGTTAAAATTCATGAATACTGATTGTTTTCAACTACTGGTAGCACTTTACCATTTATTATTAAAACAAAAAATAAATTTACCGTTTATTTCAAAGTAGATACATATCCCTAAAAATAGTGCCATGAACTCATATGGCAAAGGGTATATTTAACTTTATATGTCAATGTAGATCATGTAGTTGTATACTTTTTTTTTCCGGAGTGAAAATGGGGTTTCTGTGAACTACTAGCTTTTCACTTACCCGGAATAATTTTAAAAACTAAGAAGAGAAACAACAAAAAACAGAAATAGGAAAAAAAAAAATAGAACATCTTTGACTGGAAGGCAAGAACTCTTCAACGGGAAGTTGTAATTAAACACACAAGCCAAGCCAAAGTTTTAAATATGATATCTGCTTCACTGTGAGTTCTTGGTTTGAGGTCAGTAAAAGAAGAAACAGTTCAATGTTCATCACCCATCCATCCTTCAAATACTTATTGATTGCCTAGCATGTGCCTACAAATTGGATAAAACTCAGACTTTTTCTTAAAGAGTTCATAATCAAGTGAGAAACTATTATAAAAATGTCTGTATGTGTACGTGTATAGATGTACATGTATATACACACATACAAATATACATTGTATATAGGTAAATATATAATTATATACTATGCAGCCATAAGAAAGAATGAGATCATGTCTTTTACAGGAACATAGATAGAGCTGGAGGTGATTATCTTTAGCAAACTGATGCAGAAACAGAAAACCAAATATCACATGTTCTCACTTATAAGTGGGAGTCAAATGATAAGAACTTATGAACACAAAGAAGGAAACAACATACACTGGGGTCTACTTGACGGGGGAGGGTGGGAGGAGGGAGAGGAGCAGAAAAGATAACTATTGGGTACTGGGCTTAATACCTGGGTGATAAAATAATATGTATAATAAACCCCTGTGACATGACATGTGTTTACCTATGTAACAAACCTTCACTTGTACCCTCAAACCTAAAACTTAAAAAAAGAAAAATTAAAATTAAAAGGAAGAAAAAAAACAACCAAAAAATATATTAAATGTTACAATAGAAAATAATAGACACCACATATAAATACCACAAAGGCAATTATATTCCATATGATTTGTGACACAAATTACACAAATTCAGAATATGAATACAGTTAGAGTACAGTGTATGCTACAACAGATATATCTATATAATAAGATATTTGTAATTTCTCAGTATATGGGTTGTAGGAAAGGTTTGAAAAGAAGGGTTTCTTCAAAAAGGTTTCTGAAAGCTTTTCAAGAGAAATTCAAGAAAAGGGGAGCAATTAGAGAGATAAAAGATTAAAAATCAAAACAGGGGGAGAAGACAAAAGTGGAGTTGAGAAGTGACGGTAGCGCACAGGGCAGCATCTGCATGGTGAGAGCCTTTTGCATTAACAATGGAGGCTAGGCCGGGCGCGGTGGCTCAAGCCTGTAATCCCATTCTTTAGAGGCCGAGACGGGCGATCAATGGCAGGTCAGGAGAGATCGACCATCCTGGCTAACACGGTGAAACCCCGGGGCTCTCTACTAAAAATTACAAAAACTAGCCGGGCGCAGGTGGCGGGTGCCTGTAGTCCCAGCTACTTGGGAGGCTGAGGCAGGAGAATGGCGCGGAACCTGGGAGGCGGAGCTGCAGTGAGCCGAGATCCGCCACTGCACTCCAGCCTGGGTGACAGAGCAAGACTCCGTCTCAAAAAAAAAAAAAACAATGGAGGCCAAAAAGTTGGTTTTGGGGTGAGAAAGCACATGGATAGTTGGGAGAGCTCATGATAAAGAGATAATATGGACTCCCCACCATTTGTAATTCAGAACTCTTGGTATATAGAAACCTTTACCTAAGTCTCCTTAGAAAGCACAGGTATTTGATTATTTCTGTGTTTGTACATGCGGTGTGTGTGTGTGTGTGTTTGATTTGTTATGTCCCCATTTACGGATGGAATAAAAGTAAAGAGTAAAGATGTTAAAGAGCATGCCATTCATTATAAATTAGCTTTTAAAGTGTGGCTTTTTTGTTGTTGTTGTTGTTGATTTTTGTTTTTGTTTTTTTTTTTTGTTTTTTTTTTTAATGGAGTCTCACTCTGTTGCCCAGGCTGGAATGCAGTGGCATGATCTCAGCTCACTGCCACCTTCACCTCCTGGGTTCAAGCAATTCTCCTGCCTCAGCCTCCCAAGTAGCTGGGACTCCAGACATGTGCCATGACACCTGACTAATTTTTATATTTTTAGTAGAAATGGTGTTCCACCATATTGGCCAGGCTGGTCTAGAACTCCTGACTTCGAGGAATCCACCCACCTCAGCCTCCCAAACTGCTGAGATTACAGGCATGAGCCGCTAGGTCCAGCATAAAGTTTTAATGTTTAAAGTAATCTTTGCTTCTGTAGAAAACCTTCTTGCCAGAGTACACAACCCTCCTGGTGGTAATGCTAGCTGATGTTCGATGAAATTATGTCAACATTTCTTTTCATGGTGGCTAGTGTGATTAAACATCTTTCATCTCACAGCTTTATATGATATATGCATTCAATTGCTCTGCTTCTTTTTGCTATTCATAACTTTTACTTGGTGAAATAAATTGTAGACATACTGTTGCAGCTTTTTAACTCCTGTTCTTGGTACACGGGCAGGGGTGTTACAGCTTTTTTACTACTGCTGCCTGCAGCTCAGAGAGCATTACAGCTTTTTCACTCCCACTGTTTGGTGAGTTCAGGGTTCTTGTCCCATGACCAAGCAAAACAATGTACATGGACTCCTGAGAGAGGGTAAGTCAGAGTAGAATTTATTTTTTATTATTTTTTATTTTTTGAGATGGAATCTTGCCCTGTTGCCCAGGCTGGAGTGCAGTGGTGCAATCTCGGCCCACTGCAACCACCACCTTCCAGGTTCAAGTGATTCTCTCGCCTCAGCCTCCCAAGTAGCTGGGATTATAGGCACTTGCCACCACACCCGGCTAATTTTTGTATTTTTAGTAGAGACGGGGTTTCATCATGTTGGCCAGGCTGGTCTCAATCTCCTGACCTCAGGTGATCCGCCCGCCTTGGCCTCCCAAAGTGCTGGGATTACAGGCATGAGCCACCGTGCCTGGCCAGCAGAGTAGAATTTATTGAGTGAAAGTAAAGCTCTCGACAGTGAGCAGGGACCAGAAAATGGGTAGCCATCTGTGAGACGTGAGTCTGGGGTTTTTATGGACTTAGAATGGGGGAATGCATGTTGATTGGTTTATGGGTGGGCTTGGAAAAGGCACTCTGAAATTAGTCAAAAGGCACCGTTCAGAAAGGACCAACTGAGACAGAGTGGGTAAGACAGGGATGGAAGTTGTCTCTCTGGTCCATGGATCCTATCTGGAAATGGTAGCTCAGTTTTCAGGCTTTAGACTGTCTGTGGCTTGAAGGTCAAGTATCACTGGGGATCCATCCCTGTCTTCCTGGGAATTTGTCTATCTTCTGTTACTAGCAATACATTTTGTGAATTGCTGTTATCCCAATTGATTGATCTGTATTTTTGTTAAACTTGTATGCTATAAAAACAGGTATCAAAATCAAAGTCAGTCTCTACAGGTAAAATTGATGAACTCTAGTAATGGTTTTAAAATGTGAAGGAATAACCATTGTTAAAATAGAAAACCTAATTGGCACCTGGCTTACTTTCCTTTTTTCCATGTTATTTATTTATCCACACAAATCTCTGCTTTATTTTTACTAACCTCCTCGGTTTTTAGAAATTTCAGCAATACTTATACTTTTACAAGGCCTTATTTATTATACATTAAAAGGTTTTCTTCTTATTTCTTTGGTTTGTATAACATCTTTGTGAGATAGTCAGGCATTTGTCTTAACTGTTCTACAGAATGAAACGTTATGTGATGCATTTGTCTAGAGTTCAAATTCAAGATAAATCATAGTAGAGCTAAGTTTTAATCAAATGCTTTTCTAAACTAGTTCTCTTCTCTCTTTTTCTTGGTTTCTCTCTCTCTTTCTCTGTTTCTGGCTCTCTTTTCTTCTTTTTATTTATCAAATACTGGTGTTCTATATTACATCAAAATCACTTTTCATAATTTTTATTTGCACATGACAATTTTTTGTTTAAGTCTTCAACATGGTTGGCAATTGGTTGTACATGCGATTCTTTTAAAAGTGGGTAAGGGATCAGCTCACCCACTGATCAACCCAGTGAGTGATCAGCTTACCCACTGGGTATGGGAAGTGGTGAGGAAAGGATTTTGGTTATGGACTATTCGTATACAAGGAATATTTACAAATGGTTAGCAGAAACTTCATGACTCCCATTGCAGTTACAAGAATAAATATTTTTCTTTTGTGTAGCCTGACAGCTCAATATTCTGAGATAAATTTTTGAGAGTCTTCTTTCAGCACTTCCACTCAAATTGTCCATATACCTGTTCTTTTCTCTCATTGTACATTTTCCCTTTTGCTAAACACTCAAGTAAAATGACATTAATAATTCTGATCTAGTTTTGGAATTTTCTTACAAAGGCAGACTACTGAAGTAGCAATAAAATATATAAATTGGACATTATTTGTTTTATAAAAATAGTAACTAGATGTGAGTTCTTGGCCAAACTGATATCTTTGTCCCACTAGCTATGTATTATTACTATCTCAAATTTTTGGAGGATGAGTTTATAATTATAATTTTTTACAAATCACAAGTGAATATTTATACAAAAGTAATTACCATCTATAACTATTAAATCCTACTTAAACCAAATTCAAAACCTGTCATTGACTAGTAGAGATAACTTGAGTAAGTCAGTTAATCAGTTATTGTTTCTCCGACTATTGAATGAAGGTGTTAATGAAAAGATTGAGTACAATTCTAACATTATAAAACCCTATTTGGAACTTCTAGAAAAAATGCTTTAAGCATGAATGTATTGTATTCATGCAGTGTATTGTTCAATGTTAGATTGGAATGCCATATTTTTTTCATGTAAGCCCTGACTTATCCCCACAGTTCAGCTGAACTGTATTTAGTAAAAAATAAATAATGATTGTGTGGTATTTTTAGTTAGAGGATATTATAGGAGTGGTTACAGTCTCTAATTCTGTGAGCTATGAACAATGAAATTTCTAAAGAATAAGGTAGAGGTAAACCAGAGATGGAAGAAATGCATCAAAAATGGGTTGAAAGAGACAACAAAAAAGAAAGTCCAATGTGTGATATAAAATAAATAAGGAACACAAGCAGGGGCTCATGGATGGAAGGCAAACAAGTTTAGTAATAGGTTTGGGATATGGCATATTGTGACATTTGGCTCCCTATAAGCAATATAATAACATCTGACAGTTATAATCTCTAGAAAATTCATATCAATGATGTTCTTTCCAATAATTAAAAATAAATGAAAAGCTGACTTCTTTCTTTCTTTCTTTATGTCTATTTGAGCTCCTGATATATAGTTTTTAAATCTAAGGAAAGGAAAACATCCTGAGAAAATATGCAGTAAAAAATATTTGATGAATTTTTTTTTCCTGTAAGTTATTGGGGTACAGGTGGTATTTGGTTACATGAGAAAGTTTCTTCCTTGTTTATTTTTCTCCTTGTGCAGTTTTATCCCCTGCTTCTCTCCCTGTGGATCCCTGTGGTGGAACCAGCAAGCTTTCAGGGCCTTTCTGCTGCTTTCTCTACTCCTGTATTTCACTCAACTCTCCAAATTGACTCAGTTCTGGGTAAAGCCGGAAACTTCTCTGGCAAACAGATCCTCAGCGCTTTGCCATTGGGGGTGTGTGTTCTGGAGAGAAGGTTCTTCCTTTCCCCCTTCCCCAGTTGGGGGCACTCACAGTTTTTGGGGGGTCTCCTAGGTCCTGCAGGAGCAGTCTGCTTCCTTTAGAGGGTCCTCTTGGGATTGCTGGTTTGTTGTTGCAGTAGACCTTGAGCTAAAATTCACAGTGTGAGCTGCTGCCCACTGCTCTGTCTGGAGCTGCGGTCTAGTCCTGCCTCCCATCCGCCATCTTTCTGGTCTGTCAAGTTTTTAATGATTTAATTGATAATATAATAATAGTTAAGCATATTAAAATTCAGGTATTAATATTCAGGTAATTGTTTAAATGTACTCTAGGATAATATTATGTTGGCTAATAGAACTTAAATGTCACTGAGCAGAACCTTTGAATTATTATGAAGAAAGACCATATTTATCTAGATTGAACTAGACTGCAGCCAAGTAGGATGTCCAGAGTCATTTGATTATATGACACCCATATGAGAGTACCTGATGAAGGATAGAATAATTTTTAGATGACAAAATTGAATAACGTGTCTTTTTTTGGGAGACATATTCACACTAACTATTATCTAGGACTTCTGGCATTTTAAAATTTAAATTTGAGAAGTAGGTAAAGAAGAAATAGTTTAGAAATCGAATGTACCTTTACATTTAGTCTATTCTTTGAATCAAACAATTTTTGGCTTAGAGTACACATGGGAAATAAAATTATACAAAGCATGCTAACATGACAGAAATGAATTACCAAGATAGATATTAAGACTAACTAGAAAAAAAAAAATCTTAAAATCTTAAATAAATGGGTGGATGGCAGTCATACAGAAAAGTGCCTTATTCATTCTATTGTCAAAGGTCACAATTGCACACAACTGTTTATTGAGAACCTGTTATGTGCTCAACATTGTGCTACACTGTTTATTAAATAAACAGTAAGCATAAACCATAAATTGTTTATCAGTAAATAGTATTAGGCCAATACTACCTACTAATAGTAAATTAGTCTAACAGAGTTTGGGGTTGATGAATCAACTTCAACATGAAGGTTGTAATTAGAGAACAATACAGGACTTTATATAATAAAGTAATGAAATGATAAAGAGGAGGGAACACTTGACCTGGGAGATCAGAAATTTCTGTTTCATTCTCCAGTGCGCATTCCATCACTTAACATTTGTCAGTCTCTAAGGAAAGGAAATAAGCACAGAAACTTCATGTCTCTTTTTGCTAATAAGATTTATAGTAATAATAAAAGCTAATTTTATAGTGTTTATTTCATGTCTGATATTATTTGATGTGCTTTGTAATATTTGAGTTAATCCTCACTAAAGAGTTAAGTGCTGTAGATTTAAGAGATGAGAAACCAAAAATTTTGGGGGTCACACAGTTGGTAAATGGTGGCTTTGAGATTAAACCATGTGGTTAATTATGAAGCCTGTAATTTTAGTTATGACTCTTTCATCCCAAAACTCTTCTGACTTTATAAATCTTTAAAATATATCCTGCAAATGTAACAGACATGTAATGGGGCATGAAAGAATTAGAAAGCAATTGAATGGATGCTCAATGTTATTACATGAGATACATCACGATACAAGCCAAATGGAGACCTGTTTTAAATTCTTACCGAATGAATTAAGAATCCTCACCCAAAGACATTTTTCTCACTGGATTCCTCTTCCACCTCCATTAACACCCACTATTATCCTTAATGCTAACACAGCACACACATACCATATAGATATTTTCTTAGTCTGTTTTTTGTGCTGCTGTAACAGAATAGTTTAGACTGGGTAATTTATAATAAAGAGAAATTTACTTGGTTCTGGAGACTGCAAAGTCCAAGAGCGTGGGGTCGATATGTGAAGAGGGCTTTCTTGCTATGTCATCCCATGGTGGAAAGTGGAAATGTAAAAGAGCAATTGTGGGAGAGAGCATCAGATTAAACTTGCAGCCTTCAGCCTTTTTGTAAGGGCGGAGCCCTTACAACTAAACAACTTACATTAGGCCCTACCTCCCAACACTGTTGCACTGGGGGTTATTTCCAATGCATGCTTTCTGGGGGACACATGCAAACCATAGCAATGCATATCAAGACAATTTGGCGTAACACTGAGTTGGCCATCTCTAGAGTACACAAAAAGAGACCAGCAGTATTGTGTGATCAGCCATAAGGATTCTGAAGCAAAAGTGACTACATGAACTACTGACTTGGGGCACCAAGAGAAGTATTGCAACTGGATAAGGATATAGCCTCAGTCACCCTTGTTAATATGCTTTCACTGGTCCTAAATCATGCTGCTGAAGAATTTTATTTGGCATATATAACTATTAATATATCTAAAATAAGGCTATTTTGCTTTGGCACTTATGCCAACCTTGAAAAACTCAAAGATGCACAAAGTCAGATCCATGAGGAATAACATTAAGTTCTAACATTCAATCAGAAAAATGCAGAACTAGAGAGTCATTTGTGACTTAGTAAAATACAGTGACTATCTTTCAACCACTTCTTTAACTTCTATAATTACATTTGTACACAAGGATATCCCCACATTTTATGTAATTTTATACATTTGTTAGATGCAACAGAAACTCAGAGGTTGTCATCTTATATTGGAGCATTTTAAATTCACGATAGACTTTTAATAATTTTTATTCTTTAACTAAAAGCTAAAAACAACTAATGAGAAGCCAATACAGTAAAATATATTTATTTGTATCTTAGGCTGAAATTTTATCATCAATTCTTAAACATATGCCACTAAATGGTGGGAAGGGGTGAGAATTTATTTGCTTATGCTTTATCAGTATATACCAGGATACATTAGTTATCCATATCTGAAAGCACACTTCTCATGGTAAGTAATTTCTGAATGGAATTTCATGAAGTTTTATAGCCTTACTATGACTAAAATATGTAATTTGAATAAAATCTTTGTAAAACACAAATGAACAGTATTCACGCATCCAAGGTGAGAGGGGGATGTGGCTTAATGTGGGGTGTGGCCTGTGAATCAAGTGGAAGGCTAATCATTCACACTTTGTGCTTTTAAACAAAATAGAAATATAACTTGGGACTCCTGGAAATGATTGAAATCACAAACAAAAAAAAAATGATGTGTCCTTCACTTTTCATGTAAGTCATACTAGACATAATTACCTAGAGTATTTTTTTACTAACCAATATCTCAACATGTAGCAGTCAGTGATAAGTAATTTTATGCATTTATAGTAAGAATTATCCTCACTATTAAAAATACTTCAGGGTCCAATTTAGTTATAGAAACATATTTAGTTAAGACTCTTAAACAAATGCATCTTTGATTTATTTCCCTGTCACACTGTTCTTCTCTATGAATCCTAAACTAAAAAAGTCATATTATCCGAACTTTTAAAAGATTGTAGGGTAGCAGTTTTTTAAAGGTTATTCATAATCAGTATTTGAAAATAGCACTTCACCTCTCATATTCGTTTAACATGCCAGTTTTAGTTGTTATTTATTATCTATTAAATCTGATTGAAACAAAGCAGAGAGAGTAATATACTATAGCACAATTTGTTTCTCACCTGTGCTGTTGCTGGATTTTATTTGTCTAATATTATATTATCTCATCATATTGCAATTATTTATTTATCTCTCTTCTTCACTGGTCTATAAGATCCTCAAGAGCAGAAGAACTGAGTGGGGTTGTAAAAATGCTGTGTCTTTGGTATCCACAAATACGTGTGGCTGGGGAAGACAGGGACTATTGTTATGTGGCCAGATCAAAAGATTTGTCTAAATTGAGCCTCAATGTATTTTTTAAAAATCCAAGTGGCAAGTCCAAAAGTAGCTCTTTTATTTTTACGATACTTTAAATGAGATAGATAGGCACTTAAATGGATATCTTATTCATTCGTTCATTTGTTTTCTTGAAAGTACTATGATGTATTTCCACGAGTTATTCAATGATTCAAGCAAACTTTCCTAAATTATTTCAGACTTGTGAGGTTTTACTACATAATTTTCTATTAGAGTGAATTTATACAAGAATTTCCCTCACATCATGTTTTTTTTCTTCCTTATAGATTACAAATAATTCATGTTACCTAGGTGTTTGTAGGTCTCATCAATACCTGTTTACAGTTAATAATTTTTCAACTGTTATTCAATTATGTCATCATCAGATGACTTTTTAAAGGTGATAGCAGTGATACATGATTATTTAAATATTACAAAGGATCATTTCAAAATGATAAATATCTATATGTGGGGTTATCCTAGAATTGGTAAAACCAATCTGAATTTATAGAATAGAAGCTCATGGTCCTTTTAGTGAAGAATCAAAGGTAAAAATCACGGGAAGGGGGAAATAGACATGTAAGTAAAGTCACCCTAACTGCAGTATTAGAAAGGCTGTACTTTTATATGGCGTTTGTGAGTAAACAAAAGTGTCATAAGAAGTATTTAATGAATACATTGCCTTGTAACACTCCACAGGGTACATTTTAGGTGCTCTCTAGTATTGCTTTTCTCTGTATGGGTATTTCGGTTTGCTAATGGTTAAGGAAACAGAACTGCTTCTGATTATGTATGTTTGTTAGAAACAGTTGGTCATGTAAAACACCAGTGACTTTGATGATTCAAACTTTTCTAGCTATTTCAGGTAATTAAACACAGATGAGAATTTACGACTGCTGGGGTTTTCAGAACTTTTCCTAATGCTCTTGATGGTGATATATAGATGTGAGGGAACAAGGTACTTACAGCCTATACACACACATAGAAAAAGTACTTTTTGTTTCCAAACACTTCTGCAACTCAATTATCATATGGTAATTTATGTTAATTAGTTTTCTTTCACTCTGAGGATTCGTCAACTACCTAATGGCTCAATTTTAGCTCAGACTGGTTGTGTGATATGGTTACAGAGTTTTTGCTTCAGGTTTGTCACAATCTTATGTTATTGTATAAGCATTATGGCCTTAATTTTATTCTCTCAAGCCATTAGTATAATGACAGTTGAACTTTTCATGAAGTAAGCCCAAAAGTTAAGAAGAGACTATAGTCCGTAATACTTGTGGTATCGTGACTCTGAGAGTGAGAGATGAGAGATGCTGAACATGGGTGTGTGATTTCTGAAGAAATAACAAGAAATTTTTAGAATTCTCCAAGTGCTACTTAATTTGCCATAATTGAGACACTTTACTAGAATCAGGATAATTCATCTTAAACTATGCATATAACATTTTAGCCTGGGATTAATGAAGTTAAGTGTTTTCATCAAAAGATTATCTTATTGTTTTGAGAATTTATTTCCCTTTTCTAAAAATTTTGCAAATATAATTCTAAATCTGTAGAACCTCTTTGATTAGAATTCTGATTTAAATATACTCTTGTATTAACTCCTAAGATGGCCTTTAACAATACTAATATCTTGGTATTCATGCCCTTGTATGATCCCCTCCCCTTGAGTTGACTGAATTTAATGATATATTTTTAGTGAATTGAATGAGGCAGAAGTGATGGAGATTCAGAACTTTTCCTAATGCTCTTGATAGTGAAACATAGATGTGAGGGAACGTGGTACTCTCACAAGTGTCTGAGATTGTGTTTTAGAAGATTGTGGCTTCTGTCTTGGATGTTCTCTCTCCTTCTCCTGCGTGCTTGATCTGAGGGAAGACAGCTTCCATGAGCTACCTTGTGGAGAAGTCCACGTGGCAAGAAACTGAGAGAAGCTTCTGGCCAACAGCCAGTAAGGAACTGTGGCCTACAGTCTGACAATGTGTGAGCAAATGAATCCTGCCAAAAACCACATGAGGGAGCTTGGAATAGGATCCTCCCAGTTGAATCTTCAGATAAGACTGTACACCTAATTGGTGGCTTAACTGCAACCTTACGGGATGTCTTGAAATAGAGATAGTCAGATAAACTTCAACAGAATGCCCGATCCTCAGAAACCATGAGATAATGATGCTTGTGTGTGTGTGTGTTTTAAGTGGGTAAGTTTTAGAGTAACTTATTATACAGAAATAAGTAACTAATACAACTGTGTATAAACTAACCTTTTGAAAATTAAAAAGAAAAGTCAAACTGGTTTCTGAGGGTCAAGTAGACTTTTAATGAAGCAACTGTTAAAATTTAATTATTTAGTTTATATGTTAGTTTGCCATGGTTGCCATAACAAAGTGCCATAGACTAGGTGTTTTAAACAACAGAGTTATCTTTCCTCACAATTTTGAAGGCTCAGTGTTTAAGATCAAGGTTTTGGCATTTTTGTTTCTTCTGGGGCCCTCTCTCCTTCGCTTGCAGATGGCCATCTTCTTCCTGTGTCTTCATATGGTTTTCTCTCTTTATTTCTGTAAAGACCCTATCTCAAAATAGTCTGATATCCTAAGGTACTGGGGATTAGGACTTCAACATAATAGTTTCTAATAATAATGGTTAATATTTAGTTGGCATTAATGTATTATCTCATTCATCACAATAACTCCATATGATACATACAATTATTCAGTGATAAAAAGAAGAAAATTAAGGCTTAAAGAGGCTAATTAATATGCTTGAAGTTATACATCTAATGTAGTCAGTTTTCATGCTGCTGATAAAGACATACCTGAGACTGAGTAACTTACACAGGAAAAAAGGTTTAATGGATTTACAGTTCCATGTGGCTGAGGAGGCCTCACAATCATGGCAGAAGGCAAGGAGGAAAAAGTCACATCTTACGTGGATGGCAGCAGGCAAAGAGAGAGTCAGTGCAAAGAAACTCCCCATTATAGAACCATCTGATACCATGAAATTTATTCACTATCACAAGAAATGGGAAAGACCTCTCCCATGATTCAATTACTTCCCCCGGGTCCCTCCCACAACATGTGGGAATTCAAGATGAAATTTGGGTGGGGCCACAGCCAAACCATATCATTCCAAACCTGGCCCCTCCCAAATCTCATGTTCTCACATTTCAAAACCAGTCATGCCTTCCCAACAGTCCCTGAGAGTCTTAACTCATTTCAGCATTAACTCAAAAGTCCACAGTCCCAAGTCTTATCTGAGACAAGGTAAGTCCCTTCTGCCTATGAGTCTGTAAAATCAAAAGCAAGTTACTTGTGTCCTAGATACAATGAGGGTACAGGCATTGGGTAAATATAAAAAAGGGATAAATTGTACAGAACAAAGAAGCTACAGGTCCCATGCAAGTCCGAAATCTAGCGGGGCAGTCAAATCTTAAAGCTCCAAAATGATCTCCTTTGACTCCATATCTTATATTGAAGTTATGTTGATATAAGAGGTGGGTTCCCATGGTCTTGGGAAGCTCCACCCCTGTGGCTTCACAGGGTACAGCCTCTCTCCCAGCTGCTTTCACAGGCTGGCATTGAGTGTCTGTATCTCTTCTAGGTGTAAAGTGCAAGCTGCCAGTGGATTGCTACCATTCTGAGATCTGGAGGATGGTGGCCCTCTTCTCACAGCTTCACTAGGTGTTGCCCTAGTAGGGACTCTGTGTGGGGGCTCCAACCCTGCATTTCCCTTCTGCACTGCCCTAGCAGAGGTTCTCCATGAGGGCCCACTCCTGCAGCAAACTTATGCCTAGGCATCCAGACATTTCCATACATCTTCTGAAATCTAGGCAGAGGTTCCCAAACTCCAATTCTTGGCTTCTGTGCACCTGCAGGCTCAACACCACAAGGAAGCTGCCAATGCTTGAGGCTTGCATCCTCAGATGCCATGGTCTAAGCTCTACACTGGCTCCTTTTAGCCACTGCTGGATCAGCTGAGATGGAGGGCACCAAGTCCCTAGGCTGCACTCAGCAGAGGGACCATGGGCTTGTCCAAGTAAACCATTTTTTCCTCCTGGGCCTCTGAGCCTGTAATGGGAGGGGCTGCCATGAAGATCTCTGACATGCCCTGGAGATATTTTCCCCATTGTTTTGGGGACTAACATTCGACTCCTCATTACTTATGCAAATTTCTGCAGCCGGCTTGGATTTCTCCTCAGAAAATGGGATTTTCTTTTTTATTACATTGTCAGGCTGCAAATTTTCTGAACTTTTATGCTCTGCTTCCCTTATAAAACTGAGTGCCTTTAACAGCACCCAAGCCACATCTTGAACGCTTTGCTGCTTAGAAATTTATTCTGCCAGTTTCCCTAAATCATCTCTCTCAAAGTTCCACAAATCTCTAGGGCAGGGGGAAAATGCTGCCAGTCTCATTGCCAAAACATAACAAGAGTCACATTTGCTCCAATTTTTAACAAATTCCTCATTTCTATCTGAGACCACCTTGGCCTAGACTTTATTGTCCATATTGTTATCTGCATTTTGGGCAAAGCTATTCAACAAGTTTCTACGAAGTTCCAAAGTTTCCCACATTTTCCTGTCTTCTTCTCAGCCCTCCAAATAGCTTTTGGATTATTTATAACCCAAAGAATAAGTGCTTGAGGTGATAGATACCCCATTCTTCATGATGTGATTAATTCGCAATGCATGCCTGTATGAAAACATCTTGTGCTCCATAAATATATGCATCTATGTACCCACAAGAATTAAAAAAAAAAAAAAAAAAAACCTAGAAAAAAATATAGAGTAGCATTGACATGAGCCCTTGCGCAATCTGGTTCTAGGAGAAAAAGTTGGGTTTCCCTGCAGCCTTCTTTTCCACAGTACTACTGTTCTTTTGATCTATCTCAAACTATTTTATTCTCTTTTCCTACAAAAACTCCAGTTCAGGCTGAAATCTTGTTACAGTATGGTGAATTGCTTTTTTATTTAAAGAAATAACTCCTGGTTTTAGTGATTTACATCTGTTCAGAAATAGTGAAAGACTGTAGATACCTACTTTTTACCAATTGCTCAAGTGATTTTCTATTTAATGCTTTTAATGCTGTTAATTTTTTGACATAAATTTCATTCTTTACTTAACTTCATTTAAATAGCCTTTAGTCTCACATTCTCAGCTGGGTCATTCTTCCTTTTCTTCATAATTTTGTTTTCAGCCTATCAATCAGAAATTATTTGTTTATAGCCTATTAGAAATTACTCTGAAGATTTACAATTTCTTATTAAACGTCACAAAGCAGGGAAAAAGAGTAAGAACAAGAAAAGCCATTCTACTGTATAACATCAAGCTTATATAACCTTTATAATTGGGTTTTAAAAAGTGAAATATTTCAGCCTGTGAATAGGAACTTTATGGTTTATCTTTATTCCCTTTTAAAAATAAGAACAGTAAAAACATACACTTCCATATTTCATTAATAAGTTTGTTTTGGAATTAAATCGTGAGTGCTATGGGCTGAATGTTTATGAGACCCCAATATTCATGTGGAAACCCAAGGCCCCTTGTGATGTTATTAGGAGGTAAGGCCTGTAGGAGGTAATTAGGTCATGAGGTTGGAGTCATCATGACTGAAATCAGTGCCATTATAAAAAGACATGATTTGGCCGGGCGCGGTGGCTCAAGCCTGTAATCCCAGCACTTTGGGAGGCCGAGACGGGCGGATCACGAGGTCAGGAGATCGAGACCATCCTGGCTGACACGGTGAAACCCCGTCTCTACTAAAAAATACGAAAACTTAGCTGGGCGAGGTGGCGGGCGCCTGTAGTCCCAGCTACTCAGGAGGCTGAGGCAGGAGAATGGCGTAAACCCGGGAGGTGGAGCTTGCAGTGAGCTGAGATCCGGCCACTGCACTCCAGCCTGGGCGACAGAGCAAGACTCCGTCTCAAAAAAAAAAAAAAAAAAAAAAAAGACATGATTTATGTCAAAAAATCAACAGCATTAAAATCATTAAGTAAAAAATCACTTGAGCAATTAATAAAATGTGTTCTGTCTCTGTGCTCTATGCCATGTATAGATACAGTGAGATAGCTGTCTGCAATCTAGGTAGTGGGCCCTTAACAGAGAGTGGGTCTCTTAACACCTTGATCTTGGACTTTCTAGCTTCTAGAACGGTGAGAAATAAATTTCTGTTTTTTAAGTCATCCAGTCTATGGTGATTTTTGTAGAAGCCTGAACTAACTAAGACAGCAATTTGTATAGAGGTACCCCTTTATCTGTGGGGGACATGTTGTAAGACACCCAGTGATGCCTAAAACTCTGGAGAGTTCCGAACCATATATATATGTTTAATTTATAAATTAAGCATAGTAAAAAATTAACAACTAACAATGAAATCGAATAATTACAACATTATGTCTGCATCACTACTTTTGTACTTTGGGGCCATTATTAAGCTAAATAAGAGTCACCTGAACACAAGCACTGTGATACCATTACAGTTGATCTGAGAACTGAGATTACTAAGTGACTAAGGGTTGGAAGCACCTATAGCATAAATATGCTAGACAAATGGATGATTTATGTCCCAACCAGGACAAGTTGGGTTGGTACAAAATGTTATCACGCTACTCAAATAATGTGCAATTTAAAATTTATGGATTGTTTATTTCTGGAATTTTCCATTTAACAATTTTTGACCATGATTGACTATGGGTGCCTGAAACAATGGAAAGCAAAACCATGGATAATAGCAGCAGACAGGGGATACCATGCTAAGAAGTAAAGGTGCTTCTGTAACAAATACATAAAAATATATGACTTTGGAACTGGCTAATGGGTATAGGTTGGAAGAATTTTGAGGGACATGTTAGAAAAATGCTGATACTGGCATGAAGGGACTTTTAGAGGTCATTTTCTTAGAACATAATTAATCGGGAATAGTATGTTGCTCAAAATATGGACAGTAAAAAACTCGGTCTGTTTCTGCTGCTATAACAACATACCTTAAATTAGATAACTTATAAATAACGTGCATTTATTCCTCACAGTTCTGGTAGCTGGAAAGCCCAATATTAAGAAACCAGAAGATTTTGTTTGTGGTCAGAGGTCTCTGCTTCATGGATGTTGCCTTGTTGATGCATTCTGACATGGCAGAATGGGGACACAGGCTCTTTCAAGCCGCTTTTATAAGAACACACATTTCATTCATAAGGGTTAAGCCCTCATGAGTTAATCTTCTCCCAAAAGTCCTACCTCAATGTCATCAAAATGGGAATTAGGCTTACATAAATTTGGTGGGACACAAACATTCATACCATAACAATGCCATTCTGATGAGATGTCAGATAGAAATGAAGAACATGCTATTGAAAATTGGAGGAAAGGAAAATTTTGTTACATTTTATCAAAGAGGTTAGCTGAATTATCTTCATATTCTAGTGTTTTGTGGAAATTAGAAATTGTGGAACAATCAAATTGAATATTTAACTGAGCAGATTTCTAAGCAAAGTGTTGAAGGAGTAGCTTCATTCCTCCTGATTGCTTAGGGTAAAATGTGAAAGAAGAGAAATGAATTGAAGATGGAATTGTTAAGCAAAAAGGAGTCAGAACTTAAAGATTTAGAAAATTCTCATCAGGCTTTTTATATTTTAAAATACGAGAAACAGTGTTAGGAAGATAATGCGAATGATATGGTAGATGGAGCATTTGGTAAGAAGATGAGTGTGGCTGTGAACCACAGACTTAAACGACCATCACAGCAGAAGCCAGGAATAGATATAGGATTATGGTAGCAGAAACACTGCTATCTGGGACATAATTAAGCAGAGGAAATGAGCCCAAATGAAGAAACACTGTTGAACTTCTTAGACTTTTAGGAACATACCATAGAACTATTTATCTGTGAACATGCTTTTGTTTAAGACAAGGAAAGAAGGACCTAGAAGGTGATGCAGAGGCTATCAAGCCTGCCACTCCCACCACAGACCCAGAGTGAATAGGTGTAGGGATAGGGCTGTTGCTACCTCAATTTCAAAGGATGGGACCAACACTCAGTGGAGCCATGAGAGTGACATGGACCAACACTCAATGGAGCCATGAGGGTGACACTGCACAGAACCATTGGCTTCAGACCTCTACCAGGCAGAACTGCAGAGAAAAGGCTGCAATCCCAGTGGGTCCTGTAGGCAGGACCACTGCCCCAGTAGATCTGGAAGGCAGAAAATCAAGCCAGAGAGGATTATTATTAAGCCTTAAAATGCAACACAATTTTCCTTGCTAAGTTTCAGATTAGCTTGGGACCCGGCACTCTGCTTCTTTCCCATTTCTCCCTTTTGGAATGAAAATATCCTGTGAGTGTTCCACTCTTATATTTTGGGAGCATATAACTTGTTTTATTTCAAAGGTTCACAGGTGGGGAGGAATTTTGCCCCAGGATGAATGGTACCTCGAGTCTCACTCATATATGATTCACATGACATTTAGATGAGGCTTTGTACTTTAGGCTTTCAAGTTGATGCTAGAATGAGTTAAGAGTTTTGGGGCTGTTGGGATGGAATAAATGTATTTAGTTTGTGAGTAGGATGTGAAGTTTGGAAGGCCAGATTCAGAATGCTATAAACTGAATGTTTTTGTCACTGCCCCCAAATTCATATGGTGAAATCCTAAACCTGAATGTAATGGTTTTAGGAGGTGAGACCTTTGGGGTGTAATTAGATCATGAGGGTGAAGCTTTCATGAATGATATTAGTGCTCTTATAAAAAGATAAGATACAGTTTTTTTCCTCTCTCTGTTATACACCATGTGAGGATACTAGGAGAAAATATCTGTACCCCAGAAAGGTGCCCTTACCAGACACTAGATCTGTTGGCATCTTGATCATAGAATTCTCAGCCTCCAGAACTACGAAAGAAAAAATTCTGTTGTTTAGCCACCCAGTCTAACTGACTAATCCAATGGGTCAAAAGATAAATATATAATGATCAAGAAGACCAAGCCACAAAAATATCCGAGGTAGTTAATTTAGCTCCTGAGATAAAACAAAGCAGGACTCTTTGCCTATCAATGTGCCTAAAAATAAAGAAGTCAGTGAGAGACTACTGGTCTCCATTTCTGCTGCTCAACTCTAAATAAATTTGGAAGAAATGCAATCAGGAAAAGAGAGTTTTATTCTGATTGTCAGGTCTAAAGGATAGGTGTACAAGGTGGAGAAACTGACAGTATAAAAATTCTAAGCTTTTTTCCAGGGCTTGATAGAATGAATGCTGTATCTAGACCATTATTGTCATTGCCCCAGATTCAAAGCACTCAGTTTATCCAAGACTGGTAGGGTTGGGGGCCTGTAGAGCTCAGCCGTGGCCCAGTAGAAGCCATCATCTGGAATTTATCACAAGCTATTTTCATCCATGAGGAAATGTACTCAGACTCAAAAGAGGCTTTTAGACTGATTCCAACTGGGAGGATGAGTATATACATATACATATATATACACACATATATATGTGTGTGTGTATATAATATATGAAATTAATGTGTGAAAAAATACATATGTACACCTCTTCTCTGCTATTCTTGTTCTGTACTTTTCAACTTCTAATTCAGTTACCTCCTTTTATTGTTTTTTTCAATAAGAATGATTGACTGTTTTTTCTAATTCCAGAATCAAAATTCTCTTAAATTATTATAGGATAAATGAAACATTTATTTGCTTATAATTTTCTGGCAAGAGGAGATGGCGTTCAAGATTTCTGTATGTTCCTTTTACAGACCATGGAATATCTAAATCAAGGAATATATCTTTTTAATGTTGATTTTTGAATAACTGGAACAATGCTAAAAATTCCCAAAATATATGAGTGGGTAGTATATTTGATTTGATTTAGCGAACCTGAAGTTTTAAACCAGAGTTATAATATGAAATCTCAGGGCAGCGTGCTAGAAATCAGGAGGACTGGGTGGGGGCATTCCTTGATCTTTTCATCTCCTAGAGTCCATCTCTACCTTGCAGTCATGTTCTATGATGAACTACTGGTCTCGTAGTAGGGGCTCACTGAGTATTTGACCAAGTGGAAAGGAAAGTCAGGTTTACTGGGAACCCTGAGGAGCTCTCCAGAGTGTCATCCAGAGTGTGGCCAGCTCTCTGTCCTTTTTCTGCTTTGACTTCCAATGCAGAGTGATTCTCTAGCAGAAGACAATATGGAAAAAGGTGATACAGAACCACGCAGGAAAAAGAGTAATTGATTATGCTTACTTTAACCTTCATAGAAGCAAGGCCCTAGTATCCTCTTCTACAATTTAACATCTAAAAATCCAGTGATAGATCTCAGTTCTCTCCTTTCTCATCTAGATATCTGAGGGTCTCCTTGATATTATTTCGCTCTCAGTGAGAAAATGAAGCCTTGATCAACATTCTCAGTGCTTTCCCTACTTAGAAGTTCATTCAACAGTTTGCTAAGTTATAACTTTCTTGACAGCAATAGTTAATTCTGATTTTATTCTGCCTCCTGCATGTGTGCCCAGCACTAAATAGGTGCCAAATACAGTTGAGAATAAATAAACTATTTATTCAATCACTCATGAGTTTGAGGACTATTTTCTTCTTGTTGAAAATTTCCTTTAACTTTTTCCAGTTTAGTTTTTATTGTTTTTTGCAAAGCTTATTTACTCTTTTAAATTTTCCTCCCAATTTTTCAATAGTAAAGAAGTACAAGACTGGGCATCATGCTCTATAAGAGAACAAACATTCAGTATTAAACGGAAAGATTATTTTATAATTTCAAACTGCGAGAAACCTTTTAGAGTTTTAAATACTATGTTTCCTTAAAGAAAATAATGTTTTACTGCTGACTCAGGATCAGCCTAATATCCATTCTAAAACCCTCCCCTTCCCTGCTAAGGTCTGTTTCTCCTGTATTAGCACTGAGGCAGTCATCCATTATAATAAAATCCCAAGACAGAAAGACAATTATCTTTCTAAATGAGCTTGTTCCCAGTTAGTGAAAAAAATAAAATGCCTAATCCACAAATGTGTATTTTCTTTGCATTTCAATATACATGAATACTATTGTTTAAGCTTTCAACCAGGATTATGAGTCTGATTCCCCTTTCTCCTTTAGGACAGGGATCTATATATAGGCAGTAAAGACACATTAAAGAGTGAAAACCAAGAGGAGGCCTGTTGAGATGAGCTGATAATAGAAATGGGTGTCAGACTGGAGGGCAACAGTAGACTGGTGAGTCTAATGAAGAACACATGCAAGCATTGAGGTCAGGGTAAGGCAGGAAAGAAAGCCAAATAGACAGATCAGAGGCTGATAAATGCAGAATCAGGAGGTCAGATAGGTAGCTGGAACTAAAAATTAAGCTAAAAGTTATTAGCCAGGGGGTTTTCAACTTTAGGGAAAGAAGGGCAAGAGCAAAAAAAGAAATGACTGATAAAAGACTTCCTGTTGGCTCAACTCTTTCTATTTCTCTATTTCCCTGAAGGAGAGTGGCCAGAGTGCAGAAGGCCACTGAGCAAAGTCAGCTGCAGAAAAAAATGAAGAATCAAGGTGTAATCACTGTCTGAAGAGAAAGCTCTTACAAGATCTATTGTTCCTAGACTGGAAAAGCAAAACTTGGCTTAGATAGGGCCTTGATTATTATAATAATACTTCAATCAATCTCAGTTATATTGGATTGTTTATTAATGAAGACATACATTACCATTAAGAAGGACCTTAATATTGGCCTTTAGTTCTCATATCTTTTCTAGGAAAAGTAGGCAAAGTGAGAAATTGTATGCATTGCTGCAACCCTGTGGATCTTTGCTTATATTTATTGGACTTAGAGTCAAACTGCATTCTCTGTGCTCTAAAGTATGGGTGATCTTGTGACAGACAAAAATATTTTGTCTTAAAAACTAATTTGTTAGCAGGAGCCAATGATCCACAATAATTTGATTGGAATTGAGACATAGAAAGAACATGGGAGTTGGCATTAGAAGACAAAGGTTCTCCTCCAGGAATGGTACAAACCTGCGTATCACATTTGGCAATGACATTTATTTCCCTCTTTGTCTCACTTCTCTCAACTATAAAATCTGGGAGAAATCGATGAGATCCTTTCCAGTTCTGTAATTGCCATCCCTTTCATGATGGTGTCTGAAGACAAAAGGTAGTATTTGCTATTGTTTATTTTTTCTTTTCAAATATGAAGCACTACAAAAATAAAATGTTAGATTAGTCCCAAATAAATGTATATTTTAAAATTTCTTTAAAATGATTTAGTGATTTAGAATATAGCTGGGTAGAAAATGACATGAAATTATAATCTTCTACCTCAATATCAAATGTCTCTTCCCTACTCTCGAGTTGTTTGTAAGTATAGGATTTTTGTAAATGATAAGAAGGGAGCAGCCATTATATGCTAGCACATTATAGAGTTTTCAGGCACAATTAGTTTTGCAAGAGAAGATAAGTAAATATGTATTAATTCTTTTTACTATTTAGATACACTTTTACATCCTTTGCAGGTTCTTATCTCTTTGGGAAAAAGAAAGGGCGTGACCATGGGTCTGGCAGATGGTAACAATTCTATCAGACCAGTTCCCACATATGTGCCACCATAGTTTGTGATAAGTCATTTTCAGTTGATTGCTAATTTACCTCTAAATTATTTAGTAGTTTTGATTTTGATTGTGCAACACCTAGAGGCAGTGATCTGCTAGAAACTAACAGCCCGTACAAATCTGACTTTAATAACAGTCATTTGCTCTTAGAAGTTAAGTAATAAAAATGCTATCAATATAAATGTCAGGAAGGAGGGAAAATGCTCAAAACACTTAGGACATCTGAGTATAGAATTTGCTAAAAGTAAATTGATTGTAGAAGAGATTTGTTTGTGTATTTTAATTGCAAATTTCCCTACCAATTAAGAAAAATAATATTAAAAAATAAAAACCTAGGAGAGTTATTTTGTATTTAGAAAATGGCATAAACACAATTTAAATAAAAATAAATGCTAAATTAAAAATTAATTAATTAATTAATTGCCTTCTACTAAGCTTAGTACAAATTTCTGACAGTGACCTCCACACACAGATAGATATTGGGTTCCAGATAAAAATGATAAGAATTCAAATTAGTAATATCATGCATGCAAAATAATTATAGGGCTAATAATAGGTGTTTATTATGTGCCAGAATCTGTTCTTACTACTTTGTAAGTAAATTTATTTAATTCTAACACAAACTTATGAGGTAGGTACTATTATAATTTTTGTTTAATAGTAGAGGCAATTGAGGCATAAAATCACCTTTTGCCAAAGCTCACAAGCCCACCCATGGTCTATTTTCTCTAGGTATAGATACACATATGTACCCATTAAGAAAATAATGTTAAAGGTTAATTATATATAAATGCTCCTAGTCAAAACATTTAATATCAAGTAAGAGTAGTAAGTTATTGGAATAAAAATATGTATAATGTTGCGTTTAAAACACGCACTGCAAAATTAGAGCTCTATAGTCACCTGCAATGTTTACTTTTATCTTCCTTTGTTTCCCATGAATATTTTAATTCACTACTTGGTTTTGAGGTTCAATAAAGGAAATGCACATGAAATCATTCCTCCTCCCTGTTTCTTGGTATGCATACTACTGTCTTACACACGTAGCAATTTTTATAATATTGTTATGTCTTTTCATATCCTTAACCCTTAACATGTTCCTAATGTTATGAGTGCATTATTTTCTGTTTGGAGATATTCCTTTAATCAGTGTTTATATTGTTTCATTGATTCACTAGATAAATATTTATTGAGAGCTACTGTCATTTGTCAGATGCTGCCAAGTAGTGGGGTAAAATGATGGATGAAGTACAGTGACTATCTTTAGGAAGACTGGTCAAATAACTAGGAGATTATTTTATGAATATGTTAAGCCTAACATTAAGTAGTATTTATCTGGGGGAAAGGAAATTAATATTGTAAACAGAGAAATAAGATATACCTTAGGATGACACTCCTTTCACAATGTAAAGAATGAACTGCAATGGAGGCAATGATGGAGATCCTAAAGCCAGTTAAGAGACTGTTAGTAATACAGGAGGGAAGTCTTGGTGACTAGCACAAAAGCAGTGGCAAAGGGGATATACAAATTTTTAGAATTTCATGAGGTCTATTCATTAGAATTTAAAGATTAATTGAATATAGTTGAATAAATAATACTTTCCAATTTTATGGGGTGAATGATAGATGACCAGGATTTTCCTAGTATAATCTTTGGCTAGTTAGCATAGTAATGATCAAATGTAGCCATTTTCTTCTCTGGCCAGTATTTTCAAAATAAATATTTACACATGAAATACTAAATGGATATTTCTTAAAAGCAGTAATTTGGCTTAAATAAATAAATCACTGGAACATATCCTTTGAGAAAATCAGGAAGAATCTCAGGATAAGTAAGTCAGTGAGGAATATAATCCATTGTGTGTGAGAATAATCCAAGAGATGTCTGAGAGTAACCTACATGCAACCAAATTCTTAGAGAATGCAAACTTACTGAGACACACAAAGGGTGTTCTTAAGAATGCCTTTATAGTCACCTTGTTCTTCTTCTGAAGAAGGAATGTGTTAATGTGTTCAAAGATGAATTAATCTTAGCCAGGCATCCATAAGAGTTCCAAGAGAATGTATGTATATAGATTCTACTAATTTACTAGGTTTCAGCACAGGAGTTGTTCTGTCCCACAAACATGCAGAGGTCTGTTTCTTAGAGACTTTGGCTACTTGTTAGATAAGTTGACCTTCTGGATTTTATATATGGATCTTTCTGAGTTTGGTTAATGTAAATCTGCCCTCCTAAGACATAAGGTTGCTCATGGCATGTAGACAAAAATGATTGCCATGAGGGACAGATATGGGACTAGGATGTATATTCAAGATAAAGCCTTCCTAAAAAGGGCCACGTCTTGATGGCCAGCAAGCCAGCTTTCCTCTGCTGTCCATGGCTTTGATATGGACTTTTCTCTCTAAAACTATACAACTATCTCAAAGAGTAAATTTTATCTTTTATTGGAAAATTATTTTACTAAATATTTTAAGAATCAGCATTTTACTGCATAATTTGAATAGCACAAACTTTTTATTTTACTGTTTGGGGAAAATAGGTACTATTTATTTCATTAAAATAATACAAAATATTTTTCAGCTGAAAGTAGGCTTGGTCTGTTCTAACTATTTTAAGACCCGCCTTTTATCTTTCTGGAACCGTAGCTTGCTCTCTCTCTCTCTAATCTATCTCCCTCCTGACTTTCCCCCCTTTCTCCTTCCCTCCTTCCCTACATCTCTATTATCTGTCTCTTTTATTTGTTTCTTCACAGCCACTAACAGCTAACCCTCACAATTTACCTTGAGTGTTTGAACCACCCTTTGCAAGAGGGATTCAGAAAGGGGCTATGGTGTGGAATGAAGGACAAACCCATCTCTTTTAGTTGAAACATAATTCATATATCCTGAGCCCTACTAAAGGTAGGGGTAGGTGAGATGACTTTTGAAAGAAGACCTACGTGCCTCACAGTAGCAACAGTCATTACTGCAGGATAGAATTACTGATAAAGGTTCTTGTCATCTCTTCAGTTCAATTTTATAACCTGAATTTGCAGAAAGTTTTAATGTAAGGTAGCGTTGAAGCATAACCTGTAAGATTAAAATCAGGCTCCAAACACCATCCATTTAAACATTTTCTATTTTCCCTAATGAAAAACTTAGTCTCAAACCACACTCAAATATCACTGGAGAACCTAAGATATTTAAGCTTGCCAGGGTACCTGGATCTTGGGAAATTATCTTGGAGTCATTTTGGAATGAGAAAGCAGCAGCATTAGGCTAGCATTCAAGTCAAGTGAATCTGCTAGAATTTTGTTTTATTTTGTGTTTAAATCATTTGTCTTTTCTGTCAATCAAAGTTATTCCACAAGCCTCTTTGAGGTCTTCATTTGGGTTTATAGCTTTCAGATGATACCCTGCAGGAAAAGTTAATCAAACATATGGGCAAAGTTTATTTCTTTACAGAAAGAAGTAAAAGCATGTCCTCATCCCTACTCTTGATGTATTAAACTTTCAATCTAATGAAACATTAGAATTTACATGGATAGGCTCTGCAGCATAAGTGGGTATTTCAAATTCCAAGTCCTGTTATTACATAAAATGTTTGAATATTATATTCCTTATTTTCTTGTTCGCTAACTTTAAAAATATTTTGGGAATGAATGGAGAGATTTACTGAGATGGATTATGTAAACTGAAGTTTAGATGATCTTGAGTTTTAAATTTATTTTTTCTAAATGGAGGTGGTAGTATGATTTTAAAAGTAAAAGACCTGTGAATCTAAAGTAATATTAAAGATATTTATATTACATGTATGCAACCACAAAATAACTCTATAATATACCAAATTAAAGAGGTAATTAGAAAAAGGCATCCTGTAATAAAAATATAGCACCCTGTCACAGCATCATACTTTCCCCTTCATTATATTATGTAGATACTATGATATTCACAAATTAGCTAATAATCAAAATTCTTTGAATTGTTTTGAATACATCTATATGTTTCTCAACAGCACTCTCAGCAAAGCACCATTATTACTTTATTAAATACTACTTTTGCCTACTTGAGCTTAACAAACAAATCTAATGGTACAAAAGAATTTAATTTCAGAGCTGAATGATAATTTATTAGACACTGTTAATTCACACAATTCAAAGTTAATTATGTTTGGAAAAATTAGGAGTATGGTAATTTTGTTTTGTTGAGCTATAGCTTTTATGAAATTTTATATTCCGATTAAACAAAACTGATAGACAAGATATATAACAAATTATAATATTTACAGGAGATGTTTTGTGTGTACATGTGTATGCCTAATCATATCATATTTTAGACTCTAATTAAGTCACACTCGGTAGATTTTGTATACTTCATGAAGAACTTGTGTTTCATTTTTTCAGTTTTTCTTCCTTGTTACAATTGAAGGTGAAATTCTCAATTATCATTTCCTATTTTTTTCCTATTGTTTCTTTTCTCATATTATAAAAATTTAGTGACATTTTTTGGCTTAAATTCACCCGACCAGCACAAATGTGTAATAAATCACACTTCTAAAGAACGTTAAAATCAGCTTCCCAAGATGTGAATGTGTGCTACATCTCTTCCATACTGTTGTCTCTCCTAGTCAAGCTTTAAATAACAATGGACACTCTTACTTTTGTTATGTCCTAAATAGAGTCATAATGAAACCATTTCAGCTTTCAGAAAACACAGGAGACAGCATATTATATCCATAACTTTTTCAAAGGACCCATGGCAAGAGTTTGAATATTTGTTGACATATTCCTGTATTTTAAATGAGCAAAACCACCCTGGGATGTAAGTATAAAAAACAAGAGAAACAAAAAGAATACATTCTGGAGAGTATGCTTATCACGGGTCCACAACCTTGCATATGACTTCCTTGAGTCTTTAGCGGAATTCCATGGTAATTCTTCAGATCTCTTGTTCACCCTGAACATCATTTATCCCTATGATCAGAACTGCCAATTTTTGAAGCAGTTGGATCCCTTCATTAATATTCTTTCAATTATTAAAGCTTCTCTACATACCTATCTACTCCATTTCAGAGCTGCCATAATTAACGGCAGCTTTTTATAATGGTACTTTTAGCCGAATAATGAAAACAGTCATTTTTACTTAAAGTAGCCTCATCAATAAAATAGAATAAAATTCATAATGTTATGTACTTTCTTTGAAAACTGTAAGCTAATATTATTTACAATTTAATGTGTTTATTGAAATTTGTTTAATTGCCTTTGTCTTCTTTATTTATGTACTTTTTTTTCTGTTTGTCTTAACAAGAAAGAGACCAAACCCATTTCATCAAAGAAACTTAACTTTTTGATGAAATGCATATTTATTTTGGTTTATTATTTAAAGACTTGTCTGCTTTCCATTAGATCTTCTGGTTATTTATGTCTGAGATTTTAATTTGCATGCTTTTCACTTCAGTTAAATTGTTTTGAAGGTTAGAGAAAGATGATGAACTAAATCTCTGGCAATTGGAAAATCTCTACGTAAGAACACGATCATTTTTGATTCCTAAGTTCTATAGCCATGGGTCTGGAGCTTGGCCAGACATCCTCTAGTACTTACAATGCTTACTGTCTTCCCTTGCTTGTCTTAGTGGTAACCCATCACGCTTCAGTGCTACACAGAGCATCCAGCAGACACAAATGTTCAGGCCACAAAGCTGAGTTCTTGTACCTGGTTTCACTAATGGGACTTATATTTTGCTGTAAGCATGCTGGGAGGGTCTAATCTTTTATTCAAAAGGATAAACTTCTTCAGTTTAAAATTAAATGTTATTGGTCATAAAATACCACACATCTCCTCATTGTCTTTTAAAATAGAAATGAAGATTCTGTTAAACATTTAAAAGATACCCAAGAATGGCTGCTGATAAAAAAAGGAGATTGAAGCAATAAAGGTAATAAAAATTCAAATATAAATTAGTAGAATAAGGTTATTTCAGATAAAAGAATGATTGTCTGAATTATAGGATGTGGCATGTGGGATGGATCTTTTTAATACCATATACTCTTTTAGAGATGTGGTAACCAAGATATCCTTGGCTGTTGAACTTCAAAACTCCTAGCTAGGTAGAGCAGTGTCTTGCATTTTGAGGATTCTCAATTCATAAACTTGCCTTACATTAGTGTTGAGGTCCTTTGTTTCTTTCCATGAAACTCTGTCCCTCAATGCAACAGTACTACCTTCAACATACAAACAGCATCATGGGTTCTAGGCCTCCAAGGCCAGTATCTTAAATCTAGCTCAGCTTTATAAAAATCTAAAGGCAATCTGAAGGACTGGGTCCATCTCAGTCATCAGCCTGGTGATTATGACCAGGTTCCCTGGTCATTATATGACCTGGTTCTCTGTGTACACATCAGATAATAATTAGAACATGATCACCAAATTTTTCTAGGAGTCTTACTTGTAAACAACAACAACAACAACAACAAAACACGTATTTTTCAATGGTTTCCTTGGAGTTAAGCATCTTGGGGTGAAGGGTAAAAATTAATTAAAAAATAGCTTTAAAAACAACAACAACAAACTAAAGCATCATCTGGGCATTTAGGAAAAGAAAAGGAGATGCGGCCCGCGGCAGTGGCTCAAGCCTGTAATCCCAGTGCTTTGGGAGGCTGAGATGGGAGGATCACGAGGTCAGGAGATCGAGACCATCCTGGCAAACATGGTGAAACCCCGTCTCTACTAAAAAAAAAAAAAACAACCAAAAAACTAGCCAGGCGAGGTGGCAGGCTCCTGTAGTCCCTGCTACTCGGGAGGCTGAGGCAGGAGAATGGCGTGAACCCGGGAGGCGGAGCTTGCAGTAAGCTTGAGATACGGCCACTGCACTCCAGCCTGGGCGACAGAGCGAGACTACCTCTCAAAAAAAAAAAAAAAAGAAAGAAAGAAAAGGAGATGCATGAATCCCAAAAATGTAGCTTCCATAAAGTAATAGATTACTGTTATCTATTCCCAATATTGCTATAATTATATCAGAAAGTTTTAAACTGTATTATAGTGTCATGCATATGATATAGACATTATATGGACACACATTTTTCCCCTTTAAATAAGATTATATGAATTAACTCAAGTACGATTTGGAAAGTGCTACTAAAATTAACACATCCTTTGAAAATGGCTACTGGAAGGTAAACTATTAAATCTTATTCACTTAATTTGTTGCCTTATTTAGATCTTGTTTTGGATCCTCATTAAGCAAGTCTAACCTGATCAACCAGCTGGTGATAATTAAGTTCTACTTCACCACTGGCATTGCAGATGGCAGCTGTTATCCTAGTCATCCATCCAAACAAAAAGGATGGCAAAAAGCCCTCCCAGATCAATTATAAAATAAATTCATTTTCCTCTCTTTTTCTTCCGGGAAAAAGAATTTCAACCTAAAAGGCCAACAACTTTTATTTTTAAAATTAATTATTTAGAGCAAATTCACCCCAGAAATGCAGAAAAGAGAAAGATTATTGGCATGTCCCTGAAATTAGAATTTATCTTGTCTATCAAGAGAGCAAGATAAACTGAAAAATTTCCTTTTAATCATACTTTCTTGATTAAAGATAAGTTCTAACTTTAGGAATATGTGTGTGTGTATACACAGATAGATGAGTATTTCTTTGAAGATTTTACATACCATGTAATGGACTTTGCTATAAGTATTTATCTCTACTGCTCAACTATTATTATTTATTTAATATTGTTAAATTTTCTAACCATAATGTATGGTGTCCCACCAGTGGCCTGTTAAGATTTCACTTGTCAGGGACTTCAACTATAGAGATTCTATAAAAGGCCACAGGCATCCAGAAATCTAAGAATAAAACACTAGATAAGAGTGTTTTCTTTTCAGGTAGCATTAGTTACCCCTGGGATCATGCAGAGGGAAGATTGCTTGTTTATTCCGGTGCTACAAGTGCAATACATTTAGGGGTGCTACGCAGTCATGGGCCAATTCGGCAGCAGCTGGAATCAATGGAGGTTTTTCAGACAGAAGCTCAGAGGGTCTATCGAAGCCATGCTGTTCCACGAACTCTAGAAAGGCTGCTTCCTCAGAGAAAATCCTTCTCTCCTTATCCGCCCTGTTTTTTAAAACTGAAGTGCAGTTTCTGTGGAATTTCCCCCTGCAGTACAATTATGGAGTCTCATTCTGAAAGCATTTGACTCTATAATAACAGCAGCAGCAGCCTCAGCAGTTAGATAATGGCCTGAAATTTGAGATCGGGAAATGTTTTTCTAGCAATGGCTGATAATGGATAATAAACAGTGGCTTTATATTATATGAGACTGCTAGGGATCAATATACTGAAATGCTTCTTAGCATTGATGCTGTTTTTACTGACAGAATGAGCACTGCTGTTCATGTTAGTAGCAGCATGAACAGCAGACTGCAGATGTGGAAAATTAAGGAAATTTGAGGGTCTCAAATCCCCCCAAAATTCATGTTTCAACATGTAGTAGAAATGAGTAAAAGCCCCAGAAGCCATAAATTTTATTAAAATACCTTAAATGGGTAATTCTATAGTCAATGACAAATTAGAACCAGTAAATTAACTTGTGCTAAACTGCAGTAGGTTATTTTACTGAACTTTGATCTCTGCTTTTTTGTTTTGCTACTATACCTAGCATATATGTGTTTCAGTTGTGCCTAAATTTCAGCAACCTATGATTTGTGTGTGCTTTCTTTTAATATTTATAAAATTGTTGCAGTAGGTAGCTAGGCACACATATGCAGAACAGGAGAGTTCCCCCCACCAAGAATGTCAGGCAACTATCAGTTAGTTGATAGTCAGGCAGTTGTTAAACTGTCTCTGTAAAATAATAATTGGTCACAGCCAGTGTCAGGGAAAAATAGTCTCCCAATAGATAGAAAACACCTGAAGCTGGTGATGAGCAGCTTCCTGATACAATCTCAGGAGTTGGGTGAGCAGTCCCAAGCATGCGCACTAAGAGGCAAACTGGCAGAGTTTAACTGGCCTATGACCTTCCTCTAGAACACTCGACTGATAAGGGAAAAACGCCTCAAGTGAACATGTGCACAACTTCAGTAAACACACTGGACATGTGGCCCCTCCCAGGTTCTGGCAGGCCACTGCACATGCAAATAGCCCACTCCAAGAGAAGAATCAAGGGAGAAAAAATGCAAACCCCAGGACCAGGCCAATGTACAAAACTTACATAATTGATATATTTATTAAATAACTTTTAATATAAATAACATGTATAAAATACAATAAAATCAGCTAACAAGAGAATGGGAGTAAATTATTCTTTCTTGGGTTGGAGGCAAGTGCTGGAAAGCCTTCATGTGAGGTAATATTTGAGTAGGGTTTCCAAGGATAGATAGAAGCTTGCTAAGTAGACAAAGACAAGATTAACTTTCACTGCAGGTCAAATAACATTACTCTGTGTTTAGAGACAGCCAGTGTTTCCCTCATATTTGCTTGATAAATGTTTCTATTTTAATGTGTACACACATCACCTGAAGACCTTGTTAAAGTTGCAGATTCTGATTTAGTAGATCTGAGTCAGGACCTAATATTTTGTACTTCTCAGGCTCTGAGTATGAAGACACTAGATTATTATAAAATCATCCGTTGGTACAATATACTTCCCCAATTATATGGGGACCTCTGCAAATACCAAAATCTGAGCATACTTAAGTCCCACAGTCAGTCATGTGAAACCTAGAAATGCAAAAACTTGACCCACCATCTAATTGGGTTTTGCATTGAATAAAGTATTCAATACTTTATTTTCAATGTGTATTTGGTCAAAAAAAGTCAATGTATAAGTGGACCCACACAGTTCAAACCTGTGTGGTCCAAGAGTCAAATGTAATCTCATCTTAACATTGTTTTTAGATACTGTTAACTTATTTTATAAAAAATGTGTATCCTTAAAGCACAAAATAGAAAATAATGCAGAACTGTCATTACTCACTCAAATCTTGATGTGAACTGATTAACAATCTCTGGTGGATCTTATTTTAGCAGTGTTAACCTGGGGTGCATGAATGAGTTTTAGGTGTCTGTGAGTCCCTCAAATTGTAGACACACTTTTGTGTGTCTGTAAGCTTAATGGTTTTTCATGGAAGAGGGTTCATATTTTTCAACTGTTTTTCATGATGTTCCTCCTCTACCTGACTCATATGAGTGGAGCTTCTGGTATTCTATTCTTAGTCATTTGAATACACATCTCTTGGAGCTGTGTTGAGCTGTGGTCAACTGCCTTTACTGACTTATCTATGGTTTTCTAAATAGAGATCTAGAAGTCACTTTGCTAAAGTTGCTTTGGACAGATTCAGTGGGATATACAAACAACAAATCTAAGAGTTTAGTCAGTAATTTGTTCTAATAAGATCCACTATATCTAGCCCCACTGGGCTATGAAGGCTACTGAGACTTAGCCCTATCACATCAATGAGACAGTAGGGGTGTATTCAGGAACCTGGGAGCTAGACTAAATAAAAGTGGGCTTCTTTTAGGCCTCAGAAGTGAGAGAGATGGGCTTATAACTTGGGAAGACAAGGATTTAAGAAAGGTTTTAAATGAAGGGTTTCTTAATAGTAGTTTTCTTCCACTGGGACCCAAAATGCCTACTTGGAATTGGAAGAAAGTGCTCATAATACCAGTGGTGTTTGAGGAGGCACATTTATAATCCAAGGCCCTCACAGCATACCAGAAACTGATGGAAACTTTTTTTGAGAGACACTATAATCAGAGGACAGGTGGGACAAGAGCCAGGGCCCTCTCCTGCTTCCAGGTCTTGTTTCTGAGGACTGAAAGCTTACAATCCAAACCACAAAGCTGAAGGTCTCTGGCATCCTTGGCCTGACTGAGCCAATGCCTGCCATGAGCTCTGCTCAGGTGAAGGGTGAGCAGCAACAGGCAGTGCCAGGATTGTCAAGTGGCAGTGGCATTGTGGGTTATGTTCAGAGCCTGCAGCTATAGGGAGAAGTATGGTCTTGCTCCTGCAGATGAGTTCTGGAATGAACTGGATGGCTTGTCAGGGTTCTAGTCAAGTCAAATGACCCAAGGTTTAGTGAAATGCTTTAGTTTCAACTGAGAAAACTCGAGGATAAATCAAGAATCAAGATGAATATCTCGTTATATATATTTTATACACAGGAAGTCAGAAAGAAAGGCTACAGCTTAGCGAGCATGCAAATTAATATTGGCTTTTCCTAGATCTACTGAATGCGATCATGAAGGCAGCAGTGGGTAAATCTGAACCTCAAGCACTGAGGAACTAGAGCTGCTGATATATGGCCAGACTAAATACTGAGCTGAAGCCGAGACAGGGCTGGATACGCTGGCTGAAGAGCTTCAATGCATGCGTTTAGTCAGACCAAGGACAGGGTGCCTGCTGGTGTGTGATAGGAACATGAATGCTACCTAAGCACATTCTCTATTTGAGTTGTATCCTGGTAACAATTACAGAATCTATAATGCATAAAATTGACTTCTGATTCTGTAATCATGTGTTCACTCGAGAAAAGGCAGTGAGATTTTACAGCCAGTGCTTAGGACAGGTGCTAGAATCAAAGAAGTGAGAATCATTTGTAATGTCTGGGTTCATGTTAGACTAGGTTCATATCAAGACTCTCAGTAAGAATGAGGATTATTTGCTAGTTGTGATGAGGGCAGCACAGAGCATGGCATGAAAACATTTAGCCTATCAGTTATAGTCCTTTTTTCATTTAATTAACATTTATTCAGTGCTTCAGTATATGGTCACAACACTATCTTAGATTTTGATAGTAAAATAGCTAACTAAACAGTCAGACAAAGGGACAGGCAGTCCATGAAGACAAGACAAAATCCACATTTCAGGACAAACAAATATCATGACTCTAAGTGTTATAAGTGTTATAAGGAAAACACATACACACACGCACTCACACACAGTATTAGTTCATTCTCATAAGGCTATGAAGAAATACCTGAGACTGGGTAATTTATAAAGAAACAGAGGTTTAATGGACTCACAGTTCCACATGGCTGGGGAGGCCTCACAATTATGGCAGAAGGCAAGAGAGGAGCAAAGGCATGTCTTACATGGCAGCAGGCAAGAGAGCATGTACAGGGGAACTGCCCTTTATAAACCATCAGATCTCATGAGACGTATTCACCATAATGAGAAAAGCATAGGAAAAACCCACCCCCATGATTCAATTACCTCCTACCAGGTCCCTCCCATGATAAGTGGAGATTATGGGAGCTACAATTCAAGATGAGATTTGGGTGGGGACACATCTGAACCATATCACATACACACGCACAGACACATACACAGACACAATTCTGGGCTAGTAAATCAGTACTAAAGGGGCTCTTCTAGGGTGGTCAAGGGAGGCTTGCTAAGGAGGTGACAGAAACCAAATTATATTTCCTCCCTTTGGTTTTCACTGTTCTTTCATGGCAGAGTCCTTGCTGGTAGACAGATCTGGGGTACAAGACAATCAGGAGGGCAGAGTGTCAGTCCTACAAAGAAGCTGTAGTGCTGAGAGGGCAATAAGATGGATACTGAGGTTGGACACCTGGGCAATAGGCCAGACCTTTGGATGGGCCCTATCTATGGCTGGGGATAGGGAGAATTTCCCTTTAGGAATTGAGGGGCCAGGGGCTTAGTCCCTCAGTCAGTGGAGACAGTGTGGGAGGGTGAGTAGCAGGTAAGAGCCTAACTGGCAACTATGGAGGGATAAAAGTATCCAGATCAAGGGAGCGTCTCTAGCATGCATTCAGCTTCCCTTCTTGGATGATACTCCTGAAAAATCTGAGAGGCTGTAGGATAGTCAAATGTGACCTTCCAAAAGTTGCTGGTATCACTCAAATTGATACCAAACACTAATCTAATCTAAAAAATAATCTAAAAACTCATAAATGTGTGTCGCTGAATTCATTAAAAGGTCCTGGATAGTTATTTAAAACCATTCTGTGATTAATAGACTTAAACCTTACCAATGAGAGAGAGAGAGCAAGAGGGAGAAAGAGATCGAGAGAGAGAGTGAGAGAGAGAGACTGTGTGTGTGAGAGAGAAAACCATGCAAAATTTGTCTTTGATGACTAATGTTAGCAGAATAAACTCATAGGATAAGTCAAGTCATCTTCTCGAACTATGGTTTTATTTTATTTTACAAATGAAAAAAAAAAACTCTTTAAAAACTTCTCCTTGTGCAAGAAAAACTTCAAAATCTGAGAGAAATGACAGGTATTTTAAGACTAAAGTTTGAGTAGAAATGTGATAAGATAGAGGTAGTTCTCAGGAACAATGGAGGAAATTTGAAAATACTCCCTCTGAACTCCAGAAATAGAAATGCAAATCTGAAACTGTCGCTGAATGATTTAAAGAAGTTGAACAAACTTAAGGTAATCATATTGCAGATCAGGCAATTCTGAGGTGAAATTAAGGATGGGAATCATATGAAAGAGGAAAAGGTCAGAGAAGAGAAGCAAGAGTAGAGAAATAAAAGGCAAAAGAAAATCATAGCTTGAAAGAGGTAAAACAAAGGCCATCTTCCCTTTGGACTTACGTTAGGTATGTCCTCCTGTTGTCTTCTAGGGTAGGGGCAAAAAGCTGATCTAGAAGCCAGATGATTTGATGTTTCTGTTTATCCATTTTACCCAAAATGTTGGTTTCCCATCTCTTCATCCAGTTTTCTTCTGCTTCTAGTTTTTATTTTCTGGTTATCCTGATCAATTTTGATTTTCCTTTTCCTGGAGTGTTCATAGAGAAGATACAGCTTAGACTGCCAGATAACTGGGTCGTCAGAATAAAATCTAGGATAGTTTCATATGTATATACTGTATTTTAAAGTAAACTTGGAAGTTGATTCAATTTCACACTTTCAATCAAATGGCACTATTGTCATAGAGAACCATTATGAAGAAGCTACAGAACTTCAAGCTCGGATGTCCTCAGCTTCGATAAATTGAGGTTTGCAATACACCACCCTTAAGTCTCTTTCACTAAAACACCTTTTCTCATTCTGACCAGAGTGAGCATACTTATCCTCAACTGTGAAGAAGCTAGATTAAATGGTCTAGGGTTTGCTGTGTCTTGGGGAAGCTCTATGTGTGCATCTCACATGCCACCCTTCTTGACACTGTGTTAGTCAATTCCTTTTGCCTGTACTTCTGTTTTGGTTTCTGATGAGAACTTTACTTTTCCCTGACAAGGTTGATACATTGTTGAGAAGTTCAGTAAACTTGGAGAGGCTCTGACTTTCAGCCTATGTCTCATCTTTTGTGGGTCCTTCCTCTCAGGAGAATACACAAGACATTATTCCCTGACGTGCCTTTTGAGGCTCTGTAAGAAATGAACACTTTACCAAAAACCCCTTTGTTGCCTGCTGCTTGAAAGTGAGAATTACCACTGTGGGGGAAATTACAGCTCAATGGTTCTCCACTCTGACTTCACATTAAAAATACCTGGGGCACTTAAAAAACAATGCAGCTACCTCAGCTCCCAGTCCAGGAAAGTTAATCAGAATCACCTGGATACACGTAGTTTCGAAAGCCCCAGGTGATCCTCATGATTTGCCACAGCTGAGAATCATTGCCTCTGTTAGTTGCTCTGTCTGTCTAATTGAAGTAGATTCTCTCAGGTATTGCTGAATACGGACCAAGTTTACTCTAGCTCACCATTTCTGTAGAAATTGAGATTCTAGTAACCACTATCAGGAGATCTATATTAGGTCAGTTCACTCAACCCTGGTTTTCCTATTTCAGCTTCCCTTGCAACTCCGTCAGTGGAAGCCAAGTTGGGGTAGACACGGCACAAGGACAGCATGGAAGAAAGAAAAAAATGCATCCCCTTTTTTGTTGTTATTTTCTCAACAGTCTCTGGAAGAAAAGAAAAAGAAGGTAAGTGTGAATAAAACCTTTGCAGCTTTATTCAAAGTGTTAGAATCTATACTCTATATTTCTTGTTGGATATAAACTAGGGCAAATAACACCCTCAGAGAAGTGTTTCTTTTCTTGTTGCCAAAAATGTAAAACCAGGATAAAAGGTACAAAGTTTTCTACGTGAGGTTTGGAGACAACTCACCTGCTAATTTCCTGCTCCTGTTGGCTTACTTGCCTAGCCTTCTGACTTCTGCTGCCTATAAAAAAGTCATATATGGGCATTTGCAGTTTTGATGAGGTCAAATTTTAGAATACTCTGGACAAGATACCGTCACAAAGGAAAATGTTGGGGTTCATCAGTTTCCGTTCGGATAAGCTGAAGGGAAATATTGGAAGGTAATTTAATTTCCAGAAATAAGAGTTCAAGTGTGATCATTAGGTCAGTGTAGAAATTAAACTTATTCTTTATAACTTATTAAGTACCATGAGAAATGTCTAGGAGAGGATGCAGGTAATTTTACAGTGACTTTTAGCAAAAAGGTATTCCAAGTACCACTCTTTAGGGTCTTCAGGAATGAAAACGTAGGTATGAGGCATTCTCACCTGGATTGTAATGGTTCTGATAAAATGGCATGGAGGTGTAGAGATTTGAAAAGGAGCAAATACCACCCAGTTGCTTTGTATTAGGGTTATTGAACTGTACCTGGTAAAAGGAATAACCAAGAACCCTTCGTAAAGCTCTGGGAAGTCACTTGAGTGAGGCCAAGAAAACTACCTCATTTAAAAAAAGCACACATCCTGAAAGAAAATCAGATGAAAGATGATGTTCTCTCTCAAATGGTATCTGGTTAGCAGGGCCTGAGGCAGAAACTCAACATTGAAAACTAACACAGACAGGTACCCTGCCACCCTTATCCTGGAGGAATTTCTAATTTCAAGAACAGCAGACCCGGACTGAAATCAGCTTCTGTATCTCCTCAGTGAGCAGCAGTTACTCTTATCCAACAAATGTTTGTAGAATACATGAATTATATATAAGAATATATATAATTATGTAAGAGAATGAATAATGAGATAAAAAATCAAGAAGGCACTTTAACCCTGCCACATTGGTAATATCAATCAAATGTCTTCAATTAATTCCTACCCTTTGATCTAGCAATTATACCTTAGGAATCTGTTCTAAGGATATAAAAAACACAAATTTATGTGAAGTATCTTCTTAACAGCATTATTCATAATATTAAAACTTTACAATATTGGATTAAATCTAATTGTTCAATAATGTGAAAATCATTAGGTGATTGCATATTATGTTTCTGAAAGCTGTATAATATAAAAACCCTCATTTTCTACTAAGTGGAAAAAATAAATGTATATACACATTTTTCTTATAATTAAAGAAATAAGTGACTTTTCTATCTGTCTACAAAAGACTAAAAAGAAATATGTCACCATGTTGACAGTAGATATCTGAGTATTTGGATAATAGAGATTGTTATTGTCTACATCTTGCGCAAAAAGTTTTATGCTACTTTTTTATTTGGAAAAAACTGGAGATATTAATTTTAAGAAGCTTTTTTTATATCTTGAGATTGTAGATAATGATATTGTACAAAGATTCCTCTGATACAGTTCAATCAGAGTATTTACCATGTGGTAAGCACTGTGTGAGGTTGTAGATGGTACTGAAGTTTCTTCAGAGGGTGTCTGGGGGCAGAGAGCTAGCTATAAGTACGAAAGTCCATTTAATGTATGCTAAATTGAAAGGCCTGATCGAAGTACTGGGGAGGGACATAGTAGATTGAGGTATATAAGCTGCTGTAGGCAGAATGACCTCAAGAATGTTGAAGCTGATGGAATTTCAAAGAACAAGGTGTTATAAAGAACAAGGTGTTATAAAAAACAAGGTGTTACAGGCAGGGCCGGTGGTAGAAGTAGAAACAAACACTGAGTGAGCTATGAAAAAAAGAGAAGGCAAATCTGAATGGAGATTGCATGTTGGGGAACAGTGGAAAATAAACTTAGATAATTTGGGGGAAGTTGGATTTTGAGCAGGGTTATGAATCGGCAAGAGAACTGATGGTGCTGTGTGTGTTCAATGTAAGAATGAAATAAGTAAGGCAACTAAGTCAGTTGTTGCAATTTCTCAAGGACTAGGGGAAATGAAAGAGCTAGACTGAGTGGGATCTACTCAATTGATGATACACAAGCTATAAATAGTCACCATCAAATGGTTGTTGGGAGAAAACACAATCTGCAAGACGAAAATTGGAGAGGGTAAGGCCAGGCTCTTGCCTGTAATCTCAGCACTTTGTAAGGCCAAGGTAGGAAGATAACTTGAGGCCAGGAGTTCAAAACCACCCTGGGCAACATAATGAGACCCTCCCTGTCTTTACAAGAAAAAAATATAAATTGGGCAGAATAAAAAGAATAAGCCTTTTAGGTTGTGAGTTAGAGGAAAAAGAGGTAAAGAACACAAATGAACAAGGCAAGCACATGAGGAAGTGTGCTCTTGGCTAAGGAGTACAAAAATTCAAAATAGCAGAGTGATTCAACTCATTCATCTGAGTGCCTCCCAGAAACCATATTGCTGCTTTAAACGTGGAAACTGTAACTGACTGAATGAAACGTTGTGTTGTTTGCATTCTGTTGCCATCTGCTGTGAAAGCAAGGCCCTGAAGGTTTTACCTACAAAGAAAAACTTAAATTCTTAAGATGTTTTGGAAATTTTTCTCAAAAATAAACTACAAAATTTTCTCAAGAGCTCCAAAGAATGTATAATGACAAGTAAACAAGGCAGAATTAAAAAGAAAGAAAAATCTTGGGAAGAGTTACAGGGATATGTTAGTGGCATCATTGAGAAGGAAGAAGGCAGATTTGTAATGATGAGTGAATTAAATGGAAGCATAATTTATCTTTATTCATAGTATCTCAGATAAAACAGAATTTTTAATTAAACATACAATTATTGCAGAAAAGGCAACAAACTTTGTGCCTTGAGATGAGAGAGAAAGTAAATGGGATGACACAGGGTCAGGGATCTGCTGTGGGCAGCCCCTGATGCTTTTGTGACTGTTGGTCCAGCTTTTGCACTAGATAGTTCCAGGGGTCTTGAAAAATAGAAATCTGGATCAATGTTGCCATCTGTCCAGGCTTAGTTTTGGCAAGCTGTTAACTTATTGCCTCAGGTCATAGATTGATTCCTAGATTAAAGGATTAAAGCACTAATGTAAATACACTAATCCAGCTACCAGAACCACAAAATGGAGGAATAGGCCTCCAACTTTTAATTTAGTTATGCTGTCTATTCAGGATATTTAACAAGGGGGCTATTATGTCATGTGTAGTAAGCATTTCTAAAGGCTCTGACAAAGGAAGTCAAGTCTTGTGAAGGGATCTGCCTTATAAAGAAGGTTAAAGTCTACTGAATGGTTTTAATTTTTTAAAATTCTTGTTGAGACCAACTGAGATTAAGTTAATAAAGGGTTAGAAAGATAATTCTGGAAGAGAAATGAACAACAACAAATTCTGAGTAAAAACTAATTGAACAAATGACGTAAGATATTTTAAAATGCAACCAGCAAAATTAAATGCAAAGATTAAGGTACCCCACTTTTAAATACTCTTAACAAAAATAAATGAAGCATAGAAATTATGTAAAGAGCTACTTTATTTCTCTTGTTTTTTTTTTTTTTTTTTTTTGAAAGATACATGATATCTGGATATCCTAAAAAAGCATGTGAGTCTGTTGTGATCACCAATAATAGTAATTAATGAGGCTTCTGATGGCCATTGATGTCAGGATTAACTGTGTGATATCTGCAAAGCTAGGGAGTATGCCTGAAGAAATATTGTTATTGAACTCCTGGGAATCACTCGTTAATGAATGTGTGGGTTAAACTACAAGTTTATTACCTGGTACATTTTTAAGGAGAACATTTCTACTAAAAGCACTTGTCCAAAATGATCTAAAGAACATCAATAAAGAACTGTAACACCTCTGCAAAATGATGCATTTATAAACTTTGACCATACATGACCTTATTAGCTATGGCAGTAAGATGTTACTGAGAGTGACAGGCACTAATCACAGCCCTTGTAGAACTGGAAGGAGCTTTAGAAAAGGATCTTTGCCAATTCTTTCATTTTATAAATAAGGGAGCTAAGGCCAGATAGGTTGTCACTTGCTCAAGGTCATATCATTAACTGGTAGTAGAGCTAGGACTGGAATCCCAATATCCAGAGAAATCTTGGATTGACAGTTCTGACATTGATCATCTTTCCTGGATATCCCCTTGCCCTACCCTACCCTGAATCAAGAATAATGTGGACTCTTACCAAAGAAACAACAACAAAAGAGGCTATTGATGAGGGAAAAACATGTGCGAGAGAATGATAATTTCAAAAGTTATTAAAGGGTAGTGTGTATATATATGTGTGTGTGTATATATATGTACATATATATACATACGTGTGTATGTGTATGTATACATATATATGTTTTCCTACCAAATTTAACAATTTAAAATTAAAGACTGAGAGGTGTGTTTATAACACATTTATTTCTCTCTCTCTCTCTCTCTCTCTCTCTCTTTTTGAGATGGAGTCTCGCTCTGTCGCCTAGGCTGGAGTGTGGTGGCGCGATCTCGGCTCTCTGCAACCCCCACCTCCCAGGTTCAAGCAATTCTCCTGCCTCAGCCTCCCTAGTAGCTGGGATTACAGGTGCCTGCCACCATGCCCAACTAATTTTTATATTTTTAATAGAGATGGGGTTTCACCATGTTGGCCAGGCTGGTCCTGAACTCCTGCCCTCGTGATCTGTTGGCCTTGGCCTCCCAAAGTGCTGGGATTACAGGTGTGAGCACTTGCACCCGGCCTTATAACACATTTCTTCAAGATACACAGATTCCTTTAAGATATACAGAATATGGAGGTGACTTAAATACTTGTTATTATCAGCAGTGTCACCATCGTCATGCCACTATCATTTTTTGAGAACTCATAATGTACCTGGCACTGTTAGAAATTTACAAACATTATATCCTTTGTTCTTAAAACATTAATGCATTATTTTGTATGTCACAAAAACTGGTCTTAAAAAGCATAAGAAACTTGCTTAAGTAGTATACAGTTACTAAATAATGGAGCTAAGATACAAATCCAGGCATCTTTGGTCTCCAAACTTGTGTTCTAATGACTATTCACATCAGCCCACAACTCACCACTGTTAAAATACAAATATTAAGAGAATGACATAATTTGTCTTTTATAACATCATGGAAAGATTTCAGTATCAGGTAGCATTCCAGAATATCTCGTATTTTACCAACTCCCCTTGCAATACTTCATGCGAAATGTGTACCATGTGGCCAGAAGATGCAAAGTGGTGAGTGGCAGAAGAGAACCTGGAGGTAATTATAGGTAGGGTGAGCAGAGGAGAAGGATCCCAGTATGGAAAATGACCCTTCAGCTGGCCTCCTACGAAATCTGCTCCCCTGTCTCTAGACCCAGATAGTTTCTGAGTAAACGGTTGCTGATTATTAGAAGGTAAGTTTTCTGAAAAAATATTTTAGAACAGTTGTAAAAACTGTTGCTCAAATGTTTTAGTTTGTAGAAAGTTATCAAGATGTTGCAGATGCCCCACAGATTCCCATTTAAAAATCTACTACATTCCTAAATTTCAACTATACAGTTTTCAAGTATTTTAATGAGCTGATATGGACAGCTAACCTTATATGAACTCTCCACCCGAGGCTGTGAGCTGCTTCTCTCAGTTGTGGCTTGGCACCTTAGAGATTGCCTTTTTTTTTTTTTCAGTCAGGTCAGATGTTTTTCAAATATTTGTCATGGTTTATGATATAGAAGTCTGCAAAAGGCATGGTCTATGATCACAGATTTTTTTTAGTCTAGTGGCAAAGACAGACATTGAGCAAATAAACAGATGAACAAAGACACAACTGCAAATTGTGCTAAGTGTTATAAAGGAAACACTAAAACAGTGAGTGGTAAAGAAGCATCAGAACGCTAAGTTCCAGATGAGGTGGGCAGAAGAGAAGGGTCCCTTGGCTTATATTAGGCCTGTTAACATTCAAGTTAAGAGACCTGTATTTCATGAAGGAGGGTGGTGAGAATGCACATACGCTACAGAGAGAATTTGAACTATGACAAAAATAGGTTGGGTTCAGTCTGAAAGAAGGAATATTCTTGGAAGCCAGACATAATTACACATACTTTACATATTGGCTAGCTATATACAATAGTGAAAAACTGAGGAAATAAAGCAAGTATGATATGAAAGCCAAAGGAAATTCCAAGACCTTGTAACTAGTGATGATAAAGGAAAGCTGCATTATCATGGTGCATCATAGCGAGTACTCTAATGATCCATCTTTCATTAATAAAGAGTCCAGTTACATTGCCATTAGCAGAAGACAGCTTTTAAAAGGAAGAGTCTGGAGAAAGCATTCATATTTTTTTAATTCATGCTTTTTCTAAACTATGTGCCTGCCCTTTCAACTAATAGCAAAAAAGTCTCTGTGGTCTTCTGATGTCTGAGGAAAGGGGAATGTTGGTAGGTGGGAAAAAAACTCTGTCATTGAAACAAAGGCTACTGTATTTCTGGGCCATCTACCAATGACATACTCATTTATTATTCTTCAGACCCAGGCCTGTTAGTACTATTCCAACTAGCAATCCATGAAAAAATGGAGGATGGATTTAAATTAGAAGGATGCCATCTTCCCTTCAACAATATCTGGGCCCTCTAGAGGCCAATCACTTTTTAATTTTCCATCTGCATTGATAAAGGGTTAGCACTTCCGAATGTGGTAACATTTTTTGAAAAATTAGGGGAGCTGCATCTATACAAGGAACGAGGGCTCTAGACCCAGAATTACTTACCTGCAGACCATTCATTCATTCATTCATTCATTCAGATATATCTCATATATTCAATCAATATTTATACCTCGTATGTTTAAGCACTTTTGTTAAGCCTTGGGGATTCAACACAGAACTAAAATCTAGTACAGTAAAATTCAGCATAGCCTTTAAGAACTTCAGAAAGCAGAGAGGAAGGCTGCTAAATAAATAGAAACATTTTAAGGGTAGAAACGAAAAATTGCACCTGATAGAGTTTGACAAATAAGACTTTATTTAAGGCTGTTGCAATAGGGAAGAGATATTGAACTTAATTCTACTGAAACAGGCAGGAGAGTTTCTAAGCTCTGGGACAAACCAATGAAAAAGTACTGGAGGATATAAGTGGCAAAGTTGGTCAATGTAATTAGGTGATGGGTGTTTGGAATTGGTGCTCAGGGAAATTAGGCTCCTCCCCTCCCACAGAGATAGTGATGGGGTGCTATCTTTCTTGATGAGTACATTCAAAGGGTGGTCCCCAAGTCCTTAAAAATACATTGCTGGGTTGTAAACTGGCAAGAGGCTGGGAGAAAATTTTTATCTCGAGGGGGCAGAGAAAGAATTACAATTTCAAGTATTCTGAAACAAATGTTCTAAGAAAAGGGAAGTCAGGGGCCAATAGGAAGAAACCTGTTCAAAACGTATTCAAGCTGATGGGAAGGAACGTGAAGGCTGTCTTGATTAGTACAGAGTAATCAATGCAATGATGGAATATTTATCTCAAGGAACATACAGGAAGATAATAGTTAAGTTATATGGGCAGTATAAGTTAAGATGATTCACAGTGCTGCTTAAAAGTTAAAATAAGAGGCAGGGTGGTGTGGTCAAAAGATTTTAAGGTTTTAAGCCTAACTGTTGCTTGTTATAACAGTGTGTAATACTGGATCAGTAACAGTATGTTTGAGCTACTGCTTTTATCTTTGATGGAGAAATGACTGTCTGCTCTACCTAATTCATAGGTTGTGAATATCAAATTCAATAATATTTTCCTATTCACCTGGAACCCCATTTAAGTAGTACAGCAGCAAATGGATGCAATAAAGAATTGTTAAATTGTCAAAAGATTCTAAACCTAGTTAGTTTAACAAACATAATGTTTTTAGTTTTCAAATAACTAGAAATTCTCTTTTTATATAAACCATCTCCCCCCAAAATTTTCATTCGGAAATGTATTGCTTTATTTCATTAAACCATCATAATTAGCATACCAAAACTTTTAAAAATAGTATAAAAGAGAAAGCATTTTCATGTTTCAGGTTTTTCTATCAAGAGATTACTACAACATGCCCAAGTGGGGTTTATTTTAGAAAGCAAATGGGTTTATGTTAGGGAACTTACTAATATAATTAATAAATCAGAGAAAAACTATTTTCAAAAGGCTCAGAAAGGTAATTTTATGATATATAACCACCAGTTCTTATTTTTAAATTATGAAAAAATAGGAATGGACAGTTACCTTTGTAATGAAAGGCTATCTATTGAAGTCAACAGAACTTCATACTTAACCTTGAAGCATCAGAGGCATTTCCATTAAAATCAGAAACAAGACTTAGAGGCACTAACACTACTATTAGCATTGTTCTGGGAGTAGGAACCAATCAATTGAAACAATCAGCAGTTATAAGAGATAGTATCATTAAAAAAAAAGAGGGAAATTATGACTCACAACATTCTTAGACAAATAAGTGTAAATTAAGAAATTCTGCAGAAGATAAATTAGAAATATTAAAAGTTTATTAAATAAACTTATTATAAATAAATGTATAAACAATATAGTTTTATATTGTAGCCAAAAAAAATTGCAAAAATAATTTTAAAATGCCACATTCCAAATGACCTAACAATTGAATTATAAAAAGAAACGCAGAGAGACTTTGTGAAAACAATTACAAATCGATAATGAGGATGAAATTAAATGGCTAAACAAAGAGACATAATGTGTTCCTAAATGAGAAGCTAAATATTAGAAAAAATAAATACATTAATTATTTTCATATTAAGTCATTGAGATAATGTTATTCTAAACAGAATGAAGAGAATATTGAACTTGACAAAGTACTTTGCAAAGTAATAAAGTAGTTATAACGTCATAAAAGACATTTACATTATTAAAAATATAACCATACATAACTGAATGAAGAAAACTTTTAAAGATTTTCTCCTTTCTTTCTCCTTCCTAGCCCCACGCATTTTCCCAAAGTGTCCAAACAAACAGAGTAGCTTGAGGTATCTGAAGAAGGGCCACCCCACTGCATGTTACAATGTGCTATCAGTAGACAGTTCTTAAAGTAATATGTTACTGGCATAAGAGGTACTACAACACGATTTAAAATGATTGACTATGACCAATGTGGTAAAAGGAAGATGATTGAATTTGTTAGGCTTAGGGGAGTGCCTGGCTCTCTGTAAGCAGATTGCTGATTGAATCAGAGTGGATTCATTGTATGGTGCTGGAACAATGGATCCAGAACAAAAATAAACCTAGAGTCTTTTCATACACCATGCCCCCAACTTATTTCACCAGCTTATTTCACTAACAACCACATGGAAATATAGGTAAATACAATTTCAGAATGGAGCTCTTTCTAAGCATAAACTTGGCAGAAGAAATGGTATGGAAAAGTGATGTATTTGACTGAATAAAGACTACCAATACTTTAAAAGTCAAAGAATTAGAAATAATAAACTAAGGGATATATTCAGAACATATATATTAAATGTAGAAGTATTATTTTTCTATGTAAAGATATGTATTGCTAAAATCAGTTTGAAAAATATCACACCAGTATAAAATTCAGAAAATAAAGAGTAAACTAAAAAGTTATCTATAAAAGCAAACATGTAAAAATAGGCTTCTTAATAGTTTATAAGGAAAGTAATAAAATTAAAACAAAATACTCTTTCATCTTCCACATTATGACAAGTAACCAACATAACATCTAGTGCTAGACAGTAGCAAAATGGGAGTTTCTCTTGTACACCAGTAGCTTGGATATAAGAACCTACAGGCTTTCTGGAAGCTTAGTTGGCAAATTGTATCAGGAGTTTTAAATAACCTTTAGACTAGAAATTTCATAACTAGGAATTTTTTCAAAATGTGTACATTTAGATTAGATATAATCTAAATATTCACAGATATGAGAAAGGCTATATAAATCACAGTACACCCTTAGAATAGAATATAAAAATATTTAGTCATGTTTTTAGAGAGTTTTAATGAATGGAGGAATGTTTATAAAAGGGAGCTGAACAAACAAAACAATTAGAATGAAATTAGATATGGTAGAAATACAATTTCATATGTTACATATGTAAATGCATAAGCAAAGACATGCCTGAAATCCACTGAAATAGTAATCTTCATTGTGGGTAAACTTTCATTCTTTTTCCTCTAAAGTGTTCTAATTTTTAAAAGTTACCATTACTTCTGTAGTCAGAAAAGAGTCCTAGCAAAACATAAATGTATTGAGGACTGCTAGTGGTTTGTTTATAAAATGGTTGTTGTCATGTTATTCCAACAACAATTGCAAACATCCTGAAAACATTGGGTAGATAATACATAGATTATGAATAATTTTTCTCTATACTCAGACCAACTATAACCCTAATACTAGCCATTCTGCTTCATAAATAACAAAGCAAGCCACACTTTTTCAAAATTTAAAAAAAAATCCCATTGTTCCAGAGATTATGAAAAATTATGTGTAATATAATCTTAATGCATCCGATAATAAGACAGATAATGCAAATTTATTCTGGGCACTGTAAAACAATGGAAATTATGCACTTTATATCAAGTATCTTTTTCTAATTAATTTATTTTTTTATTTAATATCAAGCATTAAGTAAAACTTACATTCTGAAAAAGATTACATTGTCAGGAGTCATATAAATTAAAATATTAGAAAAATAATCAAGACGATAGTTTTTCTGGGACTACCTAAGTTCTAAACTCCAGAACTTTACTGATAAAAGGAACAAATCTTATTTATTCACTGCAATATTTTCAGTGAAACTTCCTATCCCCATTAGTTTTATGTATTTATTTCCCCTCATTTTTGTATTAGTGCCTGGCCTCATCATCATTTCCTTTGTGCATTACTCTTTCAGTCAACTTGATAGTTCCCTACAGGATCCACTAACCTGTTCTAAACATAGTGACCACTCATTAAATAAATGGATTTAATTCTATGTTTCATGCACATGCAAAATTATTGCTGAATTTGCATGTTCAATTTTATATTATTTTTCTCTACTAATGGATAATGCCTTTACAGGTATTGTCCATTTAATACCCTGCATGCCTAAGACTCAGTGACTTTCCCTAAATATCTAGCTATGAAATTAAACTATTGAATATTTAATAATGTTTAAATATTAATGTTCTTGGAGGGCAGGAATATATAAAAATGGGATTCATATTTTATTCCCTTAGATAATGGTAGTGAAACAATAATCATTGCATCTCCTGAGCATATAGTTTGCTATAGAGCGCAAAACTAAGTAAATGTCCATCATATAGAGCTAGCTAGAGGCCTGAATTATTGGGTGTGAGATGTCAATACCATTTGTATATTAATAGTTCTTTGCTGGATTTCCTAAATTAGGTAACTTACCTTCATTTACTTAATGAAGTAATTAGAGACTGTTATAAGAAAGTTAAAACTATAAATTATTTTTTCTTGTTAATGAAAGAGTTGTGGAATCTAAGAAGGTCTTAATGAAGTGTTAAGAAATATGTGGACTAAGAAAAAGTAGAGATATATAATTTTGCTTAATTGTGTTAAAAATAAATAAGTATTACCAGGATGGAAGACATCTTGCATGTTCCGCTAAAATAGGAGAAAACAGAAGCAGCAGGAATTATGGCTGAAAAACTCTTTGTATAAATCAGTGGTTTCTGAACTGGTGTAACTGCAACATCAGAAACAAATGATAGTCCACTGAAGTATGGGAAGAAAATAGCAGCACTCGCATTTACAAATTTCCTGAAAAAAAAATTAAAGTTAAGCTTTGCCTATATTTTAAATATGAATTGGTACTGGAATCTTCACTGCTTCATCATGTCATATTTCTTATTTTGTGAAGAATCCTGAGGGAAGAGTGGAGGTTGCACAACCTGAGGAAAATGTTTGCTTTCAGCATTTTGCAATGCATTATAATGTGCATGCATCCCATTAGGTGGTTTTATGGATTATGTTATCTAGTTTTGACTACAGTAAACTTCTGCAGATGGACACATGATCAAAATAAATTCTGTGAATAACTCTGGATTGAAGATAATATTTGTAAGTACAAGTAAGAAAACAACTCTCCTCCCTACTCCGTTAAAAAAAAAAGGAGCTGAAATTTCGGCTTCATGTATAGGTTTTTTACTAGGTACATTCCAAAGCAAGATTAATGAAGATCCAATCAGGTCAGGTAAAAAGGTCAACTGAATTCTTCGAAATTATGAAATTATTAAGAAACTTGGCTGGGTGCGGTGACTCATGCCTGTAATCCCAGCACTTTGGGAGGCCCAGTGGGGTGGATCAGTTGAGGTCAGGAGTTTGAGACCAGCCTGATCAACATGATGAAACCATCTCTACTAAATATACAAAAATTAGCTAGACTTGGTTATGTGTGCTGGTAATCCCAGCTCCTCCAGAGGCTGAGGCAAGAGAATTGCTTGAACCCGGGAGCGGGGAGGTTGCAGCGAGCTGAGATCGAGCCACTAAACTCCAGCCTGGGTGACAGAGTGAGACTCCATCTCAAAAAAAAAAAAAAAAAAAAAAGATCTGAACAATATGAACGATACACTTTAATACTCTAGTTTTAATCATAAACATTCTACACATATTGTAAAAGATAAACATATCATACCTTGAAATATTGGCTAATAATAGTATATTTACACATCTGTATACTTTTTAAAGAAATCAAGTAAATATATAGATTATGGTCATGCATAACTGTTTATTTCATTATTTATATTTATTTTCAAATTAATTAATTAATAATTGCTGATATGGGTACTTCTCAAAGAAGTTTGAAGACCACTGTTAGAGATTGTGAATTTAGCATTATTCTGGATAAGGTGGACCAGGACTGGGTTAGGCAAAATGGTAGGAGTTAATATAAAGTGAATATTTATCAATATGTACCTCAAAAAAGTAAATCTAAGCATTAGATGAGAGTTAGGAAAAGCCTGACAGTGATCTTCAATTATTGACTAATCAATACTCCAGTACTGACCAAAATTTCCATAATATTACTGAATCCCGTTTGAAAGCATAGGAGTGGTGCTATACACTGTTCCAAGGCAAGATTCCCCAGGGCACTTTCGATTAGGAACCTATCTGACAGCTGAGTTCCATGCTCAATTTCTAAATGTAAGTTTTTCCTGCTGAAGTGGATCATCCAAGACTACACTCAGGAGCATGTGTAGACTACCCTTCTAACTGTAAATTAATACTGTCTCCCTTCCTTTAGCCCTGACTGGTGCTATGCTGGATGTTGCAAAGTATTTCAGAATGGCTACTATAGGAGTCTGTATTCCAAGCTTTATTTTAGATCAGAGTAAAGCAAAAAAGATGCATTTGCTCCGTCCTACAGGTTGTACTCTCAGAATAAAAATACCCTATTTAGCAAGAGGAGCAGAACCTCTGGGGGCAGCAAATAGGCTGTTTTATTCCAAAATGTTAGGCAAAGCTCATGTCTGGGACTATCTCTGGAATCCCTACCGCAGTAATGATGAATCCTAGAAATCTGGAGTTTCAGAAAGCCATCGTAAGAGGGAAAAACTGGGTCCTTCTTGTGGGAGACTGTAGACTTTCTCCAAAGACAGGAAATTGCTGCTCTACGAATGATGTCACTACTTAATGGAGGTACTCCCTAGCATACTACAGTACTCTGAAATAAGTTGTGGTAACTTTGGAATGCCAGAAAGAAAATAGACACAGAGCTAATTCAGAAGCTGGGAAAAAGTGATCAGACAAAATATGAAGCCTATGCCTGAGGCATTCACCAGATATAAACAAACAAATGAAAAACACTAAAGCAGATTCATACCAGGCTTATATCTGAAAAGTCACAACTAGACTCATACCTGAGAAGTTACTAAAGTTACTTTTATTGAATTTTGTCTCTAGGAACAAATTGTACACATCTGGGCAATAAATACCTGGTGATAGATGGTTTAACTCATCTTGGTTAGTATGTCTCACAGGAGAAAAGAAAGTAGCAAGAGTCCACCATAACTAGAGTGTCATGGGAACAAGTTTTCTCTCTCTTTTTTTTTTTTGAGATGGAGTTTCACTCTTGTTGCCCAGGCTGAAGTGCAATGGTGCGATCTCAGCTCACCGCAGCCTTTGCCTCCTGGGTTCAAGTGATTCTCCTGCCTCAGCCTCCCAAGTAGCTGGGATTATAGGCATGTGCCACTATGTCCGGCGAATTTTGTATTTTTAGTAGAGATGAGTTTCTCCATGTTGGTCAGACTGGTCTCAAACTCCCGACCTTAGGTGATCTGCCGGTTTCAGCCTTCCAAAGTGCTGGTATTACAGAGGTGAGTCACTGCGCCCAGCCAAATTTTCTGTTTTTATGGATTTTCTGCTAAGATTCATTCAAATTAAGCAGTGCATTTTTAAAAGAGCTTTATTTCTAACAAATTTCTCATATTTAATGTTATAATTTGATAAGCTTTAATTTGGTGTATACATCCATGTAAACATCACCATAAGAGAGGAAACATAGTTATCACTCCTTTGAGGTAAATATAAGACCAGGGGGAAGACTTTTTATAATGAGAAGAACATTATGCTGATAATAGATTTTTGAGGACTATTAACTCATACAAGGGATAGAAAAAGTGTAAGAGATGAGAAAATAGAAGTCAAAAGAAAGGTAGGAGGAATAACAGGAGGAGGAAACAAATGATGAGAACAAGTTTTAAAAGGGACAGGGTATAAAAGTAATAAAATCAAATGAATGAAAAATGGTAAATATCCACCAATTTGGCACAGGAAAGTAATTGTGGGAGAGATTTTAATCAAAATGATGAGGGTAAAAATCATAGTGTCAGTGATTTTGTAGCAATGGGAGGTGAGGAGATGGTAATCTTGAATATAGATTATCCTTTTCAGAAACATGACTCTAAAGTTCCAGGAAACTATGGTACTGAGAAAGAATGTAGGGTCCCTGCAGGTTTAAGGGTTTGCTTGTTTGGTCTGTTTTCTGTTTTTGTTAATGGTTGATAGTTGTTTACATATATTGACTTTTAGAGAGAGTAAGTAAGAAGATGGTGAAGATAAAATAGACTCAGGGATAATTAAGAGTGTGAGCAAATGAAAAAGAAAAGAGAGAAGACCCATATAACAAGTGAAAGAATTATTCAGGTTAAGAAAGAAGGGTCCTCCTTCTAACAAATGATGAAAAACATAGTTGAATATCTATTTTGGGCAATTTTATCTTTTGACTTTTCTTATATCTCTTCTGTTCTGATTTCTCAGTCAATTAGCTGAAACTGTGAACACACCCAAATCTCTTTCTCTCTTTCTCTCCTTCCTTCCTTCCTTCCTTCCTTCCTTCCTTCCTTCCTTCCTTCCTTCCTTCCTTCCTTCCCCTTCCTTCCCCTTCCTTTCCTTCCTTTCTCTTCCTCCTTCCTTCCTCCTTCCATCTTTCCTCTTTCTTTCTTTCTTTCTTTCTTCCATTTCTTCTTTCTTTCTTTCTTTCTTTCTTTCTTTCTTTCTCTCTCTCTCTCTCTCCTCCCTCCCTCCTCCTCCTCCCTCCCTCCCTTCCTTCCTTCCTTCCTTCCTTCCTTCCTTCCTTCCTTCCTTCCTTCGTTCCCTCCCTCCCTCCTTCCCTCCCTTCCTTCCTTCTTTCTCAGATGTTCTTAGTAAATGGTACCACCATCAATTCAGGACAACAATCTAAAAGTCGTCCTCAATTGGTGCCTTTCCTCTACCTTGTATATGCAATCCATCAATATATCCTTCATTGCAACTTTCAAGATACATTTTGAATGTAATCATTCCTTACTCTCCCTACTACCAACAACCAATTCAAACCATCACTATCTGTCTACTGTACTCCTGCTAAAGTTCCTTAATGGGTAGGTTGACCATAGATATAACTTCCTAACCGAAAGAGAGCATTTTCTTTGAAACTGATTAAAAAGATATTTATACTTAAAAGGAGCATTAGAAAAGGCCCAAAGGGCCTAAGAGGAGTGATCATCCCACTAATAAATTCCCATTTCCATTCTTGTTCCTATGCAGTCTGTTCTGCATATGACTGCTAGAGTAAAGAGTAATCAAGTGGTGCCAACATTCCTCCTCACCTATTCCCACCTTCAAACTTTTTGGAGACTTCTATTGGGCATACAGTTAAAAGCAACTCCCACTCAATAATCTGAAAGGCCTTGTATAAGCTGAGGCCTGATCACCTTTTCCAACTCATTTCAGATCCTAGGCCCACTGCCTATCTTTTTCAGAATCTATCAGCCAAATAGCTCTCTTGCCTACTTTATATAGCTCAAAACAAAACAAAACAAAACAAACAAAGAACAACAATAAAAAAACAAATTCTGTGATATCTCAGGGCTTTTTCATTTGTTCTTCTTTCAGCTAGGTTGGACTTTTCCTAACTCATCCTATGGGTGGCTGTTTCTGAAGAGTTAAGTCCAAGTTCAAATGTCATCACTTCAGAACATTCCTTCCTCGCCACACAAGTAGCACACTTCTAACCTCCCAGGCATTGTCTACCCTACTACTTGTTTATATTCTTTTTGTCACAACATATAATTATTAAGTATTTTTTGTTTACTTCTTTGTTTTTTTTTTTTTTTTTTTATTACTAAATTTTTTTATTCGGAAGTTCAGCAGAAATATTTTTCATTATTATAATAATGCTTTTATTTGAAGAATTATAATAAGGGACTTGATTAACCCTGAAAGAAAAGTAAAATAGTAGATATTGGATTGC